>NC_136424.1:83415000-84015000 GCF_052625555.1 Lactuca saligna | reverse complement strand
TGAGCGTGCATGACACCATCATGGCCGCTATCTCAACACGACATGTGCTCAACTTCTCATCCATGAATTCCAAAATACCTTCCTTGATCGAACCGAAGATCACAAGAGTCTGCTCAAGTATGATCCGGGTAACCTATGAAGTGAAAAACTCCCTAGTCTGCTCATCCACTTGCTTGGCCCTCGAGCGTGATCCTGATCTCTCCCCGACACCTGAACTGCCGCCTGCTGGTCTAGGGCGTAAAACCACCATTCTGAAAACACATCACATTACATGTTAGAAACACTGATATACCTCGAGGGATCGCTATTATTACAGGTTTCCTGGTCTCGCCTCGACCTTCCTTGATTCAAGTATACATCCTCTGCTTCCAGTAGTATGGGCCCCTACTACCTTCCATATCTATCCGTACTTTCCTCAAGAACTGCCTCGACTCCACCAAGTCACTATTACTGCTATTGATCTCTGCTACTCTCATCCTAGGCTTGCCCTAGGGAAATCTCTGACTCAACCAAAACTAGTCCTCAGCCATTAAAGGCCTCCTTGTAATGTCAATTATTCATCACCTGAATACCATCACATGTGACGAGGCTCAGATAATCCTTCAAATAAGAGACTCATCCCTACAATGGTTAGACTCAAACAAGAGCTGCGCAGTAGGGCCAAATCCAGCACTCGGAGTCCCACAAAGCACAAAGAAAGCAGCATTCAGACACAAGAAACTAGTCAAGCAATTATATCCTCATAACGAGAAATTGTACTAGCGTAAAATGCTAAGATCATACTATCAGGCATAACCTAAACAGGCTAACCTACTACTGTCTACTCAATAATAGCATGCAACTCTCAGAAAGTTGCAACACATATAGCAGGCACATAAGGCATCTTCCTAAATCCTTAGTTCTATTCTAGCATGTTGTTCTACTGATACTATAACAGATAATCATAATAGAAACTTGTATGGGTAATTTAGGAGTACTTACTTGAGCTCGGCTGATCGCATACACCACACCCTTTCTCGTTTTCAAAAACTCTTTTCTTTTTAAGTCTCCTTTTTTTTCAAAATTCTTTTGAAACATTTTTCTTTCGAAAATCTTTTTACTATTTCCTTAGTTTGAGTTCAGTTGCACCCTTAAGTGTTCCTGAATCCCTCAAACCATGGCCATGATACCAACTTGTAACGACTCAAAATACGACCCAAAAAATTGTTTAAATAGTACTAAAAGCTAACAAACATCCATAATATATAATGAACCCGTACGTCACAAATCCCAAAAAGTTATAACAGATGTGTCATGACAAGATAACCGTATCAACATATCATAGCATCTGAAACAAACTCCCAGGATAAAAGCCTGAAGTTGTGGTGTGTGTGATGCCATCATCCCGAGCTCTTCCCTTTGCTAGTGGACGTACCTGAAACCAAAACTGAAATTGTAAGCACGAAGCTTAGTGAGATCCCCCAAACTACCACATACCATACAATAACATATAAACACATATTGGGCCTTTTCCACAGCATCGGATCGAAGTCCGAAAACTGCATCGGACTGAAGTCCGGAAACTACATCATACCAAAGTCCGGAACTAACCAGGGCCTTCCCCTCTACATCAGACCGAAGTCCGGAATTGAATGGGACATTTTCCCCTACATCGGACCGAGGTCTGGAACTAACTACATCGAACCGAAATCCGGAACTAACTGGGACCTTATCCCCTGCATCGGACCGAAGTCCGGAAACTGACTGAGCATAACATAGCATAGCATAAACATATCAACTAGCATAAACACATATACTGCATCGGATCGAAGTCCAGAACACATAACACAAAGACATGCTTGAATCACAAAGACATTAAGCGCACTGAACTACTGCATCAGACCAAAGTCCAGAACTACTGCTAACTAGAAGGGCCGACATTGTGGCCGTAGACCCGTTCCTACTGGAAGGAAAACTCACCTCGTAATGCTGGCTACCAAGATGCTAACTCTAAAAGTGGATAATTGCTGCTCCAGAACTGTCCAGCTACAAATCCCAAAAACACTAGATCAGGTACTTATAAATGCCCTCAGGGTAAAATGACTATTTTACGCCTGGTCAAAGTCAACTTCCAATTGACCACACTCACCGAGTCCCTCCACTACTAACGCTGACTTTAACTCACTGAGTCCCTTCCCCACTCACTGATTCACCCTGAACTCACAAATCGAAGAAAGACGGGGGACTTGCGACTCGACTCGTCGAGTCCGAAGAACAACTCGCTGAGTCCTAATCGTGCAGATTTCATACAATCGATTCTAATCTATTCTAGAGCATCTAACTCGTAGATCTAAGCTCCTGGGACCATCTGAACACGTAAAGTTGCTCACTTTAAGTGTAACTAAGAAGGAATAAAGCTATTTCACTCAAAGTCTACTTTAATCGGGAAACCTCATCCGACTCGCCGAGTTTTATGAACAACTCGTTGAGTCTAAGGCAATCTTCATCGGACTCGCCGATTTGCTTATCCAACTCGTCGAGCCCACGACTATCTTCATATGACTCGCCAAGTCAACCTTGCGACTCGCCGAGTCCATGCAGTCATCTTTCCACACAAACTTGATTTGAGCCATGCAGCGGCTCCAAATCACATATGCAAACTTTACGTGCATGCAACAGCTCCAAGCTTCTAGGGCATGCTTATCACGTAAAGATGCAAACTTTATGTGCATGCATAGCTTTAAAGGCTTCAAATGCCAAATCTAGGCTCTTAATGGGGTTCCAAGCTCAAGAGGGACCTCAATCACGACCACAACTGAAACTTTACACTTCTAGAATGCAATGAGGGTCCAGATCTTAAGTATAACCCAGTTAAAAGGCTTTATCACGAAGGATTTGGGGTTTTTGGGCTTAGAAGCAACAATTTGGCGACAAACAAGATCTACTAGATTAACAAGCAAGGTGGAGACCTTGTACCAGAAAAGATGACCACAAATGAGTGTGTTCTGGATCTACTTCCTCTTCCTTGAACTCTTCAACCTTCCTTTCTTCTACTTGCTCCAAAAGTTCCTTCACAAAGTAACAATCACTCACACACTCTTTAAGGGGGGGATAGGGTTCAGTAAAGGATGCTCTGAGGATGACGGAGGCGAGGTTGGGGCGCATTAAGGCATTTAAATAGGGTGCAAACTCTTAAAATTAGGGCTTCATCCAGACAGGCGGACTCGCCGAGTCCCAGCGTATGGACTCGTTGAGTAGCCACTAAATTTGCATGATCATTTCGTCTCTACTCGACGATTCGGGCTACAGACTCGTCGAGTACCCCTTAAGAAATGAAAATACTTTATTTAAATCACATAGCAGAAATGAGGCGTTACAGGTCACAAGAGTCAAATTACTTTAAAAATAGGTCATTATGATATTTATGACTTTAAAAGGGTCAAAAGTGTAATTTTTCGCATAATGGGCCACCTTATGGGCCATACGGTTTTCTTTTGCTTAAAGTGTAAAAATTTTAGTTTTTCTGGACTATAATGTCATTTTATACAAATTTGAATCAAGAATGTAAATTTATAGATATAGGGGCTGAAAATGTCACTTTCCTCGAATTTGAGCCAAAATTTGTTATTTTTATAAAAATTGGGCAGAAATTGTCATTTTTAACAAAAATGGGCTAAAAATGTAATTTTTGTAGAAATGGGTTGAAAACAGCAAAATTTATATTTTTGGGCCAAAAATGCTCATTTAGATGTTTTTGGGTAAAAAATGTTAAATTAGATTTAATTGGGCCGAAATTGTAAAATTTTATGAATTTGGGCCGAAAACACAAATTTAACCAAAATGGGCCACAAATAGTCATTATATTTGAATTAAGCCCATAAATCGAAGACTTTTAGTCTTAAGGGATCTTAAGTGTCAAATTTTCCAAAAATGTGACTAAAATGTATATTTTTAGTATAGTGGGCCAAAAGTGTCACTATTACAAAAATTAGATATTTTTGGTTGTATGTGTAATACCTCGAGCTAAAACAAATAACGAAATAACAATGAATGGACGAAATACATCGATAACAATTTTTATTGGGACTAATACTCTCGTTACATGGGTAATGGGCCTTAAGGGCCCATTTAAGTGTATATTGGTCCTAATATTTTCCATGACATGTTTATTGGGCCTTGCAGCCCATTTACATGTTAATTTGGGCCTGAGCTATAGATTACATTTTTATTGGGCCTTAGTGTCCCATTTACATGCCTATTGGGCCTAAATTACCATTTTACATGTTTATTGGGCCTTAGTGGTCCATTTACATGCTAATTAGGCTTGGACTGAAAATCACATGCTTAGTGGATCTTAACTATCCCTCTACATATCCATTGAACTTCATACATTTATATACATACTTTTGGATTTAAAAACTTAAAGCATACACGTAAATATTATACTTGGTGCAATACATTACTCGTGAACAAGTTGAGGAACTAGTGAGACTTGTCAGTTGACACCTTTGAGTGTATAATCGTAGCCTGTATTTATAACCAGAGTCTCCTTGAGGGAGAGCGGGAGTTTACGTATAGATCTATATGAGGTGACCCCTCCACGCCTTAGTTGTTCGCTACAGCTAGACTAGGCCAGTCTACGGCGACAAACCTTATCTACATCAAAACTGGTGCCTGAAAACGCCAAGATAGGTGAATTAGTCATTATCAAGCATGGTTATAACTGCTCACTTAGAGAATAATTCCATCAAAGATTTCGGTATATTTATACCAATATTGACGATACTAAAAACATACATACATCGATACTCGGTCTTGGGATTTTATGATTATGATACTTTAATAAGCAGAAAATATGTTTCTGGGATAAATACAATTATACAATATTTTACTAACAGCAGAAGACACAAGATATTCTGGGATGCATTTCATATATATTTCTAAAAACAGAATACACACATGCATTAATACTTGATTTTGACACATTACTTTCAAACTACTTACAGAAAATATCGGATTTTCAGGTGTTTTACGAACTATTCAAAACTTTTCATTCAAACATGCTTATGAACTCACCAACATTATATATGTTGACGTTTTCAAAATGACTTATATTCTCAGGAAATCGTTAAGTGGAAGGTCAGCAGAGAATGAGAAATTTATTGTATTTTATTATCATCATAATTTTAACGCTTTGGTGATGTAACTTAAAATATTATAGTTGATGTAAACAATGACAGTTGTATTATTTTATGCATGGTAATGATGATGTTATATTTTATTTATATTCATTGTGAGGATATTTCAAGATGAAGTCACACACAATCCCCAAGACGTTTCCACCATCTGGTTCGGGGGTGTGATAGTGTTTTGGCCATATCTCATGACTCATAACTCCGATTGACAAGATTCAAATTGTTCTGAAAACTAGACACAATTTCGGGCGAATTTTGTGTTTTGAGAAAATGTTGATTCCATACGAACACATTGTTTTTATCACAAACACTCCATGTTGAGTAAAACCTAAGCGATTCTTGTCGCTGACATGGAGAATACGAGTTTGTAATGAAGAACACGCCGTGTTGGTGTCCAAAAACCCCCTGGTGATGTTGAAACCTATAAATTGAGTCGAAAATTATCCCTAATGATATATCTTGAACCCTAGATCACTTCATGCAATTATAAATCCCCACAAAGCCATTTTGAGGGTCTAGAAGGCAGCCGAAAGGCCGTTAATCTGATAGGAATGAAGATCTGAAGGATTGGAGAGCAGATTCATGCCAGTAATCATGTGGTTCATTGTTCTGAACAACATTAGTGTTTCAATATGATTCTATATGCATTTACTTTTTGATTTGGGTGTTAAAACCTTGTACTTTATGTTTGTGATTAGATGAACCCTTGATTTTTTGAATTAATTGCTATTTGGATCGTTTATTCATGTTTAATTTATTGTGTCAAGTTTGATTGCAAGATCCATATGTGTTAGAGATTGTTACTTATTCCTTATCGCTGAATTGATAGTGTCTAGATAACCGTCTGACCGGGTTGATTTGAATTAAGGCTGTCCACTAGAGTTTTGACTAAAACCTAGGGTTTGGAATTAAGTAATGAACTTTAATGTGTGTGCATGAGTAGAATGACCGTTCTCTGCATGATTTAATTCCTATGACCACAAGGGTTAAATAAGATCAAATCTTGCTTAATACGTACTAAATATTGGTTTTCACGATTGTTTGTTCACCTGATCAATGAATTAATAGTGGTGTTGAAATCAAAGGATTAGTATTAGTTAACATGAACCTAATCATATTAGAAATCAGCGAACATGAATAAATAAGTCTGTGTGCCCAATTATCTATGATATTAAGATGTAATTTGTCTAAACCAAAGTACCTAAAGAGATTTGTCTTTGGTCAGTTTATCGAGATTTAATGTTTAGTCAATTGTTTGATATTGAATTCCATAAAAACCTTTCTTTACTGCTTTTGTGTGTAACCTATAATAAAACACTCCAAATAAATTCACTATCATTCTCCTTGTGTTCGACACACTTGCTTATCAAAACTATATTATACTCGATCGGGTTCAGTTCCTGTAAGGTGTGGTTTAGATGTGATAAACTAGGAATTATAAATAAATAAATTAGTGCATTAAATATACACATCAATTTTTTTGGTGCCGTTGCCGGTGAACGGTTTTCAATTAGTTTAGTTTGTTTGATTATTCGTTATTATTTTTTGTTATTTTATGTTTTTTCTTGTCGGGGAACGGATTTCAATTAATTTAGTTTATTTGATTATTTGTTATTTGTTTTTAATTTATTTTTAGTTTTATTTTATTTTTGTTGATATCATGTGACTTGTTGGGAATGTTTTTGTGGTTATTTGCAGGAATTCGTGATCATATGCATTGTTTGGTTTTACATTTTGCATGGGTCTCGAGATTCCAAGCGATTAGGGAATTCTTGGCTTTTTTAGCGAGACGTGTTGTGATAGTTAAGTGGAACACCGAACTCTTGCTACTCTTGACTAGTTGCATTAACTCTTGTTCTACTTATTAGTTTATGGTGCAAAGAAAATAAAGGAAATAGTCTGATAGGTCTCGAAAGTTTTTATTTTCAGAAACCACTTCTTGCATGCAAGAGATTTAATCAACAATTGTAGCTTGATTTCGACGAAGACGAGTGATCGCGATATTCTTTTTAGTTATTTTGGTTTTCTATTTTTTTTTTAGTCATTTTAGTGAATTTTTATTTATTTTGTTTTTTATTTTTATTTTTAGTTTGTTTAAATTTTGTTTTCTATGTTGATGCTCTTGGTGTTTCAGATCTTTGCAGAATTTTTGCCCTTCGGATGCTTTCAGAAATTTCAACAATTGGGTCGAATGCTGATTTATCATGAGAGAAAAAGTCGTTTGAGAATTTGAAGTTGATAATCGAGAGCCACGACTTGTAATAAGTGTGGGGTGCGCGTCGATATTTTGAGGGATTATTATTTCAAAGAGTGGTGTTTCTAACTATACATTGATTCATATGGCATGGAAGAGCTGTTCCTACACCATGGAGTTTTATTTTGACGCAAAGCAGAAGTATAATCCCGGCGGCCACGACATGGTTGACACTTTCCTATGTCGTGGGGAAGCAAACACGTCATGGTAATAATTAAACACGGCGTGTTCAGGTCAAAGTACATGATTCTTCGTCTGAGCAATAGAAGACCACGATGTGTTTCCATATAAACACAGAATGTTGTAGGTTCAATCAACATTTGCAATTCATTGCTTCAGATCTACTCAAGACAGGCATTTTCCAAGATTCTTGAGTCCATTACAGGAGCATTTCAGAAGTAATTTTTCCTATTGTGTTACGATCTGTCAGCCACACGAGACAAATGACAAGCAAGGTGTGGATGAGTTGTTCCCACGCCAAAGTCCGCTGAAGAAAGCAAAGAGAAGAAAATCAACATCACCACTTCTATCACAGGGGAGCCTATTCCGTTTTCTCCCTTTTTACTTTTTCTTTTATTTTGCATAACATGAAATGGGGATATTGCATGAATTAAGTGTAGGGTAGGGGGTTGGTTACATTATTAGAATCCAAGTATGATTTTTTTCTGAAAAATTGCATCATCATGTAAATTTGATAGAAAATTAAGGTAAATTTAAAAGTAATTTGCATTATTATGATTCAATTCTAGTATTGTGTGGGATGATGTGAACCTAAATGTTTAGTTGAGCCAACATATGTTATAGTGTATTAGTGGCCTCCTTCTCTTAGTGAAATCATGGAACAAAAACACGATCTGGTTCACTTCCTGTAAGAAGTGGTTTAGATGTGCTAGACTAGGAATTATAAATAAAAAACTAGTGCATTAAATATACACATCATCCTTTAACCCTGAACCCTTCAACTGATGCCCTTGGCATACAGATACCCTATTTCATATTTGTGACATCCCCATTTTCATGGCCAGAAAATACCGATTTTGTTTATGCTTTATAAAAATCAGAGTACCTCTTTTTAATAAAAATGTGCGGAATTTGTTCCCAGTGAAACATGATAAATACGTTATCAGGGCATTTCCGAAGAAAAGTATTTTTTATTCATTTTAAAACATTTGGGATGTCATCGTCAATACAAAAACATAAACATAAACAGAACTTACATTCATTTACACTAGTGATATATATGTCCTTAATCTCTCAATGTAATGTAACTTCACATCGTCAATTGTGATACAAGTAAACTGAGTGGGTCAGGTTGGGAAACCTGGTGAGTACATAGGGTTTTCAACCCACAATAATATAATTATTATTTTTAATCATCAAACAATTAACCTAATTACCCATACCCATTATCTTCTTTATTCCTAAGTACCTTCGTTAAGGATTTATCCTAAGGGTTGTCTCCTATATCATATTTACCTCTCATCTCCTTACATCGCATTTCCTTATATGTTTGTTCCTATGGACTCTCCCTAAGGATCATTGCCTACATCGCATACACAGTATTGATTCAGGGATTACTCTTTCAATATGTGCCCAACAAGGGTTAGGGCATCATCGCATGATTACATAGTTACAACATCGTCTGAACTGGTAATTCATAGTAAGGGAATAGAGTATCATCGCCTGAATACGTAGTTATAATAGCCTGAACTCGTAATTAATCACCTACAGGTTATGGGCCTGCTAGTGTTTCCACGGGGTTGTCTATAATAATCCATGGTCGCCATCTATACTCTGGTAAATGACTACATCTCCACATTGCCAGACAAGGTTATGGTATCTTTCATCCTACATCACTGATGCATCATCACCTATCTATCATCACTTAATTATCATCACCTTCCTATCATCAACTATCTCTCATCATTTTATTTCATCACACACCAACTATTTCATCTACCCATGTTTTATCCCAACATATTTGTAGATATAAAATAAATATACAGTTTGAATCATTTAAAACATGTATAAAATCATTCATCCAACATAGACAACAAGTATTCAGATAATATACACACATAGCACGTAGTTTATATAAAATACTTCCTATCTATGTGTAAGATGAAAGGGACCATGCACTCACTTGAAAAGGTGGTGATTCTGAACTCAGACAACCTTCGTTTCTTAAAAATAATTTCCTTTAACGAAACCTAGTATTATTACCACTAGAGTTTAGTCTATTATTTGCCGAGACTAATTAATAGTCTAGCTATTATTACTATTATATAAGTATTAAACAATACTTATATAACCCATAATAATATCCCAAGTACTTATTATAAGTTCCTAATAACGTTACTATAATTAAATAAAAGCTATTTTAAAAATAGCGTAGGCGTAGCTCACTTACAGCGGGTTTTATAGAAAACCGGGATTTTCTTGGAGCAGCATTCCCAAGCCAAAAATCTCTTCTTCTCGGAGCCGTCGAGCACTCCAGGACTTCCGCCTTGTGCTAAGGAGGTTCCCTAGGCTTTTCGGGGGGTTTCGGAGCTAGAGAGAGGTTCTAGAGAGAAAGTAAAGAGAAGAAAGAATGGGAAAGGTGTGAAGAAAATGAGGATGGGAGAGGTTCTATTTATATGGTGAAATATGGGTGAACTTGGTGCCACATGTCACCATCTGGTGGCAAGACTTAGGGAGAAAGCAATAACCAAGATTGTGCCACGTCACCCATTTTCTCACAACACATTTCGACTTCTAAAATCCTTAACTTTCACATACGAGCTCCGTTTTTGACATTCTTTATATACGCACGTAGCTAAAAATAATATCTACAACTTTCATTTTGATGTCGTATGCTAATTCTCGAACGATCTTAAATTTAACTGTACGATAAGATTAGATTGTTAAATGTCCGCGAAAAATTCGTAACTCCTTCATACAGACTCCGTTTTCATCTGTCTTTTTACCGTTGAGTTCCTATTAATGAGATCTTCAACTCTCATTTAGGTCACGTAAGCCAAAAACCGCTCGAACTAAAATTCGAGTTTCGGACAGTACACTGCTAAGCCAAAGCTTAGAAAAATCATAACTTCCTCATACGAAGTCAGATTTGGGTGTTCTTCTTGTGGACGCTCTCAAGTTAACATATTCTATGAATTTCATTTAGATCACTAAGGCTAAAGGTCGCTCTATCATAAATTCACTATTTACGTCTCACCGGTGTCGTGTCGGTTCCGTCGCGAAACTTCGATGGGTCATAACTTCTTCGTTGTAACTTGGATTTTGGTGCTCTTTATATGTACGAAACCATTGAGACATATTCTACAAATTGGTTAAGATTATTTATTCTAAATAATCTTTTGTCGAAAAGTCATTTTCGACCCCTATTATCTCTAAAATGACTAACCCGGATCTACGGGCATTACAATATCCTATTGAATTGAAGACCTTGCACATAAACACCCGCTATTCCCAACACTTGTTCCCACTAAAAATAAACTCGGTACATAATTCACAACCGGAGATCCAAGGTCTACACTTACATGACACCCGGAACCTTCTGATTTACGGCAACCCTTTATTAAACCGAGATGTAAATATTCCCAAACCATCGTTGAAACTACCAGACTTGCACCTGGTCTAGCCTCCAGGTTCCCACGAGTCTAAATAACAAGCCTATCCTAGCCTAAGCATTGCTCTGCGTCACTCACTGAGAACATACTCAATCCTGCAAACCAAAATCCAATACTTCGACCCAAAGGTGTCTATAATGACCCACCTGCATTTCCATATACCCATGGGCCTCGCCTATGTGTCCCACCCAAACTATACTACATAGTGGGTCCCACCCATCTAGAGCTACATAGGCCCATCTACAACTCGAACCCTAATGATCCTCAACTTAAAACACATAAATTCTCTCTGACAATCATGTCCGTCTTTCCCAAGGTACGAACTGATCCCCCTTTATACTCATGACCACCTCAAATGATAGTCTACCTCAAACTGGTGATTGCTACGATCCCATCGCAGTCTTACAACACTTCTAAACAACCATGGTTACCACTCATGGTCTTACCACACCCGAAACATCACAACCCCACTCATCCTGATTCGAACCCCACATCCAACTGCATCCAATCAGGTGTTCGGGTCATGCTTCGAACCCCAAAGCCTTAATCATATAAGAACATGCAGCAAGGCTCTAACACAACCCTCAACTTGAATCCATATGATGTCCTATTATACATCACAAAGAAGACGTCGACCAGTTGTTGGAAGTTTCCTGAACTCCCATATTACACAATTTCCATCCATACGGCCACTCAGGTTGTCTCTCTTCCTGATAGGGATGTGAAACTTGCCCTAGTTCCATACCCGATCCAACTCCCGAAAATTCTGATTGATTCTCCCCCACTAGGATCCGTTGAATCTCTTCTACCCCACAAGATTTGATGGATTCCTAACCCATCTTATCTTCATATATATGAACTGACTATGACTTGCGCTTACCAATACTAGTGTTCCATTACAAGCCAAACTCCTTTTGAGGTAGGGTTGGAGACTGAAGAGGATACCTTATTCATCTGGAAATGTTGCTTAAATATGAGAGGAAACTCCAAAATTACAGTCTTAGGTCAGAATAGTTTCCAAACCGTGGCCAACCCACTGCCACGTTTTCGCACTCATCAGAAATATGTTTACCATTTAATCCATGCCACCTCATGGACTACCTTGCATCATGTTGTGGCATAGAGTTTTTCCCAAAACTTCATCTTTGGTCCCTGATGAATAGAAAGCTAAACCATTCTGGGACACGAGTGTTACAACTCTCCCCCACTTAAATTAGATTTCATCCTCAAAATCATTCCTTACTACTCCCACTTCATGCAGACGACCATGCCAGAGCTTCCTGAATTTCGATTAGGAGTAACAACTCCTCTCATACAGACAACCACTTTTAACTTTCTAACAAAGCCACAAATCTTAGTAGAGATCAGATATCCTGATGAAGAATGAACCTTAACTCTCTGCCCTTAACCAACAAAAGAAGGTCAAACTGCCTTGCCTGAAACTGAAAACCCTATACTATGTTTGACTTCCAAGCACATAAAAGAATCCCATACCACATCCATAATAACTTCACTCCACAACCCGAACCAAAAAATCCTTCCGAACCTAAATTATCACTCTGATAACTGGACAACAGATACCCTGACCATTCACGATTTCTATTAACCTTGAACCTTAACACAAACGGGACTCCAACCACGAGTCTCAACTAATGGTGCCAAACCAAATACATAACTCACATCCTAATGATCAAAAATTCACATAATCAACCTATTCGATACCCCTCCCCCCCCCCCTAATTCCATACTGACCTTCGAATAAACTAGGATGCAAAATCATTACCCATCTGCTGAGATTGACAATATTACACACTATAGTACAACAAGACTCCGCCCACGAGTCTTATCGATAAAGGCTACCCTAGCCTATCTGCCACATGTATCAAACCCACTAATCACCAGGCTTACCTTCTCCAAACTTGATCTAACGCCCCAACCATTCCAGACATAAACGGGTCACACCCTCTTGAATCATACACTTACCGATTCATGATACATCGTGACGCCATTTAATACACTTGAATGCTAACATCATACAACACCCTGATCTTGCCATCGTTCCATTAATGATATGGGAATTTACCACTAATACTACATGCCCTAATCATAATATCAAATGCCTGAATAGACTGCTCGCCCAAGATAACATAACCAGTCGGGCCTCTCCTATGGGTTTCACCTAAGCTAGTACAACCAAATAGGGCCCACCTAAGCTAGTATAACCAAATGGGTCTCGCCCTCAATCAAGAGCTATACCTCAGAGTCTAAAAAGATAGAAGAGAAGAAAGGTGCTCCAAATGCTAACTCAACAGGTCACCTAAACAACAAAAGTGACCTAAACTCAAAATACCTAAAATGCATCTAAGTCAAACTTGGTCAAAGTCAACAATCAAATTCAAAGTCAACTCTAACTAGTCGCCACGCCATGGCCATCCTTAGCCATATCGTGGCTGCTAGTCAGCAAAACAGATGGGTCTCGACCTAGTCACCACGTCGTGGGGACTAGTCTAGACAGCTTAAACCATTAAGTTATTTTCCTAACTTCAAGAGCTCTAAAGCTCATATATGGTCCTATATAAGGTCCAAGTGGATAAAGTTTCCAAAATTTTCCCTTTACACCTTCGAAGAGATAGAGATCTCACTTCTAGGTCTAAATAGGGCAAAAACATAACTTGGATTAACCCATTAATTACTTTCCCTTGAAGACTACTAGATATACACTTCTAGAAGCGTTTCTAGCATCTTATAACCACATAAAAACCCCTCCTTTCCAAACATGCATGTCTAATGCATGTCATGGACCCTTATTAGGTCAAAATGAGGGTTTTTGACCCAAAGATTCATGCATGTTATCAAGGCTCACTAATACTTCAGCTCCAAGGCACCACATGCCCTAAATGGCATGGAGATTCATAAAGTTGAAAACTTTATGAGATCTCATCGCCAAATAATCAATATTAAGGGACAAAATAGCTTAGTCATATAAAGCATAAAGGTTCGATTTTTGAGGACCTACAAGAATCCAAGAGGTTGCTACCACAAGGATTCTGGTGGTTCAGGGCGGCGAGTAGGGTCACGACTCAGGTCTCTAACATATACCATCCTAACTACCAGATCACATAACATGACATATTCAAACTGAGATTCTGGTGGTTCAGGGATTATTGTGAATTAGAGCGAGGGAAGTATCAGGGAGTGGTACTAAGTGGTTGGGTGTGGTTATCAGAGGATGAGGCCGGTGGCCGGTTTGAAGCGGGGGTCAGAACACCGCAAGAAAAGAGAAAGTTGGGTTTCGGGTTTGGATGGCTGTGTTTTGAGGAATCTGGTCTGGTTAATGCCAGGAGGTGCATAGCGAGAGTAGTTATGGATTTGTGTTGCCGCAGGCTTCGAGGACGAAGCCTAATTTAAGTGGGGGAGAATTGTAACATCCCGAGTTCATGATTGCAAGTTCAGGGTTCAAAGTGGAAATATGAAAGGGCGACTCGGCGAGTCCATGGGTGGACTCGACGAGTAGGGTCACGAATCTGGTCGCGTGTTAAGTGGCCAACTCGGCGAGTCGGAGGCTGGACTCGGTGAGTAGGCATTGAGTGAAGAAAACCCTAATTTCGGGCGATGAGCCCTATATAAAGGACATTATACCCTCTCCCCAGCCTTTTTACCCTCTATTGAAGTCCAGAAAACCTTAAGACGCGTTTGTGAGGGATTTTAGTGCATTTAAAGCTTAGAGAAGAGATTTTGGAGTAGATCTTGGCGAGATAGGAGGCTTGGTGCAAGGGGATTTGCTAAGAATCAAATTTCTCTTATGTTGGGGCTTCCTTTTAAGGTATTACTTCGTTTCTTAGGCTGTTATTCATTTAGATTCATCATCATAGAATGTGTGGAAAGTTTAGCTTGTGGTATTTCGAGTTTGAAGGTTAGATTTGAGGTTGCTACCTCAGATCTGGAATAGAGAAGGTCTAGGGTGCATTAAAGTCCCTGTTCTTGAGTGTTTGGTGAAGTCATCTTGTCCCAAACCCTAGCCCTAGAGTGTAAAATGCCTAGATCTCTTTGGATTCACGTAAAGTTTGCCACTTTACGTGATGGATGGGTTGTAGAAGGGTAGATCTATGTTTTGGATCGACTGCATGGCCTGGAAGGCTTCTGTATGGGTTAAGAGCTAGTAGTACTCAGCGAGTCACAAGGGTGTACTCGGCGAGTTGCTTGACGGTGGGCAGGAACTCGACGAGTTATAAGAACAACTCGGCGAGTTGATTGAAGATAGCCTTGGACTCGACGAGTCTGTTCTTGGACTCGGCGATTCTGGTCTTGAGGTCTTAGCCTTTCCTGGTTAAGCTAAGAATCGGTGAGTCAAAGGATGACTCAGTGAGTTGAAATGAGACTTTTGAGTGTTTGGGGACTCGGCGAGTTGAGTCAGTCAGAAGGTTGACTTTGACTTTGACTTTGATCAAGAGTTAACAAGTTGACTTCTAAGTGCATTTTGGTATTTTGTGGTATTTATTGGGTTTAGTCTTTCGGCTTTATCAGGGGTGGAGTTCGCGTCAGATTTTGGAGTAGCGTGATCTTATCTTTTCAGTCAGCAATTGCAAGCTGAGTTATCCTCACTATATCAACAGGGTCTAAGGCACCAAGGCCGACCCTTTATCGGATTGTAATCCGGGTATTGTTGTTATGTTGTTGTTTTACTACGTTTGTATCCTGGTAGTTAGGATGGTATATGTTAGAGACCTAGTTAAGGTCGGTATCTTGTTTAGAGTATGTCATGTTATGTGATCTGCAAGATCGGTTTGATTGGATGTGAATTGTTATATGATTGTATGTTTATGTGCACATGACTGTTTGACCGGGGTTGGGTTGAGGCGGTACCTGCTTTGTGCTGTAGGCCAACATACCCAGGGCGGACTGGTTATTCTGAAGGCCCAACGAGCGGTCCAGATAGGCTGTAGGCCCCTCGAGGGCGGATCCGATGTGCTGAGGCTCGGAGAGTGGACCAGGCCGACTGAAGGCCCGATGCGGGCGGACCAGTCATATTGCAGACTCAGAGAGTGGACCAGGTGGGTTGAAGGCCCGGTGCGGGCGGACCACCCACACTGCAGACTCAAGGGACATGACTAGACTCGGAGGGTGGACCAGGTGGACTGAAGGCTCGATACGGCAGACCAGTCACACAGTAGACTCGATGTGCATGGCCGTTCTGTGATTTGTTGTGATATAACATGTTATGTGTGTGTTATATGTGGTTGGTATTTTGGGGGTATCTCACTAAGCTTTCGGGCTTACAGTTGTGGTTTAATGTTTTTCAGGTTCTTCCGGAGACCGTGGCAAGGCAAATGCGTGATCGTACCGCTCCTCATGTTTATGTTTTATGTTATGGTTCTGGGAATACTCTGATGATAAATGTATTGAAAACCTTTTTGTAATAACATTATTAAAATGGATTATTTTTGAAAAGTTAAAATTTGTTGAAATTTTTGGTCGTTACAAGTTGGTATCAGAGCCTTGGTTTGAGTGAATTGGAGGAACATTCGTGTGAATCCAGTCTCAAATCAGGGAGAGTTTTTAAAAGAGAATTTAAAATGGTTTTCAAAATAAGTAAAAGGAGGACGTGGAGGTACGATCAGCTGGAGCCAGTAAGTAACCCCAAAATACCATGCATGATATTTGTTTTCGAGCTTTGATAGAACAACATGCTAGTACTAGGCTAGGGATCTTCAGGATTTCATGATAATTTTGCCTGTTTTATGATGCCTGCTAGCCTAGGGTTTCCCTCTGTATGAGATTTCCAATGTTCCTCTAGGAGTGAGGATTAAGCGCTTGTTATGTATATTTGTCACTAGGGTGTTGTGGTAGTACTTCATACAAATATGGGTAGGTGTGGAAGGTAGTATGGGTCCGTACTCCTGAAAGCACAGGACCCATACGCGTATCAGGGAAGCCATGGCCTCTAGGGTTGAGTTGAGAGTTGGTTCGCGGGTTAGTGGGAAGTATCTGAGATTTTGTGGTGTTTTTCAGTATGGTGGTCACGAGGCATGCTGGGAGCGGATCCGGGTTCGGATCGGGAGCAGGAGAGGGAGGTCAGGGCGGGACCGTACCGCCCGAGGTTGTTGGTCAGATGAGCACAGACGAGTTGGATGCTAGGATTCGTGAGATCCTGCATAATGAGGTTGTTGCGTTGTTCCGGGCCGAGCTGCCGGAACTGTTTGGGTTGATCAAGACCGCCATGGTTGATTATTTTGATGAGCGTTATGCGGCTCTCACAGAGACGGCTGCCGTGGCAGCTACATCGGCTGTAGCAGTGGCAGGGGGAGGAGCTGGTAGAGGTTTCCAGTATTGGGACTTCGATAATACGAAGCCCCCTACTTTTGGTGGAGTCCAGGACCCGATTGTTGCTATGAGATGGTTGTCAGACGTGGAAGGATGTTTCTTCACGTGTTCATGCCCTGCTGATCAGAGGGTGAGGTGTGCTCTGAACCTGTTGAGGCTTGAGGCGAAGGATTGGTGGAGATTGACCACGGGGTCATATTCAGATGCATAGGGGGCTGCAGTTTCATGGGATTAGTTCCGAGAGATGTTTAGCACTCGTTATGTTCCGCGAGTTGAGAGGGAGAGATTGGCTTAAGAGTTTGTTGAGCTGAAGCAGGATTCGGAGTCGGTGACGGAGATCACCAGGATGTTCACTGAGAGGGCGATGTTTTGCCTCGAGTTTGCTTCGGAGCAGGCTCAGATGTCCCAATATCTGAGTATGCTCAAGAGGGATATCAGACAGTTTGTGTCTACGCAGAGGTGCGAGACCTTGTTAGAGTTGCAGGAGGCCGCCAGGCGGCGTGAGTTGGAGATTGAGTTGCAGTTACGAGAGTAGAGGTAGGCTTCGGTGCAGTCGCAGCCGGCGCCGAAACGGTCTAAGACCATTGATTCTAGATTGGGAGATTAGAGTAGCCACACTTGTGGGAAGTGTGGGAAAGGTCACACCGGAGTTTGTCGGTCTGGTGGTCCGTGCTGCAAGTGAGGAAAGGAGGGGCACTACACGAGGGATTGTCGGCAGGAAGTCCCGGGTCGGGATTTGAGGATTTGTTATCATTGTCATTAGGTCGGGCACTTGAGGGTCAACTGTCCACAGCTTGTTGCGGGACCGGTGCAGGCTCCAGCACCGGCCACATTGAGGATCACGGGTGGAGGTCAGGGTGGAGCGGAGCCCCCAAGGGCTCAGGGTCGTGCTTTCCAGCTTACAGCGGAGGAGGTCAGGGCAGTGCCGGAGGCAGCTGCGGGTATGTTTCTTCTTGATGTCTTATTATTTTATGATTATTGTGGAGTATTGTTTATCTGCTAGTCTCGTTGTGTGGTTTTCGATTCTGTATTCTTTGATTTTGAGGGTTATGGCATGGTTATGGGTTTAGTGTTGGGAATTTTGTTAGTTATCATTCACGACGATTATTAGTAGGAATCGGGTGTTTGGTCTGAATATCGAGTAACATTTGCAGTTTGAGGAGTGGTTAGCTGAAGATCGAGTTTCTTTCATGCCCGGGATGATCAGTATTGATATGCGATTGGTGAAGGTTGCTCGTGTTAGTGGGAATCAGTTCGCGTGTAAGAGTATGTGTCGTGAAGGGTTGTTGAGGGAGGTCGGTGATGGCGACCGGTGGTTGATAGTCATTGCTCTAAGTGGGGGAGAATTGGAGAATTCTCTAGAAGATCGGTGAGCATGAGAGTTTGTTTAGCTGTGTGGGACTCAACAGTGTTTCGGTCAGCCAAAAGAGTAGGCTGGTATGAGTAAGTGGCAGGTGTGTGGGGCGGGATACAGACCAAGGGTGATTGATTATGGAAGGCCTGGGATCAGGCCGGGACTGAGTATATATGATGGAGGTAGAGTTCGGAACCCCTAGAGGGTTAGAACAGTATGCGTGGGAGGAGTTTCCCAAAGGAGTAACTCAGAATGTTGATTGCTAGTTGAGCGGTCCGGATAGACTGAAGGTCGGTAGGCATACCAGTCAGGCCGAAGGCTCGGAGAACGGTCCAGCCAGGCTGAATGCCCTGGAGGGCGGTCCAGACTGCTGAAGGTTCTGAGAGTGGTCCGGTTTGGCTGAAGGCCTGGTAATGCGGTCCAGTCATGCTGAAGACTCTGCTTGTGTCGTTAGAACGGTGCGAGGAAATGGATTGAGTATGTCGTGATATGTTAGCATTAGAAGGTCTGGCCCTGGGTATTGATCATGATGGGAAGTCGAGCATGGACTTGAGAGTCTTCGCGAGTGGATTCAGAGTATGTGTGGTGCATGGGATAGCGGTTATGCCATCAGGAAATGGTGTAGTATTGGGTGAGCACCTTGGCACTTGTGGTAGTGTCAAGGCAGCCAAGTGGATCTCCTTGGTAAGGAAAAAAGGAAAGGAATGTAGCTCTGAGAGGGAATGTAAGTCACGGAAGTGAAAACCGTAGTGCGAAGTTACGATTGGGGTGTTCCAATTATGGTAATTGCGCAGCATGTGTGCGACGGTGGTATGGAATCACATCCGGTTTGGATGTCTGCCAAGGTCACGGAAGAAATTCCGAGGGTGTAAAGTCAAGAGGCTCGTAAGGGATGCATGGATGGAGTCTTGGATTCCCAGCTTGATTTCGGTGAAGGAATTATGTATGTAGTGATAATTCATCCTGGGGGATGTTTGGAAGTATCGTCAGTGTATCGGGTTTTCCCAACCCGAGGATGCTAGAGCCAGTTTAGCATGGGTAAGAGATTGTGGAGGAGAACTCATGGGAGTTGCTCTGAAACTGAAGGATGTGTCCTTCTGTCAACCTGGAGTGGATAAGGTTGAATTCAAACTCGGATTCTGGTGGTTCAGGGATTATTGTGAATTGGAGCGAGCAAAGTATCACAGAGTGGTACTCAGTGGTTAGGTGTGGTTATCAGAGGATGAGGCCGGTGGCTGGTTTGAAGCGGGGGTCAGAACACCGCAAGAAAAGAGAAATTTGGGTTTCGGGTTTCGATGGCTGTGTTTTGAGGAATTTGGTCTGGTTAATGCCAGGAGGTGCATAGCGAGAGTAGTTCTGGAGTTGTGTTGCCGCAGGCTTCGAGGATGAAGCCTAATTTAAGTGGGGGAGAATTGTAACATCCCGAGTTCATGAGTGCAAGTTCAGGGTTCAAAGTGGAAATATGAAAGGGCAACTCGGCGAGTCCATGGGTGGACTTGGCGAGTAGGGTCGTGACTCTGGTCGCGTGTTAAGTGGCCAACTCGGCAAGTCGGAGGCTGGACTCGGCGACTAGGCGCTAAGTGAAGAAAACCCTAATTTCGGGGGATGAGCCCTATATAAAGGACATTATACCCTCTCCCCAACCTCTTTACCCTCTATTGAAGTCCAGAAAACCCTAAGACGCGTTTGTGAGGGATTTGAGTGCATTTAAACCTTGGAGAAGAGATTTTGGAGGAGATCTTGGAGAGATAGGAGGCTTAGAGCAAGGGGCTTTGCTAAGAATCAGATTTCTCTTCTGTTGGGGCTTCCTTTTGAGGTATTACTTCGTTTCTTGGGTTGTTATTCATCTAGATTCATCATCTTAGAATGTGTGGAAAGTTTAGCTTGTGGTATTTCGAGTTTGAAGGTTAGATCTGAGGTTGATACCTTAGATCTGGAATGGAGAAGGTCTAGGGTGCATTAAAGTCCCTGTTCTTGAGTGTTTGGTGAAGTCATCTTGTCCTAAACCCTAGACCTAGAGTGTAAAATGCCTAGATCTCTTTGGATTCACGTAAAGTTTGCCACTTTACGTGATGAATGGGTTGTAGAAGGGTAGATCTACGTTTTGGATCAACTGCATGGCCTGTAAGGCTTCTGTATGGGTTAAGAGATAGTGGTACTCAGCGAGTCACAAGGGTGTACTCGGCGAGTTGCTTGAAGGTGGGCAGGAACTCGATGAGTTGGTTGAAGATAGCCTTGGACTCGACGAGTCTGTTCTTGGACTCGGCGAGTCTGGTCTTGAGGTCTTAGCCTTTCCTGGTTAAGTTAAGAATCGGTGAGTCAAGGGATGACTTAGTGAGTTGAAAAGAGACTTTTGAGTGTTAGGGGACTCGGCGAGTCAGTGGGCTGCCTCGGCGAGTTGAGTCAGCCAAAAGGTTGACTTTGACTTTGACTTTGATCAAGAGTGGACCAGTTGACTTCTAAGGGCATTTTGGTATTTTGTGGTATTTATTGGGTTTAGTCTTTCGGCTTTATCAGGGGTGGAGTTCGCATCGGAGTTTGGAGCAGCGTGATCTTATCTTTTCAGTCAGCAGTTGCAAGGTGAGTTATCCTCACTATATCAACACGGTCTAAGGCACCAAGGTCGGCCCTTTATCGGATTGTAATCCGGGTATTGTTGTTATGTTACTATTTTACTACGTTTGCATCCTGGTAGTTAGGATGGTATATGTTAGAGACCTGGTTAAGTTCGGTATCCTGTTTAGAGTATGTCATGTTATGTGATCTGCTAGATCGGTTTGATTGGATGTGAATTGTTATAAGATTGTATGTTTATGTGCACATGACTGTTTGACCGGGGTTAGGTTGAGGCGGGACCTGCTTTGTGTTGTAGGCCAACATACCCAGGGCGGACCGGTTATTCCGAAGGCCCAGCGAGCGGTCCGGATAGGCTGTAGGCCCCTCGAGGGCGGACCCGACGTGCCGAGGCTCAGAGAGTGGACCAGGCCGACTGAAGGCACGATGCGGGCGGACCAGTTATACTGCAGACTCAGAGAGTGGACCAGGTGGGTTGAAGGCCCGGTGCGGGCGGACCAACCACACTGCAGACTCAAGGGACATGATTAGACTCGAAGGGTGGACCAGGTGGACTGAAGGCTCGATATGGCGGACCAGTCACACAGTAGACCCGATATGCATGGCTGTTTTGTATTTTTGTTGTGATATAACATGTTATGTGTGTGGTATATGTGGTTGGTATTTTGGGGGTATCTCACTAAGCTTTCAGGCTTACAGTTGTGGTTTAATGTTTTTCAGGTTCTTCAGGAGACCGTGGCAACGCAAAAGCGTGATCGTACCGCTCCTCATGTTTATGTTTTATGTTAGGGTTCTGGGAATACTCTGATGATAAATGTATTGAAAACCTTTTTGTAATAACATTATTAAAATGGGTTGTTTTTGAAAAGTTAAAATTTGTTAAAATTTTTGGTCGTTACATTGTTATTGGCGACGAACGCAACCGTCTATCCTACGCAAATGTCGTATTTCTCCCGCTGTTTTCGTTTAGACTTGCTGCTACCTATCGCTGCCGCCACTCAAACGACCCCTTTTGGTGCTCCGATCATCCTCCTCCACCAAGAGTGAGGTTGCGGTTGTGTTGCATTTCATGAGTGTGGTTGTGTATGTGCATGTTTTAGATGAAATATTGACCAAAAACGTTATAAAAACTTCAAAAAAATAATTAAGTCCGCATATTAATTCTTTTTTTTTCTTTGACCAAATCCAAAAATTACCTAAACACGGGAAAGAAACATGTAATTTTGTCAATTATATATAACTATTGAAATAAAACCTTGTAACCATTATGATGTTTTTCTTGGATTAGTATACCTAGTTCTTGAAATCATCAAATAGTTCTTAAAATTACCAACTCTGCTATTATAGTTTTCTTTCGATCATAAGTGTACTTTATTTTTCTATAACACTAGTTTTAAAAGATATAAACAAAGGAGCACCTTCACCTTGGTCAACAAGGATACCATATTTTCAAACCAACAATCATAACTCCTAAGAGCTCGGAGCTCGATTGGTTCAAAATTGGTATTTTAGGGTTTAGATAAAGAAAGCATACTCATGTATGAGTCCAAACAATTATGGTGCAAACTTTTACATAATACTCATGGGCAGGGTTGGGCTGTTAATGTAAAAGGTCATTTACAAAAATAAAAAATGGACCTCTAAAATTTCGGATTAGCAAAGGATTAACGACGGATAGTGACAAAATAACGGCAGACTAGTGATGGAAATAGGGGTGTAAACGAGTCGGGGCGAGCCCGAGCTTGACCAAGCTCGAGCTCGACTCGTGAACAATTTAGTGAGCCCGCGAGCCTAAACGAGCCTCTCTCTCTCTCTCTCTCTCTCTCTCTATATATATATATATATATATATATATATATATATATATATATATATATATATATATATATATAAGCTCGTTTAGGCTCGCGAGCCAATTAATTGAAGCTCGGATCGAGCTCGTTTAATAAACAAGCCTCATATTCAGGCTCGAGCTCGGTTCAGGCTTATTTAATTCGATCTCGAGTCGAGTTTTTAAGAAGTCGATCCGAATAGCTCGGCTCACTTACATCCTAGATGGAATAGAGACATATTGTGATGGATTGATGACAGAACCACGATAAATTAATATTTCAGACCCCAGATGAGATGGGTCATGTGCCGTGGCACACATTGCATGTGCTCAAGACCGGCCTTGTTGGTGCAGAATTAGGTGATATGACCTAATTAGGGTCAAGAATCAACCTTTTGATGTTTGGTTGAAAAGCTAATTTTGTAGGATGGATTACAAACTTCAGGCTTGATATTATAGAGTTTGTGATAGGGTGTCCTTATGAGATAATTGATTACCTAAAAAATAAAGGGAAAAGGAAGTTCGTATTTCCAAAGTTTAGTACCAATAGCATCATTTTGCGATAGTTTAGGTAAAATAGTAACAATATAAGTGTTGTAGAAGGATCGTTATTGTAATTATTCCAATTTGTTACACAAAAGTCCAACCCTACCCTGATTGGACGATCTAGATCTATAATCGCGAAACACCGCCCCATGTGAAATTTGAGACACCATCAAATACTTTGTTTTTGGATAAATGATTTAATCGGAATCATGATTCCAAGAGAACATGACACTTTGATTCCACAAATCTTTGTCCAATTATGTGCCAAGATTTTACAATTTCATTTTCTCCCTTTTAGTGACTATATTATAACGTTCAAAAGTAATGTTTCATTATTATGAGTAACTTCTTTTAACAACTTTTTATAGTCAAGTAGTAAAAACATTTTGTATTTAGATGTCTACAAGTAACCCATTCATTAGACGTGGAGAATTATATCAAGTATCATTTACTCAAGTGATTAAAGAATAGAATATTACTTAGAGTATCCACAATGGGGAGTTTAATTGAAGGGTTGAATGAGGTGTTATGCCTACTTATCATTCAATGGATACAACTCCAACATTGTGAAATACCACCTTGGTATTTAATGAATCTAGAGTTCAATGGTCATTGAACTCTTTAATGGAAAAAATGAAAATCTTTAAATCTTTAAATAAATATTTTTTTTAATATGTTCCATTGAACTTATAGAGTTTAATGCATTGTGAGATAAAAATGAATAAAACTGTATGAAATAGTGAATAATAATTTGGCACTCCTTTGAACTCTATAGAATTCAAGGCATTGTGGATGCCCTTATGATAATCGGAATTGAATTGACGTTATAGTTTGTTGTGTACAATTTAATGATCTAACAATAAAAAGATAATTGATTTCGCTATATTATTATTTAAAATAGAATTGCAATTCTCTTTGTTGTTGGTAGTTTAAATAGTTTTGAAAAAAATAAAATCAAAATGATCCAACCACATTAATTTTGAAGTGGTCGATTATCCAAAGAACATGCTTGCATCGAATGTTTGAAAGCTTTTAGTTTTTATCTTTTACTTTTTACTTTTAAAAAAAACTTCAAATTCAAAAACTATTCCATAAAGAGTTAAAGGGAAAAAAATATTGAGTTTTTTAATCAATTTATAAAATTGTTCTTAAAATTTTGTTTTTATATTTATCTTTATTAAACAATTATTTTTATATAATTTTACATATTTTAAAAATAATTTCCAAACTACTTTTTGAAACACTTATGACAAATAAAACCTATAGTTCCAAATATCCGTTTATATATATATATATATATATATATATATATATATATATATATATATATATATATATATATATATATATATATATATATATATATATATATATATATATATTGTTTGTTTGTTATTATAAAAGAAATGCAGTGACGTTACTTGGAAGGGAAGACAAGCGGCAACATGTATAAAGCTTAGTAGAACTCATACTTATCACTTGCCATAAATCTTAAACGACACTCAAAAAAGTTTAAAGATTTCTGTAAAGTTAAAGGGGGATAAATATTGAAGTTTTTTATATATAATATTGGGTAACCCGTTCCAAGTATATTTATAATGAACCGTGTTTACTCGTTTTTCATTTGATGAAATGGAAGTTGCTGTAACATATCACATCATCCTTTACACTTTTTTTTCTTAAAAGACACAACATTTTGATTCTAAAAAAAATAGAGGGGGTGGCTTGAGAATGAATTCAGACCCTTGATATTTTTTTCACATGCAACATGTTTTACCACTAGACTAAGTCATTAAATTGATATTCTCTTTGTGACTTTATTCAACCCGATTTGTGTCAAACTTTTTTTTTTCCTAGCATTTTTAACAAGCTTGCTTTATAAAAACGTTTTCAAATAGGATTTTTTTTTTTTGTAGAAAAAAGGTTGTTCCAAATCTTTAGTTGTGTACCAACGACCATGATGCATCATCCTTTTGTCCTCTTTTGTCGAGGCTCAATTTGAGCTTTCAAAATTTTAACATAAAATATGCGCATCCGGGGAATCGAACCCCGGTCAGTACCGTGGGAGGGTACTATGATACCACTACACTAGATGCGCTTGGTTTTCTGATTTTTATTTTCAAACTATTTAAAGTTTACAAGTATCAAGATGATCAGCATCAACCTTTTTTTTTTTTTTTTTTTCACACACGAAACGGACATTATAATATGCAACTGCAGGAAAAAAAACATTTTCTTATTTGGATTCAACAGTAGAAGATAATAGAATCCACTAGTTTTCACTAAATTATATTATAAAAAATATTTTTTGTTCGGTTGGAATGAGCTTCAACTATTATTATTTAAAATTAGATGTTTAAACATCAACACCTAAATGATAAAACATTATTCATTGGTTAATTAAATTTATAATAGCCGACGAAGTTCTTAGGTTTATAGAAGATTCAGGGATCACACGTGTTTCAACAAAGTTGGCTTTTGTTTGTGGTCGTTAGGATTTATTGAACAAACCAATTTCATACACCCTAAATCTTATAAATACAAATAAAGGAGTTAAACAAGGTGTTTCTAACAAAAAAAAAATCTTAAGATCAATCTCAGATATATACTAACTCATCAAAGAAAAAGAAAAAAAATTCCTAAATATGTTGATTTAAAGTTAATATAATAAGCTCTTAAAGCTTTCTTACAAGATTATACTAAGCTCCTTAATACCAAGTAATAGAGGTTTACTTTGCAAATGAGTAGCGAACTATTGGAGTAATATCATAAAAGTCTTATATTTTTGCCACTAAATTGGAAAAAGTTCTGATTTTAATTTTTTGTTGACTGTGGACATGATATTTTCGTGGAATTATCACTTGAGAGCTAATAACCGGTGAGGAGCAGGTAGCCTATTCTATCCGGTCACCACTAACTTATTCCCTAGCCATCAACTTTCATTAACCATCACTGATAAAGGGTTTCATGCATTCGAGAAGGATTTGATGCTGAGAAAGGTTTCACAGTCCCCAATTTTGCATTTTGAAGCTCCGAAATCGTTGGTAAAGTAAGGTGGAATAAAAATGTACATGTATGAAAATAAGAAATTGATGCTTCTGAGGGTGTTTATCTTCGTTTATGGAGTATGGAGTTCCAAGTTTGAACTAAGAAGTTTTTTTTCTTGATGAAACAGATGACTTTTACTTTTGGAACTAAGAAGCCTAAAGAGCCTAAGCTCCTTGAGAAGACATATCTTCTAGACTCTGATTCTGATGATGAAACATTTGACTTTATCTTGGATTTTTCTGAAGAAACTTTCAAAGCCCCCTCAAAACTATATGATGATCCTTTTCTTAACTTATTATGTGCCGAAAAAATATTAAAAAGGAGTATTGATGGAATGGTAGATGATGGAGACATTCCTTGTGGCCAACAAAATGAGCATGCCCGCTTAGATGAGGACGATGAAGATGTTGGTGTCGAGTATAGGGTGCATGATCCCAATGTTGACTAGAAAGAGATGAGGCCCCGATTAGGAGATTGTTATGAATCCCCTGCTCAACTCAAGTTTTCTTTAACTAACTATGCACTCCATGGAGGATACCAACTTTATTTTGAAAAAAATGATAGAGTAAGGGTTATAGCTAACTGTAGCGGTGGAAGTAGTGAAAGAAAAATACAGTGTCCATTTAAGGTTGCAGCTAGATGGAAGTACAATGAAAAGATGAAAAGACATTCCAGATTAAATTCTATAATGAAATTCATTTGTGTGCTAGGAATTATCACTATGGTTCCGTAGTTACTAGCAATTTGTTAGCTAAGCACTACCTGAAAGATGTAATCATGAAGCCCAAGATGACATTGCTAGAGATGCAAGCATATGTGCTATAAAGGTTTTCAATGAGTGTATCTGTTGGACAATACCAAAGAGCAAGGGCTACTGCAATAGAGATGATAGAAGGGAAGTTAGAAGACCACTATACCAAGGTTTGGGACTATGCAGTTGCAATTAGGTTAATTAATATGGGTATAACTTGCTTGGTGGGGGTAGAAAGTAATTTGGGGTGTAACTATTTCAAGAGGTTTTATGTTGGCTTTAATACTTACAGAGATGGATGGAACAGAGGATGTAGAAGGGTGATAGGACTAGAGGGTAGTTTCTTGAAGGGACATCTAAAGAGGGAGACTTTAACTGCTATTGGGAGGGATGCAGACAACTATGTCTACCCAATATCATGAGCAGTTGTGAATGCTGAGAATAAAAACAATTGGACCTGGTTCATTGAGAATTTAGTAGCCGATTTGGATCTTGGTCCTGACAATGGACTGGTTGTTATCTTAGACCAACACAAGGTACATACAATATATATAAGTATACAATATGTGTATATATATATATATATATAACACTCATTAATTTTACATGTATTGTGTTTGTTTGTTAATTATAGGGACTTCTACAAGCTGTGGCAAACCTACTCATCTATGTTGAGCATATACAATGTTGTAGAAGTAGAGGCTGAGGAAGAAGAAGTGGAAGGAGAAGTTGGAGAAATGGAGGCTGAGGAAGAACAAGTTAAAGAGAGAGAGGTTGGAGCAAGAGTAGTACCCTTGGATCCTGGTTCTTACAATATCCTTTGGGAGAAAAAGAGGATTCCGTCTGAAAGAATTAGGAAATTGAAGCTCAAGAAAGTGGTCCAAGATGCTAATGGTGGTGGTTCTACCAAAACCCCTTGGGTTTTAGATTAAGTAGTTATGTTTAAGGGTTGAATGGGTAGAATGGGCATTACTAAATAAGTTGCCTTTTTTGTAGACATATACTTTTGGTAACAAGCTTCTAATTCATGTCCATAATGTGTGGTAGAATTGGAAGTTTCGTTCTAATTAGGTTACATGGTATGGTAGTGGTTTGTGGGAAGCTTTGTAAAGTACATTCCCCTTTTTGGGCTGTTAACTGACATTGACATTTGGGAAGCTTTGTAAACTACATTGTATGTTGTTAAGTTAGCAATATACGTGCCTTGATCACTATAATTGTTGTTACATTCCATGTTTTGGTTAGTTTGTTAAGTAGGTTGCTATTAAATTTTCAATATTTGGTCATTTTTATACATTTGTATGTGTTAAAGGTATTACCATTAGTAAGACATAATACATTGTTATCATTAAGACATAATAAGTTGTTTTCATTTTCATCTCTTAAAACACCAAAATATTACCATAAACAACGTATGCATCAAGTTACTTCTAACTTGACCAAAATACCCTTACACCTAAACTACTACCACCATTTCCACATGAACCCAACTAATGCCCACAACTTCACAGTGATTTAACCACAACATTGTGAACCATAAACCCCATCACAATCACCACCACCAAAAGCATGACCATCATATGTAGCACCACCTTCAACATGTTTAAAATATCCACTTGAACTGCTTTGTTGTTCTTGGCCTTCTTCGAAAGCTTCAAATCTCCATTCCAAATGATTTATTGTTCTTAGCCTCCTCCAAGTCCATATGGAACTTCCACATAGTTTCCTAGTAGTAAGTGTTTGGCAGCAGTGGATCTAGCCATAAAAAAAATTCACATTTTTTTGGAGTCCTACACAACAACCACTTCTTCTTCATACTGGTTCAACAATAGCGCAAAAACAAGTAGAAAACTTGATATTAATTGATAGTTTGGACACCCCATGAATTTCCTCCATGGATTATCGACAATTTTGGAGATCGAGAATGTCGCAGGTTCATCACAATCGCATCTCAAATCTTCAGACCAACGATTCCTTAAAGCCCATTCTCTGTACCCTTGTGTGTGCGTGTTACAAGAGCTTACCATCTTGCAAGATCGATGTTTGAGAGAAGAATGGAACAAAACCTAGCTAACAACGGACCTCCAATGTTCGTCTTTGCTTTGTAACCTGATGAAACGGTGAAACCAACAATTTCCCCTTTTACCATAATTCCATGAAAATATCGTGTACACGGTCAATGAAAAATTAAATTCAGGGCTTTTGTCAATTTAGTGCCAAAAACATGTGACTTTAATGATATTAGACTGCGAACTATTTAAACAACTTAAGTTAATCACTGTAAACTATTTAGATGTACTTATGGCCCATAAACTGGTAGAAACTGTTTAAATTCTGCCACTATGAACTATAATAGTAGATTTTTCAAATTTCTCTTTGGTGGTAAACCATGATTCAAACTAATGTTTGTCTAATTTAATTGAAGTGACAAAAAAGTAGGTTGAAAATTTTGGTTAGCAAGTCCAATTATTAATAATATCATCCAAAATGCAAATATATTCATAATACTAAAGATCAGTTGTAACCTTTTTTTTTTTAAAAAAAAAGTATTAGTCAGTGTCTTATTGCTATATATATATATATATATATATATATATATATATATATATATACACACACACACACACACACACATTGGAACAGTGGAAATTATATTTAACAAAAAAAAACTAGTTAAAGGCTAGCAAACACAAAATCAAGGTGGGATTGGATTTTGCAACTATGTAATCCAATTTATCCTAGCCTTAAAGTTTCATAAAGAAAACTAACGAAAAGAACGCTGAAAAAATATTATCAAAAATAGATTGTTTCATATACTCAGAAAGTCGGAATAAAACAACATTTTGATACGTCCAAATGACTTATAGCGTAATCATAAAAACCCACTCCACAGTCCTATTTACCATGCTGACAACTGGTCGAACATCTATCCGAGCTATAAAGTCTGACACCGACAAAAACCTGGAATTTGTAGGTCGAGCCATAAAGCTACACGTCCCCAAATTTGAATAGCCACCGAACATTAAAAAAACAAATGTGTAATATTCTCCAGCTCGAGCTGACAGATAGGGTAAAGAACTGAGTCCAACTTCACTCCCCTCTCCCCCAAATTAGGTCGGAGAGGAGTTCTATCTAACAAGAAGTGCCACATAAAGACATTAAACTTTATCAGGGACAAAACTATTTCATCTAGTACAATTGTTAATATTATCTACCATATTTTTCTCAGTGTACGACACTAGACAACCATTCATAAAGTGATAATGTATAGTGCAAATTATTCCTTATCAACTTCGTTGTTGAAAATATATGTTCCATGATAGATGTTGCAATAGATGTAATAAGTGTTAATTTTAATAGATGTATGAGTTTTCATAGTGTGTTTGTTTGTTTTCGTCATCATCTTTTATTAATGTTCAAATTCTCTTCAAATTGTTAGACTTTGCATCCCTACGAATATCCACAATATAATTTTTGAAGATTTACTTTAAGTGTTTCATAGTCACGTTTTATGAACTGTCAGGATAAAATTTAGTCATTTTGAGTAATCCATCCACTTTAGATGCTTGAAACTCCATAGAAACAAGTAATGTAACACCAGTGTTCTAGGTAATTTTATTAATGGCCCAATTTCCTTAAAAGTTGCAAAATTGGTCCCTACACTGAGCATACCGGTTGGGTATGTCGGGCATAGGACCTTAAGTGATTGCGGACCCCCACCCCCAATGTACGATAGGCGTACGTGTATGTACAATGGGCATACGCAAGTAGAGGGCAAACCCTAATTTTTGGGATTTGGACCCTATTTAAAGGACATTATGGACTTTAACCCTTTCCTACCTCCAACCTCCATCTCTCTTAGCCTCCATTTCAAAACCCTAATTGAGTGTGTGTGTGTGTGTGTGTATTGAGGCCTTAGAAATTCATTTTGGGTGTTCCTGGTGGTGAAGGAAGAATCTTGAAGTTATGATGTTTCACTCAAGCCTTTGGATCAAGCAATCACTCTCCCTTGTGCACCTTCTAGATGCATAAAGCCCCAACCTTGATGCATATTCCTTTGGATCTCGTTCAAGCTTAGATTTATACCTCTCTTGTCCCAAATCTTGACCCTTATGAGTATGGAATACTTCAGGGCCTTTAAGTTGTCATGTCAGTCGTTTTGGGGTGTTTAGTGTCATAAAAATGTAAGCTTGGACCTTAGTTTTCATCCATGCAAGTGCTAGGGAAGTTTAGTTGATAGTTTAAGTTAGGTTTGTGTTTTTAGCTTCCTTGTGCCATGCAAAGGCATAAAGGTTACAACTTTATGAATTCATACATTTATTGGATGTTAGATTTGAAGTTTATACGTAAGGTCTTAAGCCATTAAGACCATTATAGGGTTTTTGGGATCTGTCTAGTATGTTGGGCATAATCCAGGGTACGTTGGGCTTACCTGGTTGCGACCCCGTAAACCTTCTGAGGATGAGCTGTATGTTGGGCATAGCTCGGTGTATGTTGGGTGTATGCTCATGAAGCCTTTTGGGATGTTTTGAGACTTTGGGTCACTAGGGAGGTTTTGGGCTTGGTTGGTTGGGCCATGTGTGGAGGGGCAAAATGGTCTTTTTCCCTTGGTAGGATAAATTATGTTTTGGACCATTATTATGGGTTAAACCCATATTATTAACTAGGTTTATTATTGGGTTATGATTAACATGAGGAGTCATGTTAGCAACAGATCGAGTATTCGATACAGTTATCTTTTGTCAGAGGTGAGTCTTCTCACTGTATTCGTGGGTCGACAGCACCAATGTTGGCCCATTATTTTGTTATGTATAATGGTAGTTTTTATGTGACTTGTATATGTTTGCATGTTTGGGTTGAAATAAACCTCAGGGTTGGGCCCATATTTGTTGATCGGGTTGAAATAAACCCTAGGGGTGGGCCTATTATTGTATGATCATGTTGAAATAAACCTCAGGGTTGGGCCCATTATTGTGTGATCGGGTTGAAATAAACCCCAAGGTTGAGCCCATATTTGTTTGATCAGGTTGAAATAAACCCCAGGGATGGGCCTGTATATGTATATCAGATTGGAATATACCCCGGGGCTAGGCCTGGTTGTATGTTTGGTACGTGGTACTTTGGGGAACTCTAAGCCTTGTGCTTACAGTTTATGTTTATGGTTTCAGGTACTTCTGGTACGAAAGGGAAGGTCCCGTTGTGATGGCACATCATCCTACCCTCACGATTTCCGTACTTTTTGGTTATTTTTACTCTGATGTTTTGGATATATTGACCTGGAACTATTTGATGATTGAAACTATAGATTTTAAAACGAAAAATTTTTATCATAGTTTTTTGGGATGTTACAAGTAATGACATGTTTACTGTTCTTAAGCAATTATGTGGCATTGAAATTTATGTATCTATAAACGAATAAAATACATCAATGATGTGAATAGTTTTTTTGGAAACGACAAATTTGTTATAAACATGACCCCCAAAGCAAGAAGTTGTAGGATGCCAAGAACAAGAAACAAGAAGAGAAACAAAAACAAGAGATTACATGAAAGAAAATGGGGAAATAGTCCATTGCATCCAATTGCAAATACCACCTTACCCCTACACTTAATCCATAGATGCACCAAGGTCTTGATATTTTCAACCACCTTCGAAGGAGTGCAAGGTCTCGCTTGGAATATCATATCGTTCCTTGTTTTCCACAAGGGCCACCTTATATGACTATAAATCTTTTTTTTAAGACTCCTGTCCCACAAATTTGCAAAGTTAAGAAGATCACCAACACTTTGTACCTCTATATTATTTACCCCACACCACTTAAATTTTTTATTTTGGATTAGGTTTGCGAATGAACATCCAATTAAAATATAATTAGCACACTCTGTGTCATTAATGCTAGAGCCAAATAAACCTGAGTCTAGCGCAATCTCCCTGTGCGAAAGAGCAATGACATATATGATGCGCCCTTGAACCGCTCTCTAAATAAAGCTACTTACTTTGATGGGAATTAATTTACTCCAACTGATCAGGGTGTAGGATGAAGAAGACGGAGAACTATGATCAATTTTATTTTGGAGTTGCTCGATCTTGTACCTACTATCTGAAGCCAAGTGGCAAGATAAGTGATCTAAACTTGGTTGAAGTCGAGATGGCTTAGTTGCCCTAATTAGTCTATCCAAATTGGTAGATAAACCTACATCAACTACACATGACTTCCAATTCCAGTTATTTCGACCATCTTGTATTTGAGAAGCCACTGAGCAACTTTTGTGTTCCTCTGGTCCATATAAAAATGGGTATATTACCTTCAATTTTTCTGCTCCAGTCCATACATCATTTCAGAAAGTATTATCTCAAGATTTAACAGATTGTTTGAATATGTCGTTGAAACGTAGAACCATGGATTTGATAACTTTTTGGTGCTTGCATTGTTGTTCCACACACCAGTAATCTTTTTTTCTAAGTAGTCAAGTGGTTTATTATCAAAGTTGTGAATACTTGTAGTATTGTAGGTTCGGATTTCAGTCTCCACCACCATTTTACTATGAGAGCAATGTTTAATGCTCCGATCAACCTAACACCCAGTCCACTTTTTCTTTGGAGACAACTACCTTCTCCCATGTTGCCCAATGAATCTATTTTTTTGTTTCGTTCCCTCCCCATAGGAAATTTCTTTGGATCTTCTCAAGACTTTCAATCACACCAATGCCGCTCAACTCGACAGCCTAAAGCGCTCGTCTATTCGCTTCGTTTGCTTATGTGAATAGTTAAATTGTGAATTAAATAACGTGCAAGTAGTTATGATTCATTGGTTTAAGCCCAAACAAAATTTGATGTAAAACATATTGAGAACTTAGTGGTCTCAATAAATTAGACATGGATAAAAGGGTGAAAAGATGCCCAACTCGAAAAATGCATAATTTTTCATCCGTCAAAGTTTCACCTGTTACCTTACATATCCCTGAAATGAAAACTCTAAAAATAAGGTATATCCATGTCCACGTAAATTCATGTTTCTCATTCTCTACCAACCAGCCATCGACATGGCATACTCGTCCGCGACATGGAATCCACATGTCATCCATATAGTGCTAAAGTGACATATATCGTTTGAATATTATTATACTAGATTATAAGTCGTGTACCACACAGTTCTTTAATAAATAATAGATATCATTAATAATACATTTGAAAAATAGCAATTTACATTCATTAACTTGATAATTTTAACATCGTACTTTCATATTTTGTTATTTAATCGGTGTAATAAACTTTAATAACACATGAAAAATGTAACGCCTCATTTCTGGTATGTGATTTAAATAAAGTATTTTCTTTTCTTAAGGGGTACTCGATGAGTCTGTAGCCCGACTCGTCGAGTGAAGACGAGATGATCATGCAAATTGAAAAGAAAATACTGGCCTCCAGTAGAGTTTGTGCATGGCATGAACTCGTCAAGTTGTTCCTGAGACTCAGCGAGTAGGGTTAGGGTTTCACGTAAATTGCTCAGTGAGTAGACTTGCTGAGTTGGGGGATGACTCAGTGAGTCAGAAGGGAGTTAGAGGACTGGAGTTCAAGGCGGTACCCGCCGAGTTGTTCTTGAGACTCGGCGAGTTGAGTCGTGGTGGCCCCGCGATTCATGTCTAGTATGACTTGTCAAGCATAGGGAGGGATTCGGCGTGCCAAGCGGGACAAAGTGTTAGAGAGCATGTGTGAACTCGTCGAGTCACCAGGGTGCACTCGGCGAGTAGGGTCAAAGTGTAACTGTTGACTTTTAGGGTTTGGTCAATGGAGTACTTGTGTCGAGAGGGGGGTAAAATAGCCTTTTACCCTCCTGAGGGTGCCAATGGCAGGGCGAGTCTAGTTTCGAGAGTTATATTTATAAGAGTATTTACATTATGTGAATAGGCGGAGACTAGGCAATATTTCTACCGAGTCAGAGATTTACCGAGACGCCTGAGGTGAGACTTCTCACTATACTTTACCTAGTGTGGTAACAGAGTTATTGAGTATTTTAGAGTTATATGCCAGAGTAATTGCATGTTATTTATGTGCTATGATTTATTGTGATATGTGCTATGTATGATTCAGAGTTAGGACCTTCGGGTCCACAGAGATAGGGCCAGAGGGCCCATAGAGAGTTGGGGCTAGAGGGCCGTACTAAGACACATAGACCTGAGGGTCAACAGAGTTACAACCTCGAGTGGCTATTATGTGTTAGAGTGGTATTTTGGGGAACTCACTAAGCATTTATGCTTACAGTGTTATGTGTTATGTGTTTCAGGTACCAGTGATGATCGCGGAAAGGCGCCGGTATGATTCGTATACACGCACACCGAAGTTATATATATATATATATATATATATATATATATATATATATATATATATATATATATATATATATATATATAGATCTTGGGTTTTGTACTGATACAATGTTGATACAATGTTTTATTTATGATTACAAATGATATTTTATGAGTTACAAAAGTGAAAATTTGTTCAAATTTTTACGGTGTTACACGATGAGTTGTTCATATAACTCGGCGAGTCAGATGAGTTTTTTCGATTGAAGTAGAGTTTGAGCGATATAGCTTCATTCCTTCTTAGTTACACATAAAGTTAGCAACTTTACGTGTTCAGATGGTCCCAGGAGCTTAGATCTACGAGTTAGATGCTCTAGAAAGGATTAGTATCGATTGTATGAAATCTACACGTTAGGATTCGGCGAGTTGTTCTTCGGACTCGACGAGTTGAGTCGCGAGTCCCCCATCTTTCTTCGATTTGTGAGTTTAGGGTGAATCAGTGAGTGGGGAACGGACTCGGTGAGTTAAAGTCAGAGTTAGTAATTGAGGGACTCGGTGAGTCTGCGCCCTGACTCGGTGAGTCCGTTCAACTGGAAGTTGACTTTGACCAGGGGTAAAACAGTCATTTTACCCTGAGGGCATTTATAAGTACCTGATCTAGTGTTTTTGGGATTTGTAGTCGGACAGTTCCGGAGCAGCAGTCAGCCACTTTTAGAGTTAGCATCTCAGCAGCCAGCATTACGAGGTGAGTTTACTTCCAGTAGGAACGGGTCTACGGCCATAATGTCGACCCATTTAGCTAGCAGTAATTCCGGACCTCGGTCCCAAGCAATAGTTAGAGTGCGTGATGTCTTTGTGATTCAAGCATGTTTTGTGTTATGCGTTCTGGACTCCGGTTCGATGCAGTATGCAATATATGTGTTCATGCTAGTTTATATGTTTACGCTATGTTATGTTCAGTTAGTTTCGGACTCTGGTCCGATGCAAGGGACAAGGTCCCAATCAGTTCCGGACTTCGGTCCGATGCAGTCAGTTCCAGACTTCGGTCCGATGCAGTTTCCGGACTTCGGTCCGATGCAGAGGGCAAGGACCTGGTTAGTTTCCGAACTCGGTCCGATGCAGTTTCCGGATTCCGGTCCGATGCAGTGGGCAAGGCCCAGTATGTTCTTTATATGTTATTATATGGTATGTGGTAGTTTAGGGGAGCTCACTAAGCTTCGTGCTTACAGTTTTCAGTTTTGGTTTCAGGTACTTCCGCTAGCAAAGGGAAGAGCTCGGGATGATGACATCGCACACACCACAACTTCAGCTTTTTATCCTGGGAGTTTGTTTCAGATACTATGATATGTTGATACAGTTCTCTTGTCATGACACATCTATTATAACTTTTTGGGATTTGTGACGTATGGTTTCATTATATATTATGGATGATTGTTGGCTTTTAGTACTATTTAAACAAAAATTTTGGATGGTTACAAAAAATAAATACGTGCATGAGTACTTTCATTCATTTATCTCTTAAAGCATTTTATTTGAAAAATAAAAACTTACATAAGTGCTTTCTTATACTTCATTTATTTGCATAGTGCATCATATTTTCCATGTATAATTTATAAAGCACCTTAATGTTAGGCATTTTTATAGTAAAATATTAAAAACTGTGGTTCCAAAAATACAAATATATGCTAACTCACGTGAAAGCTCAAAGTATTTACCAATGTTCACCAAAACAGGTCCCTTTTACTTGAAATTTACAAAATTCATCAAAACAGCTTGCTCAAGGTTTTCTTTACTTCTCTCATTTGTAGTTTCAAATTCTTCTCACAAATCCTTTACCTAAAAATATCAAGTGGCAGCAAGTGTTATAGCCATTTATTGTGCGCTAAAAATGTGGTTCATATAATGTCTTATTCACTTACATATTTTGATTAGTAGTGAGAGATAAAACAACCTATTTACCCTTCGTTTTAATAGCTTTTACAAGTTCTTTAAGACTTCCTTCATATTGATCAATGAAAATCTTCTGTTCAGAAAATCTTTTGATTCTATACTGATAGTAATCTTTCTAGGGTCCTACGCCATGATCAAGCTCTAAGATTTGTGGATTTTTTTCGTGTATAATTTAATGCTTGTCGTTGATGAAAGCTCACCAGTCACACCAAAAGAAGCATGATTCAACTAATAGGAATAATACAAACGGAAATAAGTAATTTTACTTAAAACTTGGCTAAAAGGGAGAAGCTACGATTCTTAATTATTAATCATAGACAATAAAGTTTCAAGTAGATTTGAACCGGTGAAAATAACCATTTTTCTGATATCTCCACTGTTGTCTCCCCATGAATATTGAACTTTGTCACTAAGCATACTTACAAGGTTGACATCTCATGGAAAAAAAGGAGAATAAATTTATGTCGGACATGTAAAAAAACTAAAAATAAAAGAAATTGATAAAGAATGAGTATTCTAGTAAGCTATCTACATTTAATAACAGAAAATTACATTTACCACGAGATAGACTCACAAATGTTTAACTCAAGAATGAAAGCATCAAGAGGGACTTATTTACAACATGATGAAAGTGCCTTTACCACGAGATAGACTCACAATCACAATTGTTTAAAGAGATGTAATCTCAAATTATAAATTTTCAAACTTGAACCCCTAAACTACCTGTCACACAAAAAAAAAAAAACAAAAAAAAAAAAAGCAAAATCATTATCAAACCATAGAGTTTCGAATAATCATGTTGGAGCCTTGAGTATCGACACCTGCCTCTAAATAAGCCTTATCCTTGAATCTATGAGTTTATAACTCATGCTTTTTTTGTAGACGATCAAATCTATTCTTCATAGCATCAACTCCTCCAGTAATTCATCTTTTTCTTAAATAACACATACATTTAATGAGGGATTTTTTGGGGCAAATTAGAACCCTAGAGAAGGTGGATAAACCCTTAAAACAGATTTCTATAATTTAGATATTTTTTCTAATGTACCTGAGCAGTTTAAGAGTTGCAATTGCTCTGTAAGCATCCAATTTGAAAAAAAAAATCACCAGTTTCACTCATAAAGCATCCGATTTGAAAGAAATCGTTATTGAAGGGAAATACAAACATCCAATAAAAAAATAAACGATTTCTAAGAAATTCCCTAATTTCAGTTTTCACTGGTCACAACATAATTAGTTAGATATGCATAGAGATAAGAGGAGATGCATAGAGATAAGAGGAGTTCTGGTGCCGTGAGAAGCAATTGAGAAAAAAAAAATTATACATGAGGTTTCTACGGTGGCGGCCAGGTGGTGGTGTTATGTGTTAGGTGTAACGCCTGTTATGTGTTAGGTGTACCCTGTTTTTCTGGGCTTGTCATTTTTTAGTAATGTGATAGTCTAGGTTAACCTTTATAACCCGTTTTGAAATAATAAGATTGTATTATTTGAGTATTATGTGTTTTGTGCTTAATTGCTTAATTATGTGGTTTGATTAATTAAGAATAAAAATAAGCATCAAAATTTAAGTGTAAAATATACTTGATATCTTTAGATAATGTTGTAGTAGTTGAAACAAGGTTTCCGGAGATACAAAGAATGCCGAAATCCGAGTTATAACGAGAAAGTTATGACCTGTCGAAGTTTCGCGACAGAACCGGCAACGCTGAATAACGTAAAAAGTGAAATTTACGTTAAACCGATATTTAGCCTTAGTGATCTAAACGAGAATCGAAGATCTCGTTGTTAGTATCAAAGCGATAAAAAGTTAGGCGAGAACGGACGTCAAACGAAGAAGTTATGAATTTATAACGAAATTTTCTGTCCCGGCCTATTAAAAATAAATAATACAAATAAATTCAAAATTAGCCGACGGAGTCTAAACGAAAGTTGTAGAGCGTAGTCTCACCTTTCCGTGGATATAAAGAACGTCGAAAACGGAGTTCGTATGAAGAAGATATGAATTTCCGAAGTTTGATAAATAATTTGTATTTATTTTTAAATCAAAAATCCGGCATTATCCGAAGGGGGAATCACAGATCTGATCCGAGGTACGCGCCGCGTACTCGAGTACGCCCCGCGTACAACCAAAGTGTCGACACTTCGGATGACGCATGCGATGACGCATTTCGGAAGCAGTACGCACTGCGTACTGTTGTACGCCCCGCGTACGAGGGGGTTCCAGCCTCCTATAAATAGGATGCGAGGGCAGCCGGCCAAATTGCTAATTTCCTCTCGTTTTTGTGCCGAAGCTCTGCGGTTTTACCCCCGAAGCCATCCCGAAGCCCCGGTGATATTCCCGAGTCCCGAAGCGAGTCCCGAGATCCCGAAGATCCCGAGAAGTGCGGTTTCCGAGCCGAAGCTCTGCCCGCGAGAAGTTCGATTTTCGTAGAGATCTTCCAGATCTGCGGAGGATTATTACTTTTGCGAGTCGTAGTGCTGTCCGATCATCTTCTGATCAAGTGAGTGTATACTACCTTTCATAAACGCAATAATAATACAAGTATGGTTCGAGGGTATTAAGTTTATTGTCGTTTATACGTGTGAATGCGTTGTTACTTTCTCCTAACGTATAACTATAAAGTATTTTATACGAGATACGTGTTATGTGTATATTTTGTTGTTATATGTGTGAATGTACATTCACCTTCTTCTATCTTACAGATATGATTATTTCTATATGAAATACGTGTTATGTGTGTGTGCCTCATCTGTTATATGGAAAATGTATTGATCAAGCATTCTATACAGGTTTTGAAAATATGTATAAAAATGTATGTTTTTATCTACTAATATGTTGGGTAGAACATGGGTAGATAGTTGGTGTAATAAACAGATGAGAGGCCTCGTTGTTGTTTGATCCAGTTATCTAGCGGAATTTAGATGACGACCACGGACTTTTCTAGACAGTCCAGTGGAACGCTAGCAGGCTCATAACTTGTAGGTGTTAATGAACTTGGGTGTTCATTCGCTGTATTCCATCCCCCTCATGGTTGCCTTATTTGACTTATATTGCTGAGGAAACCCCGCAGCATGTGTTGTCACCCCGATGAAAATATTCTTAGATTAGGTCCCTTATGTTAGTTATTTTAGGGACGTAAAGTGAGAATAACGGGAATGGGTAACTGGGTTATTGTTGGTTGATAATAATTAATTTAATTATTTATTGTGGGTTGAAAACCCTATATGCTCACCAGGCTCCCAAGTCTGACCCACTCAGTTTTATTTGTATTACAGGAAGTGGCGCAAGGGCGTAAGATGGATGAACCATCAAGTTGTTTTGTTTACAAGTCTGTATATGTAAATATTTGTTGAATGACTTGTAATGTTATCGTTTATGCCTTTTGGTCTATATCGGAACATGACACCCCGAGTTTTGATTATATAATGAAAAATACATTTCTTTTATGAAATGCTTTGGTAAACATTGTTTTATCATGTTTTGTTTTTGGGAACAAATTCCGCAACTCTTTCAAATCAAAAGGATTTACTCTGAATCTATTTTAAAAGCATAACTGAAAATCGGTCTTTTCTGGCCGAGATTTTGGGGATGTCACAGTTGGTATCAGAGCATTAGTTTAAGCGAACTAGGAATTTTTTTGGATTTCTAGACTTAAACTTAGAATGCTAAGTGGAATTTTGAGAAGTGTGTCTGTTATGTTTTAGACACGAGCACTAGTTTATTTTAGGAAAGTTGCCTAAAATGCTTTATGTGCTAAATGTTGTATGTTGCCATATATGATATTATTTGTTCGGATCTATGGTCTGTTGCCGACCGGATCTAGAAACCTTATGTGTGTAGGATTCTAAGTGTACGTCTACGATATTAGAACTAGCATGTAAACGTTTCGGAGTGATAAGGATGATTTGAATATCTATCGTGAATAAGGATCTAATTTCACCTTATTCGGTGTGTAGATCAAAAATGGTGAGAACAAGAAGTGGAGTTGGAAATGCTGATGAAAACAGGAATCAACCACCAGTGATTGAACAAAGACCTGTTGTAGCAGCAGCACCTGAGCCAATAACCATGGCTGGTGTGCAATTGATGATTCAGACGATGTTGGATCGTCAGATGGATGAAACTAGACGGTTGCTTCAACAAAATCGTGAAGAATTGTCGATTCGTGTGGAAGAGCCTGAATTAAATGAAGGGCACTCATAAGGTGGAAACTTCAGTGGATCAGTTGGTCAAGCCAACCCACCGATAGTTAGGCAAGATAACCGCGATGGAAGGAATGATGGAATGGGATGCAAGTACAAGGACTTTTTGACTTGCAAACCATCGACCTTCAATGGAAAGGAGGATCCAATTGGGGTTATGGATTGGATCTCCAAAATGGAGTTAGCCTTCATGACGTGTGGCTGCAGAGGTAAGTTACAAACTATCTATGCCGTGCGTCAATTCCGAGGTGGAGCCGTTCGTTGGTGGAACACTCTAGGGAAGACTTTGAGCCCTAATGAGCCACTGCAATTGTCATGGGCAGAATTCTTGGTACAGTTCAAACGCAAGTTCTGCTCGGCTCAAAACCTATTGGAGCTAGAGAACAAGTTTCTGACACTAATGAAAGGCAGCATGTCAGTTGATGAATACACCAACAACTTCACTGATAAGATGGAGTTTGCCTTGCATATCGTTCCAGACGAGCTGACTAAGGTGGATCGGTATGCGAAGGGACTTCCATGGGAGTACGAGGTGCCAGTACGTCAGGCACTTACTCTAGAGGCAGCTATCTGGGCTGCCAAGTCTGTCGAGAACATGATCAAGGGGAGAACCACCAACAAGGTTGAGGTTGGTGAGAAGAGGAAGTTTGAGGGAACATCTGGTTCCGGTAAGAAAAACAAATTTTCGAAATCTGATTTGAAAAGGTTTGGTGGGGAAAAGGAGGAGAAGCGAAGTGGTGTGAAAAGTGTAAGAAAAAGCACTTTGGGAAATGTAGCGAGGATGTGACCTGCTACAAGTGTGGAAAGGTTGGACATTTTGCCAATGAATGTCCGAAAAACAAAAGGATGTGTTTTGGTTGTAACGAAGAGGGGCACATTTGAAAGACTGTCCGAAGAAGAATGAGGCAGCTAAGCCCAACATTCCACCAAAGCCGAAGGCGAGAGCATTCCAGATGACACTGGAAGCTGCTAAGGATGAAGCTGATGTCGCTTTAGGTACCTTTCTCGTTAACAATTTGCCTGCCCAAATTTTATTTGATTCTAGAGCCAACTGCTCCTTTATATCGCATGAATTTAGTAGAAAACTAGCTTTGCCTGTTGATAGACTAGATAATGCTTTATTAGTCGAAGTTGCTAGTGGCAAGTTTGTACCTGTTAGCCATCGCATGAAAAACATCTTAATCGACTTGAATGGGAATAAGTTCCACGAGGAATTATTGCCTATCGAACTTAATGGTTTCGACATCGTGTTGGGAATGGATTGGCTCAGCGCCAATGATGCCGAAATTTTATGCAAGAAGAAGATAGTTAAAGTAAACCCGCCTGGAAAAGAATCGTTTATGGTGTATGGGGACAAACACCGAGTAAATTCTGGAATCATTTCTCTAATGAAAGCCAGAAAGTGTTTGACCAAGGGATGTACATCATATTTGGCATTCGTGATTGATGCTAAGAAGGAAAAGAAGGTGATGCAGAGTATTCCTGTGGTGTGTGATTATCCGGAAGTATTTCCCGAAGATCTTCCTGGATTACCACCTGATAGACAAGTAGAGTTCATAATAGACTTGTTACCAGGAACCACGCCAATAGCAAAAGCACCTTATCGATTAGCACCAACGGAGATGAAGGAGCTGATGATGCAACTTCAAGAGTTGTTGGACAAAGGTTTCATTAGACCTAGTTCATCACCCTGGGGAGCTTCGGTGTTATTCGTGAAGAAGAAAGATGGAAGTATGAGAATGTGCATCGATTACAGAGAGCTGAACAAGGCAACAATAAAGAATAGATATCCATTGCCAAGGATTGATGACTTGTTTGATCAATTGCAAGGTTTGAGCTATTTCTCGAAGATCGATCGAAGGTCAGGATATCATCAGCTGAAAGTAAGAGAGCAGGATATACAGAAGACTACGTTCAGAACTAGATATGGACACTACGAGTTCTTGGTTATGTCGTTTGGACTAACCAATGCTCCGGCAGCATTCATGGATTTAATGAATAGGGTTTGTAATCCGTTCCTTGATAAATCCGTGATAGTGTTCATCGACAACATTCTGATTTACTCAAAAAGCCAAGAGGAGCATGGCAGACACTTGCGAGAAGTGTTAGAAGTTTTGAAGAAGGAGAAGTTGTATGCTAAGTTCTCCAAATGTGATTTTTGGATTCGAGAAGTCCAATTCTTGGGTCACGTGGTCAACCAAGAAGGGATAATGGTTGATCCAGCAAAGATTGAAGCTGTAATGAAGTGGGAACAACCGAAAAGTCCCACGGAGATCCGAAGCTTTTTAGGATTAGCCGGATATTACCGAAGGTTTATCCAAGGCTTTTCTTCGATCGCTAGTCCGTTGACAGCTTTGACCCACAAAGGAGCTACTTATGCTTGGAGTGATAAGCATAAAGAAGCATTCGAGAAGCTAAAGAAGAAACTATGCGAGGCACCGATACTTTCTCTACCCGATGGAGTTGAAGACTTTGCTGTTTATAGCGATGCGTCTGGTGTTGGATTGGGTTGTGTTTTGACCCAAAGAGAAAAGGTGATAGCATATGCGTCTCGACAGCTGAAGGGGCATGAAAAGAATTACCCGACTCATGATTTGGAGTTGGCAGCGGTAGTTTTCGCTCTAAAAATATGGAGGCATTACCTCTATGGCACGAAGTGCAAACTTTTCACTGATCATAAGAGTCTCCAATATCTCTTTAATCAGAAGGAATTGAATATGAGGCAACGACGATGGCTGGAATTACTCAAGGACTACGACTGCGAGATACTTTACCACCCCGGTAAGGCTAATGTTGTTGTTGATGCTCTCAGTCGGAAAGTCAATCTTGAAAGGAAAAGGCCAAGAGCGTTGAGAATTGAAGTCGTCTCGACCATTGTGGAAAGTATAAAGAAAGCTCAAGAGGAAGCTTCTGAGAAAAATGACCGAAAGGAGGAACGTTTGGGTAAAACGTTGGTGTTTGGTACAAACGGTCATGGACTGAAGGTATTCCAAGATCGTATTTGGGTACCTAAGTCAGGAGGAATTAGAGATCTTCTGATGGAAGAAGCTCACAAGACCATGTATTCGATTAATCCTGGTAGCACTAAAATGTATAGGGACCTGAAACCCTACTACTGGTGGCCGACAATGAAGATTGATGTTGCAAAGTATGTGGCCGAGTGTGTGACTTGTGCGAGAGTCAAGACACAACATCAGAAACCGTATGGGAGTTTAGAACCTTTACCTGTGTCTATGGGTAAGTGGGAAGACATTGCTATGGATTTTGTCACTAAACTACCCAGAACAAAGAATGGTCACGACATGATTTGGGTGGTCGATTCACTAAGAGTGCACACTTCATAGCAGCCAGGGAAAAATGGTCTATGGAAAAGCTTGCGAATTCTTATGTGAAGGAAATTGTGAGACTTCACGGTGTTCCGCTAACAATTGTGTCGGATCGTGATAGTCGTTTCACCTCAAGGTTTTGGAAATGTCTACAAGAGGAAATGGGTACCAAGTTATGTTTAAGTACAGCTTACCATCCGCAGACTGATGGTCAGAGTGAAAGAACGATACAAACACTTGAAGATATGTTGAGAGCATGTACCTTGGAATTCCTAGGTAATTGGGATGAACATTTACCTTTGGTAGAATTTTCCTATAACAATAGTTTTCACTCGAGCATTAAGATGGCACCTTACCAAGCTTTGTATGGACAAAAGTGTCGTACGCCGTCTTATTGGCTTGAAGCTGGGGAAAAGCAGTTTATGGGACCGGAGATGGTTCATCAAACTGCTGAAAAGTTGAAAATAATTAGGGAAAGAATGTTAGCGGCTCAGGATCGTCAAAAGAGCTATGCTGACAAAAAGCGAAGACCGATAACTTTTGAAGTTGGGGATTCGATTTTTGCTTAAAGTCTCGCCGTGGAAGGGACTCATAAGATTTGGTAAAAGGGGAAAGTTGAGTCCAAGGTTTATTGGACCGTTTAAAGTTCTTCAGAGAATTGGGAACCAAGCTTACAAGCTCGAACTACCAGAAGAACTGAATGGAATTCACAACACTTTTCATGTGTGTTATTTGAGGAAGTTCACGGGAGAAGTTCCCGATATAATTCCAATTTCCGAATTGAGAATTGATGAGAACAAAAGGTTGATTGAAGAACCAGAGGCAATTGTTGACCGAAAGACTAAGAAGTTGCGACGCAAGATGGTCGAGTTAGTGCTTGTCCGATGGAAACACACGAATGGGCCGAATCTCACCTGGGAGACGGAGAGTGACATGAGGAGTCGCTATCCGCATTTGTTTGTTGATGTGTGATTCCGGGGACGGAATCATTCTAAGGTGGAGAGAATTGTAACGCTTGTGTTTCTGGGCTTGCCATTTTTTAGCAATGTGATAGTCTAGGTTAACCTTTATAACCCGTTTTGAAATAATAAGATTGTATTATTTGAGTATTATGTGTTTTGTGCTTAATTGCTTAATTATGTGGTTTGATTAATTAAGAATAAAAATAAGCATCAAAATTTAAGTGTAAAATATACTTGATATCTTTAGATAATGTTGTAGTAGTTGAAACAAGGTTTCCGGAGATATAAAGAATGCCGAAATCCGAGTTATAACGAGAAAGTTATGACCTGTCGAAGTTTCGCGACAGAACCGGCAACGCTGAATAACGTAAAAAGTGAAATTTACGTTAAACCGATATTTAGCCTTAGTGATCTAAACGAGAATCGAAGATCTCGTTGTTAGTATCAAAGCGATAAAAAGTTAGGCGAGAACGGACGTCAAACGAAGAAGTTATGAATTTATAACGAAATTTTCTGTCCCGGCCTATTAAAAATAAATAATACAAATAAATTCAAAAATAGCTGACGGAGTCTAAACGAAAGTTGTAGAGCGTAGTCTCACCTTTCCGTGGATATAAAGAACGTCGAAAACGGAGTTCGTATGAAGAAGATATGAATTTCCGAAGTTTGATAAATAATTTGTATTTATTTTTAAATCAAAAATCCGGCATTATCCGAAGGGGGAGTCACAGATCTGATCCGAGGTACGCGCCGCGTACTCGAGTACGCCCTGCGTACAACCAAAGTGTCGACACTTCGGATGACGCATGCGATGACGCATTTCGGAAGCAGTACGCGCTGCGTACTGTTGTACGCCCCGCGTACGAGGGGGTTCCAGCCTCCTATAAATAGGATGCGAGGGCAGCCGGCCAAATTGCTAATTTCCTCTCGTTTTTGTGCCGAAGCTCTGCGGTTTTACCCCCGAAGCCATCCCGAAGCCCCGGTGATATTCCCGAGTCCCGAAGCGAGTCCCGAGATCCCGAAGATCCCGAGAAGTGCGGTTTCCGAGCCGAAGCTCTGCCCGCGAGAAGTTCGATTTTCGTAGAGATCTTCCAGATCTGCGGAGGATTATTACTTTTGCGATTCGTAGTGTTGTCCGATCATCTTCTGATCAAGTGAGTGTATACTACCTTTCATAAACGCAATAATAATACAAGTATGGTTCGAGGGTATTAAGTTTATTGTCGTTTATACGTGTGAATGCGTTGTTACTTTCTTCTAACGTATAACTATAAAGTATTTTATACGAGATACGTGTTATGTGTATATTTTGTTGTTATATGTGTGAATGTACATTCACCTTCTTCTATCTTACAGATATGATTATTTCTATATGAAATACGTGTTATGTGTGTGTGCCTCATCTGTTATATGGAAAATGTATTGATCAAGCATTCTATACAGGTTTTGAAAATATGTATAAAAATGTATGTTTTTATCTACTAATATGTTGGGTAGAACATGGGTAGATAGTTGGTGTAATAAACAGATGAGAGGCCTCGTTGTTGTTTGATCCAGTTATCTAGCGGAATTTAGATGACGACCACGGACTTTTCTAGACAGTCCAGTGGAACGCTAGCAGGCTCATAACTTGTAGGTGTTAATGAACTTGGGTGTTCATTCGCTGTATTCCATCCCCCTCATGGTTGCCTTATTTGACTTATATTGCTGAGGAAACCCCGCAGCATGTGTTGTCACCCCGATGAAAATATTCTTAGATTAGGTCCCTTATGTTAGTTATTTTAGGGACGTAAAGTGAGAATAACGGGAATGGGTAACTGGGTTATTGTTGGTTGATAATAATTAATTTAATTATTTATTGTGGGTTGAAAACCCTATATGCTCACCAGGCTCCCAAGTCTGACCCACTCAGTTTTATTTGTATTACAGGAAGTGGCGCAAGGGCGTAAGATGGATGAACCATCAAGTTGTTTTGTTTACAAGTCTGTATATGTAAATATTTGTTGAATGACTTGTAATGTTATCGTTTATGCCTTTTGGTCTATATCGGAACATGACACCCCGAGTTTTGATTATATAATGAAAAATACATTTCTTTTATGAAATGCTTTGGTAAACATTGTTTTATCATGTTTTGTTTTTGGGAACAAATTTCGCAACTCTTTCAAATCAAAAGGATTTACTCTGAATCTATTTTAAAAGCATAACTGAAAATCGGTTTTTTCTGGCCGAGATTTTGGGGATGTCACATTAGGGTTTTAGAGAGCAGAGGCGACTTCTTTCTAAAAGGGAGACGAGAGGTAAATCTTCATAGAAAAATCGAAGATGAGGCGTTATCAATTTCACAAAATCCGGTTAGTCTAAGATGCCTAATAATTTAGAAGGTCCATGATTTTATGCAATCTAGTTAGGAAATTGAAAATTGACATGGGTTTTTGGTTTGAGCGGGAAGATAAGAGAATAGTAGCTAGCAAAATGACACGTGGCAAGTTGAAGGTACAAAAGAGGAAATGTGACGTGCAAAGTACTCTTTTAATTAAGAATAGATAAATATAATATACCAATTGTAAACTTGCTTGGGACCAATTCTTTTATTTCATTGGTTCCTTTTTTTTTTTTCCGTCTTTTTTTTCTTGGTGGAGATTTTTTTTTCTTTGATGGGTTTAACTTTATTTTTTATTTATAGGGTGGTATGAAGTCCACAACTCACATGTATGTGTTGTGTTTTCCTCAATGTTATTATTTATGAATTGTCATCCCTCTTAATCTACATCTTCATCTTCCATTTTCACTTAATCCCTCTCTCTTGTTCATCTTCCCCATGCTTCGAAATCAAGCATCTTGACCTTTTTATTTATTTAGAGGTTTTGATCTTTATGGGTTGCAAAAAGTTGTTAAAATTCTTGATCTTAAATGTTGTTTTTTTGGTGTGATTTCTTGACTGTGGATGGTGAAGATAATGTGGAATGTTAATAAATAAATTATAATTACCATGCTGGCATAGAAACCGGAATAACATTAACCCGGATATCATAGGCAATATTGATTGATATTAAACATTTTCAGCTAGTTTAAAGATCGTAAATAGTTACAAACAGTTATCAGTGACCAAATCATAATACTTATAATAGTTTCTAACCCATTAATCCCTTATTAACATTAACCCAAAAATAAATTGAGATATCAGCGTCATATATAATCATCAAACCAAAAATAAAGCATTAAAAAGCTCAATTTGTGATGCCTTGTACTTCTGCCCCAATTTGAGAGACCAGGTGCCAAGTAGAATTCGAATACTCCAAAAACTACACCCAATAAAATGAATTTATTACTTACATACATGTAGAATGACAGAAAAAGACAGAGAACCTGATCTTGTCATGTCTGCATCTGCTTCAGATGTTTGGTCATTTTCTTGCTAGCCTGAGAAAGAACATTCAAACAAAGATATAATCTTTATATTTTCATGCAAAATTTATAAGTATAAAACTACATGTGCCATGTCATAATGTATGGATAATATGAGTGAACTACCTTTGCATAGACTTCAAGGGTGGCAGTTTGTTCAAGAAAAGATTGCATTGCTTCTCTTTCTGCATTCTTAGCCTCAATTTGAACTGCTTTCTTCTCCTCAAGTGCTTTCTATAACAAAAAGATTAGAAAGAAAAAAAATGTATCAAGTCATTGTAAGCTTCAGTTGATTGTTATATAACTTCCACCTGTAGTTTAGCTGGAGATTGAACAATTTTGGAACGCAGACTTGCATTTTCTTGAGCACTTTGAACCAAAGCAAATTCAGCACTTGATACCTTTTCATCCATTTCTTTTTCTACATCTTTCTTTTTTCTGAATGTAGCTTTTAGGGACATTTGGTGATTCTTAAGAGCTGAAATGGTTTGGCGAAGCTCTTTAATTTTGATCTCCACTTCTTGAATGAAAGGCATCTCCCTTTCCTTTGATTCATTAATCTCTGATATCACTGTGCTCAACTATGATGAAGATAGATAGAGCTATTTCAATTTGATTGAATGAATAACTAAACCAATTATATTTCTTAAACTTACCATTAATACTCTACCCTCGACCTCCTGTTGTTGCTCACCAAGATTTGTCAAATCTTCCAACACTGGATTTAATTCATCCATGAGCCTCTAGGGTGTTTAAAACAATATAACAGGTTATGTGGATGGCAAAATGGTGATACATTTTCATGATTAGAAGTTGGATGCTTTTTAGAATTTGGTAAAATTGTGAGTCTTATATGTAAGTATAATAATCACAAGATGTAAATGTCAAGCATATGGCTAACTAATTCGAACAATCTGATCAGAACACCAGTAACATGTCTAGGGTTGGGGTCTTACAGCACGAGAAGAAATAAAGAATTAATTCCAAAATGATGCATGAAAACTGAAGAGAAAAAAATATACCTGTGAATGAGAAAATTGAGGATAGTACCAAGAAAGAACTCAGTGCGATGAGCTTCAGGCTTAAGGAGATCTTTTAGAGTGAATTTCCAAGGGCAGTCGAGAGCAGAAATGAGTTCCCTTATCTCATCATTCTTACAGAGTCAACATGCAAATCCGGGTTCTCACGTTGTTCTAAGTCTGCAAATTCGACTAGTCCTTGATCTTCCCTACAAGTTCAACAGATACTTGAGAATTTTGATAGTACAGATAGTTTGAAAGGTAATAAAACATTAGGGTTTAGAAAAGTGTACTGGAGACGGCTGATGCAAACGAGTATTTGAGTGTAGAGATTGTTGATGAAGTCAGGTCTAGGGTTGATGAGTTCGGCTTCGGAGACGGTGGCAACTTCGGATTCGGCGAGTACTCCGATGATCTCTTTCTGGGGGAGTGTCGGATAATCGTACTTCGACATCTCCCCCCTTGTTTTTGTGTGTGTATGAGAGTGAGAGAGAGAGAGAGAGAGAGAGAGAGAGAGAGAGAGAGAGAGAGAGAGAGAGAGAGAGGTTTATGTGTGCGTTTTCCCGCCAAAGTGTGGAAGAGGTTCATAGAAGAGTGATTGTGTCATAAAAATAACATCCGTCAATGTGAAATACGATAACCAATGAATCAGGCAGCAGACAAGGAAAAAGTAAGATTGTGTAAACAAAAAGACATATGCATTATGAACCGATAACCTATACAAGGGACAAATCAGTGGGTGCATGTCGATTAGAGCATCACAACAATACATGCATAATCATAATATTAATAATATTAATATAAACACATGAGCAAGAAACATGTATCAACAAGAAATATCATAAAACAAAAGCATACAAGGGGAGGCTACACATCAACCTCATGTCCTTGAAAAAAGTCAGCTTCTCTATGTCAAGCCTCTCACTGCCCTCCCACTTCCTTACAAGACACATCTCTTCCATATGCCTTCCGTCGTCTCGTTATTGTCAATGACAGCAGCCTCCTTATTATTGGTGATTTTAGTGTCGTCATGTCATTTTATATAACTGGAATTAACATGTGAGCTAAAAGTCTTCCTAATTTGTATTCTAATATATGTCCAGGTTTGTGCGGAGTGCACGCATGTATAAGGTTAAATTAAAAGCCGGTTCGACGACAAGTCGGGTCTAGGGGCAGCGTCCTTAGCGGGGTCCAAGGGGCAGAGCCCTTGATTGGGGTCCGAATTTTACATATGAGAACTTAGTGGGAAATTAGGATTCTTGAAGGTGATTATGGTAAAACTAATAAAAGTCATTAGTTTTGGTAACTTTAAATCCTCATTCAAATCCAGATTGCCCTGACTTGTTTCCAAATCAACTTATGACGGCCCAACACTAATGAAACCCTAATCTTGTTTATTATATAAACGGTTCTTCCTTCTTAGAAGAAACACATGAATTTTAGCTTTCGTTTTCTTCAAACTCTCACAGAATCTTTCTATCAGTTTGGCTTACGATTTTTGTGTCTAGTATCGTAAGTGTTCACTTGCATTATCCTAAGCTTAATTTATTGCAACCTAGTCATAGAGTAGAAATATCAATTCGGAAAGTGTTCTCAAGATCCAAGTTAGTATCCAGCTCTCCACTACAAACCCTAATTTTTAACACTTATGACATGTCTACACTACATAAAACGTCATTCCCTCTTATTTTTAGTGATCTGTGTCACTTATAGCCGCAATCGAGATCTTATCCAACAAACTTCTATCGTCAGTCCATTTACGGAGGGAGTACCGGGGTTATCCGGTGCTCCCCCCCCCCCCCCCCCCCTCGCCTAATATCCATATGTTTAATAAGCCTACTGTAACATCCCAAAAATCCGTACCAAAAATTTTTCTTTAAATCATTATCAAAGCCATATTCATAAAACATATCATGAGTCATAACATAAATTCAGAGTATTAATTCCAAAACATAATTCATTATTAGAGTAAAACATCCCATGCTGACTAATCAATGGTGTGTGTCATGCGATCACCCCGAACTCTTCCCTCCGCTACCGGAAGTACCTGAAACCAAAAGTGAAAACCGTAAGCACAAAGCTTAGTGAGTTCCCCAACCTACCACATACACTGTACAAACACATACAACATATACTGGGCTACGCCCGCTATTTCAGGCCTCGCCGCTCCAGGCCCCGCCTGGCTTCGAGCCTGGCTTGGATACAAATCTATCTCTTTTAAGCCCCGCCTGTCTCTGGGCCCCGCCCGCTAACCACATATAGTAAAAAATAGCATATAACACACATAACTGAACATACCCTACTACATTCTTGTCCTTAGGCCTCGCCTGTCTTGGGCCTCACCCCTGTCCTGTCACTAGTGAGTCATGGAACCCCGTCCAAGCTCCTACGGTAAGTGAGATACGAGCCCACACACACACTCACTCCATGCCTATCTCGGGCCTCGCCCATGCTCTGCTACTAATGAGATATGGAACACCGTCCATACTTTGCTATTAGTGAGATACGGGACCTCGCCCACACTCACCTTCCTACCAGGCACATACATGCATCACACAAACAACAAATATACTCTATCATGCAAACCATTCCTTGGGCACCCACCCAACATCGAACCTTGGTCCGGAATAACATACTAGCAACCAATGCCTAGGGCTAACCCTCGGGTCTTCCTACTCATAACTACATGGGATGGCACTGTGGCCGTAGACCCATTCACACAAAGGGAAACTCACCTGCACTGCTGAACTTGCTGATAACCCTCTTGCTGCTGACCGAAAATTTTCTGAACCGTTGCTCCGCTAGCTCCCCGAGCTACCAATATCAATACATATATCACTTAGTTCCATACTGAACTCTAGAAGCCAAACTAAGTCAACTATGGTCAAAGTCAATCTTTCTGGCTAACTCTACTCGCCGAGTCAGTCCTTTGACTCGTCGAGTACATATACTCAGAACTTTCATAATGCGACCCAACTCACTGAGTCACCCCAAGACTCGTCGAGTTCAACGATCTCTGAGTCCTATCCTGTCCAACTCACTGGGTCACCATTCAACTCACTGATCTGAGCCTTAACCAGAAGGGGTTAATGTTTCGCGACCTGACTCGCCGAGTCCAAGAACATACTCGCCGAGTCCATGACAATCTTCAACAGACTCGCCGAGTTGTTCTTCCAACTCGTCGAGTCCATGCCCACCTTCATCCAACTCGCTGAGTTCACCCATGTGACTCGCCGAGTCGCTTCAGTTCTTAATCCATACAGTGGCTTTTCGAGCCATGCAGGGGCTCCAACTCATAGATCCACCCTTCCCAAGTCAATTCCTCACGTAAAGTTCCAAACTTTACGTGAAAGCGACAAAACTGCAACATTGGTCCCTGTGGTATTCAAAAAACTTTGGATGGGGTCCAAAAACTTTCCAACTTGCATGGAGAGTCCAAAATCAAAACTTTTCCGTGATTTTGGTCCTAAAATTAAATTTTTTTTGTAGTTTTGGTCCATAGAGCATTTGAATTGACTGTTTTGCCCTTTTAATTTCGCTTTTGTATTTTTCTTTTATATTTTTTAAACTGTAAATGTTAATGCAAAAAAATATGTTGGCCCACCTTTTCTCTCTGTCTCTGTCTCTCTCTCTCTCTCTCTCTCTCTCTCTCTCTCTCCCCCCCCCCTCTCTCTCTCTCTCTGTGTGTGTGTGTGCCCCCCTAAAGCTTTATCGTTCAAGGCAACTAATTTAGATGGTCGTTGAACATCAAATTGTGTTTCAATCGAATATTGTATCGGAGTCTATTCGCTTCATCAAACTTCAGTGCAACTTCACCTTACCATGAAGATTTGATTGTAAAGAAGATTTGGAGTGGTGGCAATCATGCATATACTTTATTTTTCACCCAACTAAACATGAATGTTTGATCAGAAGTGTACCAACTGTTCGATTTTATCTCTAATTTAAACTCAAATTGGTGTCTTCTTTAATTCTAGATTATGAAAAAAAAAAAATAGAAGAAAGTTTCCAAGCACCTGGATGGTTTAAAGATGTTGTTCATGGGTGTATTTTCCTTCAAATCAATCAAATCACATAAATAAATACACTAAAAACTAAAAAATAATACATAATTGCTGATTCGGTAGCAGAGCACGGTGGTTGGTCGTTTTCGTCACCGGAGACATAACCCGTCGTTGGTAACTCATCAAAAGTCGACAATAGATCTGATTTCAAACTCAAACTCATCGAATTTCAACCCCAAATCTGGAATCCACAAAACCCAACACGCATTGCATCTGATTTCAAATCCAAAGTCATCGATGTCCGACAGTGGGGTTCAATCATCGAGGTTTCGCGATGGAAGGTTTCAAGCTCCAATACCTAAATATACTGATTCGAGAAGTAGAGGGGGAACAAAGGTGATGATATGTACACTTATCGGCGGTGAGGGGCAGCGAGAAACATGGGTTGTGACCATTAGGTCTTCTTAACAGGAGTGGAGGCAATGAATCCGACGTTTTTTGATCAGAGAGAGCGAGGGAGAGAAAGAAATGTAGGGTGATGTGCAGAGGTGGGGGTGATATAGGGCCTATTTTTTTCTCTTTTTATTAAATTATAAAACAATTATAATAAATAAAGAAAATAAGAAAAATAAATAATAAGGGCAAAATAGTCATTTCATCTTTTTTAGGACCAAAATCATGGAAAAGTTTTGATTTTGGACTTTCCATGCAAGTTGGAAAGTTTTAGACCCCATCCAAAGTTTTTTGAATACCACAGGGACCAATCTTGCAGTTTTGTCCGTGAAACGAAAGAGATATGGGCTTAAAACACTCTAGGGCTAGGGTTTGGGGCAAACATGCTTAACCAATACAACAAAAACTGATACTTTATGGATCTTTGGGCCAAGACACACCTAGATCTGAAGTAGCAACCTCAGATCTGGACTTCTAACTCAAAAGGCTCCTTATCATACCAAAATGGCCCCAAAACATCATCCATGGGAAGATCTAGAAGCAACAAAGGCAAAGTGACAGATTGTTACCTTCAAACTGATGCTCACAACAAAAGGGTTGGATCCTCCAACTCCTTAGTGGTCAAATCCTCCAAACCTTCCTCTTGAAAAAGCCCTAAGCCCACTTCCTTCATTCACTCACTCAACTAGGGTTTGGAATCGTGTACAGCAGCTTCTGACCGACAAGGGGGGCTAAGGAAAGGACTTAAGGTCCTTTAAATAGGGCACCAAGTCCCGAAATTAGGGTTTCCCAATCCAGACTGGACTCGCCGAGTCCACTTTCCGACTCATCGAGTCGGTCACTTACTCTTCGACCCGAATTCCGCTCGGACTCGTCGAGTTCCACCCTGGACTCGACGAGTTGACCCCTTTGACTAAGGGTTTTCCTTTCCTTTCTTGGTCTTTCTGATTATGGGTGTTACACCTACTATAGTTTACCATATCATCCAAGTGCAAATATCCTAAATTACTAAATGATAGTTTTTATTTTGTATACGAAAAGGTTAAATTTACACAATTAGTCCTTTTATATTGTCTCCTTACAATATTTAGTCGATTAAAATTTTTATGTTGTGTTTATTGTATAACTCAATGACATCTAACACATACATTTCCATAATAGGTCCCTTCTATAAAATATCGTATTTTACTAATTGATAGTTTTTATTGTGTATATGAAAAGGTTAAATTTAAACAATTAGTCCTTTTATATTGTCTCCTTACGGTATTTAGTCGATTAAAATTTTTATGTTGTGTTTATTGTATAACTCAACAACATCTAACACATACATTTCCATAATAGGTCCCTTCTATAACTCATCAATATATAACATATACATTTACATTACCACAATATCCTATTCTAATAAAAGAATAGTTTTATTCTTCTTTTGACATTTGTCATCCAATTAGATCTTCTAATTAATGTATATTTTATTCTTTATTTGTCATGTGTCATCTTATTATGTCTCCTCCATTTTAAATTTCAAATTTTAAAATTTCCACTTTAATTACATTAAATTAATAACATTGTAATAAAAATTAAAATAAAAATAATAAAAATGATATAATTTCACATATTTATTTAAATCAATGATTAAAATTTATATATCTAAAAAACTCTTAATTAATAATTTATTTAAAATAATTAATTAATAATTTTGAGTTTTTACTATAAAAAATTAATTAATTTTGTAATCGTGGTTCCTACGAGTTATAAACTAGTAAAATTATAAATACATAATACTCACACACACACACACACACACATATATATATATATATATATATATATATATATATATATATATATATATATATATATATATATATATATATATTATTGTATATTTTTCATCTATTATTGTTTTATTGCCAAAATATTACAAATGTAATTAGATATGTACATCTATATCGTGACTTTTTTAGATTCATATTTTATTTCAAAATACGATTATATGTAACATCCGGAAAAAATCGTTGTAATTTTTATATAGTTGTTTTTTTTCTCAGTCAATTTCTTTTTCAAATTTAAAAACTTTATTATATTATTCGAAAACAAAATACATGAAAATATATCATTGCGATGTAAACCCCCTTATTAAAAGATTTTGGCTTCACCCCTAGTTAGTGATATTTCAATCTTCCTCTCGTGGTCCTCTTTGGAAGAGCAACATTTGGATCTATACATCATTGTAGGCATCGTAGTTGCCATGTAAAATTTCTCATTCATTTTTTACAAGAAATTCCGATCGAACAACACTTCAAATGTTGTTGTCCACTTTAACCATTGTATCTTTATGCGATGTGTGACACATACCATGCATTACACCATCGTTTATGTGTCACTGACTCCAAATACTTAAGGCTCTCGTTGGGAAAAGAGTTAGCTCTCATAAACTTACATTTACTCATGTATTCGCCAACTGCTGAAAAGTATAGAAAATATATTTTGTTTTAACATTGTTGATTTGTAGTTCATTTTCCTCTAATGTTATTGTATGTGTATTCAATCGAGCATTCAACTCAATCTTAGTAATTATACTAATGTGTCTGTGTCTAAAATAGTCACATTCAACTTGATTGTTTGATTTTCAAAAATCTTATATACTGAAAGGCACATGCATCCTAACTGTCTTGATTGGTCGTTATTCATTTAATAGTCAACATATTTAATTATTAGAGTTAATAAAAGATTCAAAGTAATACAATTGAATAATTATCGAAAAGGTTTATAAAGTTTTTGGAGTATACCTAAAAGAGAAAATGCGACAAATCGAAGAAAAAATGGATGTTTGAAGAAATGAACGCGTTTTAAAAAAAAAAAAAATTATTTCTAAAAGTTTTGATTTTGTTCGAGCCCATTAATTTTTTGCATTATTCTCCTACATATGAAGACGTCAAAGCCTCATCTACCATGGAACTATCATGTGAACCTGTCTCTTTCTTTAATTCTTTTGTTAGTATTTTTTTTTGTTTTTATTTTTGTTTTGCTTAAATAGGCGGACATACAATTATCATATTAATCATTAATTGAAAATCTTAGAAACTAATTAAAGTTTTAAAAAGATCGAAACTCTCCGATTTAACCGTTCACCTCAGTTACCCACCAATCCATGACATCAAAGATAATATATTAGCATTTTTTTTTCATTTCGAATGTTCCGGTCCTATCTCGGAACGAATTTGGAATAAGTTTAGAAGGTTTGATCTGTTGATTTTACATTACTCTTGCTAGTCTTTAATTAATTTCAAAACAACCAATTTTACTACTTTGATATTTTATTTAATGAAATATACATTTGCCAAAGTGAAGAAATAACATAAAAAATGTAATACACAAAGCTCACAAGCATGTTGATGAAACATATGAAGTAATGGACAATGAGAATGTTGTTGGACAAATAGACCACACTTACCGTTTTGATTATGCCCAACGTTCCATTGCTCTGATTGACATGATTCAAGTTGGCATAGAAAGAATGACAAAATATCCTACGAACTTCATGTTTTATGTTTTTGCCAAGAGAAATCAAATATCCTCCTATTTTTTCTTTTTACTGTAGCGTTTCAATTTGCAGAATAAATTTTTTGACTTTTAAAAGATAATAAATACTCGCTTTGATGAAGTTATTTTCAAGTCAAACCATTTGTTCATAAATCAAAATTCATAATCAAAATTATAAAGAAAACATTGTGGAATCTCGAAACATAAAATGGCCGATGTGAGTGTGTCTAGTATCATCTTCATCATTCGATAACTACCTGAAAACTATTTAATCCACAACTGTAAACCGAATATTAGTGAGTTCCCAAAAATACTCCATACAATAATACACATGCAATGTATCCACACATGATCCTACAATATGACTAGACCTCCTCGTAAAGCCTATAGGACACCTGGATCGCTCTAACAAGCCTACACTTTAACTAGATCGTGAAACGACCCAAAAATACGACCCAAAAATTTCATTTTACAATATAACCAAAAACCATAATCTGAGTGTCATATTATAAAACCATACGTGATGTAACCCAAACATAATAAAAATTACTGTGCGGAAAAACTGTATCATATCTATGTCATATCAAAATTACAAACTAAATCAACTCCCAGGATAAAAGCTGAAGCTATAGTGTGTGCGATGCCATCATCCCGAGCTCTTCCCTCCGCTTGCGGAAGTACCTAAAACCAAAACTAAAACTGTAAGCACGAAGCTTAGTGAGCTCCCCCAAACTACCACATACCATACAATACATATATAAAACACATATTGGGCCTTGCCCACTGCATCAGACCGAAGTCTGGAACTAGCTGCATCGGACCGAAGTCCGGAACTGACTGGGACCTTGTCCCCTGCATCGGACCAGAGTCCGGAACTATCTGCATCGGACCGAAGTCCGGAACTGACTGCATCGGACCGAAGTCCGGAACTAACTACATCGGACCGAAGTCCGGAACTGACTGATCATGGCATAGCATAAACATAGCAACTAATATAAACACATATACTGCATACTGCATCGGTACAGAGTCCGGAACATAATACACAAACATGCTTGTATCAAAAAGACATCAAGCACTCTAACTACTGCATCAGATCAAAGACCGAAACTACTGATAATTAAACGGGCCGGCGTTGTGGCCGTAGACCCGTTCCTACTGAAAGGAAACTCACCTCGTAAACTGGCTGCTAAGTGTATGGCTCTGGAAGCTAACTGCTGCTGCTCCGGTATCTCCCCGGCTACAAGTCCATAAACACACTCAATTAAATACTAAACACTGCACTGGGTAAAATGACTCTTTTACCCTTGGTCAAAGTCAACTCTCGGACAAGGTCAACTTTCGGTCAAAGTCAACTCTCAGTTGTCCTAACTTGCCGAGTTGGGCCGCCAACTCGCCGATTCCTTATTCTCATTCCTCGACCCTACTCGTTGCTACTCGTCGAGTATGGCACCGACTCGACGAGTACCCTCTCGATCCAAGAACTCAGACAATCTTCATCCGACTCGCCGAGTCATATGAACAACTCGACGAGTTGTTCTTGAGCTTAAGAAGATTGCCTTGGACTCGCCGAGTTGTATGAACAACTCGCCGAGTCCCTCCATTACTGAGTCTACCCTCAAACTCGCTGAGTCCACTCCACTACTCACTGGTCCCACTCGTCACCGCTCAAAAGGGAGAAATCGGGGACTCGCGACTCGACTCGCCGAGTCGTTCTTCCGACTCGCCGAGTCACCGCCATGCAACTATTCTACTCTCGATTCTGCTCGAATCCAATACATACAAATGATAGATCTGAGTCCAATAAGCTGATTTACCACGTAAAGTTTCCAACTTTACGTGTACAAACACATGAAAAAGGGGATAAAGGCTAAAAGACACTTAAAAGGGGTAGATCTAGGGTTATGATGCAAAATAGCTCCATAAAGGCAATAGATCTGGGCTCTACAACTCCTAAATGAACAGATCTAAGGATATTTCGGCATAATAAGGCTTCCATATCAACATAAGGCTTGAGAAAAGCATCAACTAGATCTAGAGGGGGGTTTCAAAGCATAAAAGGGAAGGAAATCTGAAGAATACTTCAAAGAGCTCTTACTTTCCCTTGAATCTCTGTTCTACAATCCTTCTCCTTGCTCCTTTCTTCTTCTCCTTCTTCAAGCCTTCACAATTGCACACAAAAACACTTAAAATCACTCAAGAACGAATTAGGGTTTTCTCACAGCTTCTGAGGGTGAAGGAGGCGAGAATGGAGGCCATAAGGTGGCTTAAATAGTGGGCAACCCGGGGATTTAGGGTTTCTCCCAGACGGACAGACTCGCCGAGTCCAGAATATGGACTCGTCGAGTTGCCAGCTAACACATGCTCGAAATCCCGTCCCTACTCGGCGAGTCAGGCTATGAACTCGCCGAGTCCCTCTTGAAAAACATCAAAATAAATACCAAGAAATCATCATACCAGAAACGGGTCGTTACAATTCTCCCCCACTTATCTCAGACTTCGTCCTCGAAGTCTGCTACAGCTGAATCTGCAAATATCTCTAGGTAGTGCTCTCTCATCTCCTCCTCAGCCTCCCACGTCCATTCAGACCCCTTCCGGTGCTGCCACTGCACCTTCACTAACTGAATTTCCTTGTTCCTTAAGGTCTTGGTCTTCCGGTCTATAATCGCGACCGGCCTCTCAATATAATTCAGGCTGCTATCAACCTGAATATATTCTAGGGGAACGACTGCCGACTCGTCTATCAAACACTTCCTCAACTGAGACACATGGAAAGTGTTGTGGATCTGACTAAGCTCCTCCGGAAGATTTAACCGATAAGCAACCCGACCCACCCGGGCCAAAACCCTGAAAGGACCAATAAACCTGGGACCCAACTTGCCCCTCTTCCGGAATCTGATGACACCCTTCCAAGGTGAGACCTTCAGAAGGACCATATCTCCCACCTAGAACTCCAAGTCTGAACGCCTCCTGTCGGCGTAGCTCTTCTGCCGACTCTACGCAGTCTGCAGTCTACTACGGACCTGCTGGATCAACTCGGTCGTCTTGAGCACCACCTCTGTGCTCCCGATGACTCGTTGACCGACCTCGCCCCAACAAATCGGGGTCCTACACTTCCTCCCATACAACATCTCAAAGGGAGGTCGGCCAATGCCCGCATGATAATTGTTGTTATACGAAAATTCCGCCAACGGAAGATACGTATCCCGACTGCCACCGAAATCTAGAACACATGCCCTAAGCATGTCCTCGAGAGTTTGAATCGTCCTCTCGCTCTGCCCGTTCGTCTGAGGGTGGAAAGCGGTGCTGAAATGGAGACGAGTACCCATCTCGTCGTGGAACCGCTTCCAGAATCTGGATGTAAAACGGACATCTCGTTCTGACACCACCGATACCGGTACTCCATGACGTGCCACAATCTCCCGCACGTAGATATCAGCTAACTTCTCCGCCGATATACTCTCCTGGATCGGGATAAAATGGGCACTTTTTGTCAACCGATCCACTACTACCCATATCGAATCCACTCCTCGTGCGGTCCTGGGAAGCTTGGTGACAAAATCCATGGTGATGTCCTCCCATTTCCACACGGGAATGTCTAACGGCTGCATCTTGCCGTGAGGTCTCTGGTGCTCCGCCTTGACCTTCCGGCAGGTCAGGCATCTCTCAACGTACTAGGCGACGTCCCGCTTCATGCAGGGCCACCAATAATCAGGTCGAAGGTCTCGATACATCTTCGTCGCCCCTGGGTGGATAGAAAATCGAGACTTATGAGCCTCGTCCATCAATACTTGCCGTACTCCACCCCAGTACGGTACCCACACCCTCCCGTGAAGCGTCAGCAATCCCCGACTGTCATAATCAAACGAGGCTACTCGGCCCACTATCCTCTCACACTTCTGCCTCTCCTCCTTGAGGCCCTCCACCTGAGCCTCCTTGATCCACTCCAACAATGGAGTGATCACTGTCATCCTCAAACACAGATCTCTGATAGGGGCCGCCGACACTTTGCGGCTTAGGGCGTTGGCCACCACATTGGCCTTCCCTGGATGGTAAAGGATCTCACAATCATAATCCTTTAGCACATCCAACCACCTCCTCTGCCTCATGTTCAGACTCGGCTGATCCATAAGGTACCTCAAACTCTTGTGATCCGTGTAAATAGTACAACGGACCCCATAAAGGTAATGCCTCCAAATCTTGAGGGCAAACACAACTGCCCCCAGCTCCAAATCATGGGTAGGATAATTAGCCTCGTGAGGCTTCAACTATCTCGAGGCATAAGCTATCACATGGCCTCGCTGCATCAATACTTCTCCCATACCTGTGATCGAGGCATCACAGTAGACCACGAAGTCCTCTACTCCCTCTGGCAAGGTAAGAATCGGAGCCTTGCACAATCTCTGTCTGAGGGTCTCGAACGTTGCCTGCTGCTCTGGCCCCCAACGAAATACCACCGACTTCCGGGTCAGTCGGGTGAGCGGCACTGCTATCTTGGAGAAGTCATGAATAAATCTCCGATAATACCCTGCCAACCCTAGGAAGCTCCGAATCTCAGATGGAGACTTCGGGACCTCCCACTGCATCACGGCCTCTATCTTGGCCGGGTCTACCAAAATACCCTTCTGGTTGACGAGGTGACCAAGGAACTACACCTCGCGCAACCAGAACTCACATTTGGAGAACTTTGCGAAAAGTCTCTCCCTCCTCAAAGCCTCCAGCACCTCCCGCAGGTGCTCCTCATGCTGCTCCTGCGTCTTGGAATATACCAAGATATCATCTATGAATACTATCACTGACCGATCCAACATCGGCCTGCACACGCGATTCATGAGATCCATGAACACGGCTGGAGCATTGGTGAGCCCAAATGGCATCACCACAAACTCATAATGACCATACATGGTCCTGAAAGCAGTCTTCTGTACATCCCCATCTCTAACCCGCATCTGATGATAACCGGAGCGTAGATCGATCTTGGAGAACCAAGACGCTCCCTGAAGCTGATCAAACAAATCATCTATCCTCGGAAGTGGGTAACGGTTCTTCACCGTTACCTTATTCAACTCCCGATAATCTATACACATACGATGTGACCCATCCTTCTTCCTCACAAACAAGATCGGTGCTCCCCAAGGCGAACTGCTCGGCCGAATGAATCCCTTGTCTAACAGCTCCTGTAGCTGTGTAGACAACTCCTGCATCTCAGGGGGAGCTAGTCGATACGGTGCCTTGGCTATCGGAGCCGCACCAGGAATTAGGTCGATCCTGAACTCAACCTGCCTCTCAGGAGGTATCCCCGACAAATCCTCGGGAAACACATCCGGGTAGTCTCGCACTATAGGGAAATCATCAACTGTCGTCTTTCCCTTCTCCTGGGCATCCAAGACGTAAGCTACAAAACCGGCGCAACCCTGCTGAACATAGCGCCTCGCCCTAGCGGCGGAACAAAAGGTCGGTCCACGCTGTGGTCTCTCACCCTGAATCACTAACTCTCCCCCACTGGGAGTGCGAACCCTCACTAGCTGAAGCTCACAATCAATCACCGCCCCATTGGGGCTTAGCCAATCCATGCCCACAATAACCTTATTCCCACACAGGGGAATAGGTACCAGGTCCACTGGAAACTGCTCATCGAACAACTGAAGGGAACACCCTCTATGCACTTTGCCGACCCTCACGGTCCTATCATCTGCTATCTCAACCTCTAATGGACAATCCAGCTCCCCAGGAGCTCTACTAAATCTCTTGCTAAGCGCAAGCGATACAAATGATCGGGTAGCCCCCGAATCGAATAATACCATAGCAGAAATGTCGTTCACAGAGAACGAAACGTACAATCATAAGCAATGTTCAAACGATAATAATAATAAAGAGATGGAGGGAAGATACATACCTGTCACCACATCAGGAATCGCTCGCGCCTCCTCTGCTGTCATCTGAAATGCCCTACTCTTCGCCACTGGCGCATCAGCTCGGCCCTGCCGGCCATCTGTAATCCTCAAGGTAACAGGGGCAGGTGCAGCCACCTTCCCTGCTGCAGCTAAACTCGGGCACTAGGACTTTTTATGTCCCCTCTGATTGCACTGAAAGCAAATTAGATCTGATGCTGCAACGACAGTAGCAGGGGCCGTACAATCCCTACTCAAATGCCCAATCCGACCGCACTTGTAGCAGCCGGAACTCCCTACCTTGCACGCCCCCTCGTGCAATCTCCCACACTTGCCATATCGACCGTGGCTCTGCTGACTCCTAGATCTGTGATCTGAAACCTTGGGCTTTTTTCCCGAACCGCCTGAACCCGGAACCGCCTCCGGTTTCCTCTTCTTCTCCATCTCGAGATCAATCTCCCTCTCCCGAGCCCTAGCAATCATATCTTCCAGCGTTTTACAGCTGGACCGGCTCACAAACTGGCGGATATCGCTCCGCAACATCTCATGATAACGGGCCTTCTTCATTTCCTCATCAGCCACGTACTGAGGAACGAGAAGAGCCCCCTCCCTGAACTTGGCGGTGATCTCCGCCACTGTCTCTGTAGTCTGGGTGAGCTCCTGAAACTCCCTCGCTAACTGCTGCACCTTAATAACCGGTGCAAACTCCGCCCTGAACCTGGTAGAGAAATCAGCCCAGGTCATGGCGTCCAATGCTGCATCATCCCCAATGGCATGTCCGACCTCCTCCCACCAATCCCGTGCCCTGTCCTTCAGAAGACAGGACGCCAATATGACCTTGTCCCCCTCGGGACACCCTGATCACATGTGGCGAGACGTGTTCACCTAATGGCTAACTCCCATCACTCAGAACCCCACAAAGCACGAAGCAAGCAACATTCGGATAAAGGAAACATACTCAGGCAAAACTATTCTCATAACGAGAAACTGTACTAGCATACAATGCTAAGCTCATACTATCAGGCATAACCTAAACAAGCTATCCTACTGCTGTCTACTCAATACTAGCATGCAATACTCATAAAGCTGTAACACATAAAGCAGGCACATAAGGCATCCTCCGAGATCCTTAGTCCTATACTAGCATGCTGTTCTACTGAAACTGAAACTGAACAAATAACTTGTATGGGTAATTTGGGAGTACTTACTTGAGCTCGGCTGATCGCATGCACCACACCTTTATCTCGTAAAAAAAAATTTCTTCATTTCTAAGTGCTTTCAAAATTCTTTTAGAAAACATTTTCCTTTTAAAAATCTTTTTATTTCCCCTTAGTTTGAGTTCAGATACGCCCGGAAGTGTATCCGAATCCCTCAAACCAGGGCTCTGATACCAACTTGAAACGACCCAAAATTTTCATTTTTCAATATAACCAAAAACCATAATCTGAGTGTCATATTATAAAACCATACGTGATGTAACCCAAACATAATAAAAATTACTGTGCGGAAAAACTGTATCATATCTATGTCATTTTAAAATTACAAACTAAATCAACTCCCAGGATAAAAGCTGAAGCTATAGTGTGTGCGATGCCATCATCCCGAGCTCTTCCCTCTGCTTGTGGAAGTACCTGAAACCAAAACTGAAACTGTAAGCACGAAGCTTAGTGAGTTCCCCCAAACTACCACATACCATACAATACATATATAAAGCACATACTGGGCCTTGCCCACTGCATCAGACCGAAGTCTGGAACTAGCTGCATCGGACCGAAGTCCGGAACTGACTGGGACCTTGTCCCCTGCATCGGACCAGAGTCCGGAACTATCTGCATCAGACCGAAGTCCGGAACTGACTGCATCGGACCGAAGTCCGGAACTAACTGCATCGGACCGAAGTCCGAAACTAACTACATCGGACCGAAGTCCGGAATTGACTGATCATGGCATAGCATAAACATAGCAACTAATATAAACACATATACTGCATACTGCATCGGTACAGAGTCCGGAACACAATACACAAACATGCTTGTATCACAAATACATCAAGCACTCTAACTACTGCATCAGACCAAAGACCGGAACTACTAATAATTAAACGGGTCGGCATTGTGGCCGTAGACCCGTTCCTACTGAAAGGAAACTCACCTCGTAAACTGGCTGCTAAGTGTATGGCTCTGGAAGCTAACTGCTGCTGCTACGGTATCTCCCCGGCTACAAGTCCATAAACACATTCAATCAAATACTAAACACTGCACTAGGTAAAATGACTCTTTTACCCCTGGTCAAAGTCAACTCTCGGACAAGGTCAACTTTCGGTCAAAGTCAACTCTCAGTTGTCCTGACTCGCCGAGTTGGGCCGCCAACTCGCCGAGTCCTTATTCTCATTTCTCGACCCTACTCGCTGCTACTCGTCGAGTATGGCACCGACTCGACGAGTACCCTCTCGATCCAAGAACTCAGACAATCTTTATCCGACTCGACGAGTTGTTCTTGAGCTTAAGAAGATTGCCTTGGACTCGCCGAGTTGTATGAACAACTCACCGAGTCCCTCCATTATTGAGTCTACCCTCAAACTCTCTGAGTCCACTCCACTACTCACTGGTCCCACTCGTCACCGCTCAAAAGGGAGAAATCGGGGACTCGCCGAGTCGTTCTTCCGACTCGCCGAGTCACCGCCATGCAACTATTCTACTCTCGATTCTGCTCGAATCCAATACATATAAATGATAGATCTGAGTCCAATAAGCTGATTTACCACGTAAAGTTTCCAACTTTACGTGTACAAACACATGAAAAAGGGGATAAAGGCTAAAAGACACTTAAAAGGGGTAGATCTAGGGTTATGATGCAAAATAGCTCCATAAAGGCAATAGATCTGGGCTCTACAACTCCTAAATGAACAGATCTAAGGATATCTCAGCATAATAAGGCTTCCATATCAACATAAGGCTTGAGAAAAGCATCAACTAGATCTAGAGGGGGGTTTTAAAGCATAAAAGGGAAGGAAATCTGAAGAATACCTCAAAGAGCTCTTACTTTCCCTTGAATCTCTGTTCTACAATCCTTCTCCTTGCTCCTTTCTTCTTCTCCTTCTTCAAGCCTTCACAATTGCACACAAAAACACTTAAAATCACTCAAGAACGAATTAGGGTTTTCTCACAGCTTCTGAGGGTGAAGGAGGCGAGAATGGAGGCCATAAGGTGGCTTAAATAGTGGGCAACCCGGGGATTTAGGGTTTCTCCCAGACGGACAGACTCGCCGAGTCCAGAATATGGACTCGCCGAGTCGCCAGCTAACACGTGCTCGAAATCCCGTCCCTACTCGGCGAGTCAGGCTATGAACTCGCCGAGTCCCTCTTGAAAAACTTCAAAATAAATACCATGAAATCATCATACCGGAAACGGGTCGTTACAGATCGTCTTGCAAGGCCTACCGTAACACTCGTTTCCTCAGGTATATTTCTTGCATTATTAAGGTTTATTTTTTTAGGAAATTTGGTCCTAAGTGGGGTGTAGGATAGTCACCTATACACGGCGTAGGTCAAAAGGTCATTGTGAGGATTTAATGCCCTGCACATGGGGTAGATTTATTAACACAGTGCATAGGTGTGTAGGGTTTAAACCTTAATTGTGGGGTTGTGAGCCCTAATTAAGGGCCTTGACTCCTTGAGTTCCTCTGCATACTCAGCCCCCACCCTTTCATTCATTCATCTTGAAACCCTGACCCCTTAGTGTGAACTTTGAAGCAATCGAGTGATTCTTTTTGTGTTTTGTGAAGAAGGAGGCCATGGAAGGAGTACTTAGGAGTCCATAGCTTATAGGTCTAAAATTTGTTCTTCTTCAACATTCGTCAGGAGGTATAAAGCTTGAACCTTGATGATTCCGTTCGCAGATCTAGTTGGTTACGAGTTTTATGAGCTTTTGTCCCTTAACCTTCATTTTGCGAGTATGAGCTACTTCGGACCTCATGAGTGGTATTTTCTATTTTTGAGGTTGTAGAGTGATAAAAATGAGAGCTTGATCATTACCATCCTTCCATTTATAAGTTTTTAAGCATTGGAGTGTTTGGTGGGTTAGGGTATGGCCTTGTGTCCTTATAAGCCATGCAAAATGCATAAAGTCAAAGACTTTATCACTTAGGATGTTCTTTAGGACTAAATATGAGATTTAGGCGTTTGGTCTTTATGTATTAAAATTTAATAATATGTTGGCAAAACAAAGTAATTATGCAGGTGTATCCTGATTGTGTCTCGTTCTAACACCCCGTTTATTAAATAAATGGATAAAATTAATATGAATAGTAGCCCTAAAATTCGTAATTTTTTAGTGGGGTGTTGGTATCATTTGGACTTAATATGAAAGGATTTATGGAATCAGGGGCTAAAGAGTAAATTTTGGACCTAAGTTTAAAAGGTTTTGTAGAGGAAGGGCCATTTGCTAATATAAGGACGTTACTTGAAAATAATTTGTAGAGGGAGGGGTTGCATGGTTATTATTGGGGCTTAAGTTGCAGGTTTTTGGATGGTTGGGGTTAAAAAATGTAAATTATAGACTTAGTTTGAAAGAAAAAGGGAAAGGAGGGACTATTTTCATCATTATGGAAATAATTTTAAGGGGGACCGGGTATACAAACCTGTCACCCTCCCGAGAACCCTAACCATAATATGAAGCAACAGTCGCCGCTTACACCCTCCATCCTTCAGCCGCCACCTCCTAGCCGTCATTGGAGTCGGAAAAACCGGCCACCATGTCGAGTGTTGCTGCTGCTACCATTCCGTGGTAGCTGAAGACGCAGATCAACATGTATGACATCTCCATTTTCACGGCCAGAAAAGACCGATTTTTTTTATGCTTTGTTTGAAAATCAAAGTAACATTTTAAATAAAAGTGTTACAGAATTTGTTCCCAAAATAAAATATGATAAGGATTTATCAAAGCATTTCCGAAGAAATGTAATTTATTAAAAACCTCGAGAATTCATGTATGATACAGATCAAAAGCATAAATAGTACAATATAAGCCTTACTACATTTATTCATATCTACAGGCATATATCCTTAATTTCTCATCCCAAACATCATATCTATGGTCGTACGCCACTACTGTAATACAAGAAACTGAGTGGGTCAGGCTTGGGAGCCTGGTGAGCACATAGGGTTTTCAACCCACAATAAATAAGTTTATAATTTTCATCAACAAACAAACCTGATTACCCGTATCTAACTTAAGGTACCTAGCCTAAAGATTTTCATCGGGGCGACAACACATGCTTTAAGGGTTCCTCACCAATTCATGTCAAATAAGGAAACCATGTGAGGGATGGGGTACCGCTGGTGAGTACACAGTTCAAATAAACACCTACAGGTTGCGAGCCTGCTAGCATTCCACTGGACTGTCTAGAATAGTCGGTGGTCGTCATATATACTCCGCTAGATGACTAGATCATCAATAACATCGAGACCTCTCATTATTTTATTTTATCACACAACAACTATTACATCTACCCATTTTTACCCAACACATTTTGTAGATATAAAATACATATACAGTTTAAATCATTTAAAACATGTATAGAATCGTTCATCTAGCCTAGATAGCAAGTATACAGATAATATGCACTCACCTGTTAAGGTGGTGATTCCGAACTCAGACAGCGCTTCGCTTCTATTAATTTATTTTCTTTCGACAAAACCTAGTATCATTACCACTAGATTTTAGTCTAACATTTATTGAGACTAATTGCCAGTCTAGATTTAGCATTAACTCAAAGTCTACTTCATGATCTATCAAGTAAGCAACAACCAAGTAGGATCATATCGGAGGTAGGGTCTGTTTGGGATACGAAGTATACTTTTTAAAATTCCACTTTAAACACCTCACTAAATCACAGCCTAGACACCATCCTTGTAAGTAGATCAACCATTATAACAACTTGGAATCAGTGATAAATCATGTTTATAAGTTCATTATAACGATAATGAACTTAAACATAAGTTATACTTAAAGTAGGGTAAGCATAACTCACTTACAGCAGGTTTTTATTAAAAATCGGGCTTCGCTGAAGCAGCGTTCCTGAGCCAAAATGCTCTTTTCTCAAAGCCTTCGAGAGCCTCGGGGCTTCCTTCGGGTGCAAGGGGGATTTCCTAGGCTTTAGGGGGTTTGGGAGGATTAGAGAGAGATTCTAGAGAGAGAAAGAAAAGTTGGAAGGTGTGAGAAATGAGGGTGCCTCGACACTATATTTATAGGCTGGAAATCACCAAAACTCATCGAGTAAGCCTACAACTCGTCGAGTTTCAGGCCAGGTGTCACCATTTGGTGGCTAGCCTTAGGGAGGAAGCAACGGCCAGGATTGCGCCACATCACCCGATATAGCACAACACCCTTCCGACTTACAAAAATCATAACTCTCGTATACTAGCTCCATTTTTTATGTTCTTTATATCCACGCGTAGGTGAAAAAAGATATACAACTTTCATTTAGACTCCTTTGGTAATTCTCGACCAATCTTAAATGTAACAGTAGGAGGAGATTATACTGTTAAATATCCGCGCAAAATTCATAACTTCTACATACGGACTCCGTTTTCATCCGTTTTTTATAGTTGAGTTCCTATTAATGAGACATTCAACTCTCATTTAGGTCGTGTAGACCAAAAACAGCTCGAACTAAAATTCGAGCTTCGGGCCATGCAGTGTTATGCCAAATCTTAGAAAATTCATAACTTCCTCATACGAAGTCGGATTTGGGCGTTCTTTTTTTTGTATGTTCTCAGTTAACGTATGCTACAACTTTTATTTAGATCACTAAGGCTAAAAGTCCTCTATCGTAAATTCAATATTTACGTCTCTCGGTGTCATGTCGGTTTTGCCGTAAAACTTTGACGAGCCATAACTTCTTCGTTATAACTCGGATTTCAGCGTTCTTTATATACTTGGAATCCTTGTTTCGACCACTTCAACTTTATGTATAGATATCGGGTTTATCTCATACTTTAATTTTGACGCTTATTTTTATCGTTTATTTATTATACCTTTATAATTAAGTATAAATAACATAAATTCACACAATACCCAAATAAATCATCTTTATTACTTTAAAAGGAGTTACATTGATTGACCAAGACTATTATATCATCTACTAATGCTTAGCTCAAAAACATGGGCGTTACAACATGGGATGTCGTCATTTCAGTCATAAGTTAGGAAGAATGTGTCACGACTGCCTTGTCGTTGCGGTTGCTACCGATCGATGATGTGTCCATTGCCGGACGCTGCAACTCTCCCTGCCGGAGAAGAGAACTGTGGAGGAGATGCAACCATTTATTCTTCTTCTCTTCTTTCCATTAGTCGTCGCCTGCTGCTAAACGCCATCATTGTCGCCACTAACGCTACTTTTATCGCCATTCAGATCCTCACCATCGTTGCCATGCGGCTGTCTCACCGTGTTAGCCTCTCTCCAACCGTTGCACGCCACCGGGTGGTTGGCTACGTCTGTTTTGGCATACATAGTCGAGTTCTGTTGTTGCTAATCGTGTTTATGCTTATTTTCTGTTGGCCGGAGCTATAAAGGAATCACCATGTTGGCCAACAATGGTGGCTGCCACCATCTACCACCATTAGCCACCACAAGGGTGGTTGTGTGTGTGTGTTTATCTTAGTATGTGTGTGTGTTTATTTGGTATTTTGTGTTGTATGTTTGTAATTGATGTTAGAATAATCAAAGAAAAGTCATAACCACCACCGTGAGGTGGTGGCTGCCGCCTCCTGCTGCCACCATTCGTTGTGTTGGTTGGTGGTGTGCTTTTAGTTGTGTTTGTGATTGCTTTTGGGATGGTTTGACATAATTGGACTAGAACCATAACCACCACCGTGAGGTGGTGGTCTCCATCGTGAGCCGTCGTTGACCAGCACAACCCGAGGTGTTAGTAGGTGGTGTCCAACTTAGTAAACCCTAATTAACCTAAGGAAACCCTGGTTAACCTGATAAAACATTAACAACCTAAAAATCTAACCATTGGACTAAGTAGGTTGTGATCGCGTTGGAAAACCTAATTTGGTGTTAATAATAATAAACATGTTAGCAACAACTTCCTTATCGAACATGTATATTTAGTACGGAAAGCTATTGAGAGACATATCATGGGAAATTTGGTGTTAATAAAATAATAGAAACAAATCATTGTTAATTTTTGATACAAGATGTATGTATTGAAAATACATCAAATAATTTGCAAGTTAAATTAAAAAAAATAATGTTAAAATTCATAAAAAACTAGACAACAATGACATTACGCAATGAATTCAAATCCCACTTGGTTTATTAAGTTTTTTATGGTGACTGTTTAGAGGCTGTTTAGTTAATCTCATGAAAAATTATAATCACTTTTCAGTTTATATCTTATAATTTATAAGTTGATAAGCTAGGTATGTCTTATTTATGAATTTTGACTTATTACCGGTATGACACTCGTATAAGTTATTTCTATCCAAAACACTCTTTTAAATTTATATCGTTGTAGAACTGATAATAAGCTAAAAAGAACTTAAATGAACGTAGCCAAACACCCTCATTGACTATGTAATTACATATGAAGTTAGGAAGTTGGAGAATTATTTTTTCATACTAAACGATGTATATTGTTAATTTTATATAATTCGGTGATTTTTTTTATTTAAAGCATATAAACCAGGAAAGATTCTTCGGCGTTGCCAGGTCGGAAGGTATTGCTTTGTAAAGTAAAGTAGCATGTTGAATTGCATTGAGATAATCTAGTAAAAGAAGATAAACAATGTCATCTAATTACATAAGTAAAGAAATCTAAATCATTATTTCTTGCGATAAATGAGGAAAATAAAGAAATAGTCTAACAAATTGAACTTTATTCTCATGTATGGCAGTGGTCGGAAAACCAATCCGGAAAATATAGACGGTTGTTTTTTGTCCGTTAATGTGACCATGGGTAAACAATATGGACCATTTATGTAATTTTGGTGGTGGTGATGGGAGATAGTGGGTGAGTTTATAGTATTGGGTGGGTATATTCTAATAAATAAAATATTAATTTAAAATCAAAAACAAAATGTTAAATATAGTAAACCACAGGGACCAATCGTGTAATTTTATGAGGGACAAAAAACACAAATTTGTTTATAAAAAGGACAAGAGCATCAAACCACCAAATTACAATTCTCATATGTCATCTATGCTTAGCCCGACTTTAATAATATTATCTACCAATTTATTAGCCGACTAATTTATAACCTGTGAAAACCACGATTATAAAATTAATTAAACTTTTATAATAAAACTCAAAATGATTAATCAGTTATTTTAAATAAAATATTAATTAAGAGATGTTTTTATTAGTTATATGAAATTATAATTGTTGATTCAAAGAAATATGGAAAATTAATTTTTATTATATATTAGACATTTTTTATTTGTGAATTAATGAAAATAATAATATAAAATTTAAATTTAAAATTTAAAATAGAGAATAAATACATTAACAAATAGCATAACATTAATGATGATTAATGATAATGTCTAATAAATTTAAAATAAAGAACTAATAGATTGACAAAGTGGCAACACATTAATTAAGGTTGTGTTTGGCGCGCCACAGCTAGCTGCTAAGTTAGCTTATTTTTCGAGTTTTTTTATGCTGTCGTGTTTGGTAAGCCAAAAAGTAGCTTATAAGCTAGCTTTTTGAAAAACTACTTAGACTAGCTTTTTAGAAGCTTTTTTAAAAAATTTCAAATACATCCTTAATTAATTATAGAAACACATACTCTTACATGTCCTTTTATATAATTTTATATATTTCAGCTAGTTTTACCAAACGTTATTTTTTATCAGCTAGCTTTTCAGCTATCAGTTAGCTTTTTATTTAACAGCTAGCTTTTCAGCTATCAGCTGGCTTTTCAGCTAGGATGCCAAACATAGCCTAAGAAGTCTAATATGATGACACATGACAAAAGAACTATTCTTTTATTAGTATAGTATGCAAAACGTTGTTATTGAAATTTTTGTTATTACGGACCCTCCAAATGATCTACAAATAAACATATATGATGGCTATTTTTTTCCATTTCTCTGGGCAATTTCCCCGGTCCGCAACAAAAGATAATGAACCCACTAACCTATGAAAAATGTTGAATATGAATATCGCACCATGTTAAAATACATCGAAGAACATTGGAAGCAAAGGGACAGCAAATAAGCAAACATAAATGTTGAATGATATATTCGAGTCTTACCATATTTTTCAAAGAGAGGGTCTTCTTCTATCTTATAAAAAACAAAAATTGGTAACCGGTCATTTAGCTACCTTGAATGAATGTAGGTCCTAACACCTATCTATTATGCTTCAAATCAGTACAAGATATGAAAATAATTATAACGTACCTTGTTATTTGTAAAAGACCTACCATGTAACTTTTGGTAAAAATAAATATATTAATCCATATTTTATATATATTCTAATACATTTAAAACAACTAAATCTTTTCGTAAAATTTATTTACTCGGTAATAGTCTAACCATTTAAAATTAAATAAAGAACAAAGAAAAAAATAAGGAAAAAAATCTCATGAAAACGCTTAATGTATCATCACGTTCTCGCTAGCTTCAACGATTGATCCCACTGTTTGTCGTCTAGTTAGACCACTGCCGACCTCCTATCGTTGTCCAGCCATGCAAAAAAAATATTAACTCATATTTTATATATTTTTATTTTTGAATTATAGTTTAATGCCTTATATGAAAAAATGATATATATTGTATTGTTAACGATATAATTATGAATATATTTTGATATATAATACACCGTAAGATTTAGATGTAAGAACTTTATTATAATTATTGAAGTTATATTTATATATTTTAAGACATACGATCCAACCCAACTATTATTATTTTTTACCTTTTTACTTTTTTCCTTTTCAGCTTTCATTTCTATAAATAACTATGTGTGGGTTTTAGTTTTAAATTCGTCACCGGACATAATGGACAACTTGGTAATCCATTTTTTCAATGCTAAATTATATATTTAGGATAAAACACAGAGAGTCGTAACTCGTAATAGACAACTTGGTAATCCGTTTTTTCAATGTTAAATTATATAGTAGTATTTGTTAAAAGCTTCCATAGCTAAATAGAAATTTTTTTATTTCCTTAAAACACCCATTTTATATAATCCTTAGACCTTCAAACTTTATGCAAATGGAACTTTGGAATGGTGTGAAAGGGAACAAAGGATAAAATTTGGGTGAATCAAAAAACTTAAAAGAAAAGATATAGTAAGGCAAATGGGATCCCAGTCAGCATGTAACTGTGTAGGTATGGAATATGACGTGTCACATGTGTGTGTAGTGTATCTTTGCTTCCCCTTTCGGCGCAAATTATAACATAAAAAACAATCTCCTTCTTTTTTCTTTGCGGAATTCTGAAGCAAGACCACAACACAATCAACCAAACATAAATAAAATAAGAGAAACATAAATCATGACAAGAAAAACATATTCATTTTCCAATGTTTTCTTGTACCATTTATAGTAAGCATAAGCATGGTGACAAATGAAGTAAAAAATTGTATTTTGTACTAATAAATACGTTTTAGTATATATATCATAAATTTAGTACGACATTAAGGATATAGATTATCAAAACTAAATTTTATTTTAAGCAATATGTTATCTTATTTGACTAAACACCTATAACATAAGCATTTAGATGTCGATTTAAAATTATGTTTTTTTAAAATATAAAATTTATTTATAATATATTATTTACAAAAAATGGTTTGGATTCAAATAATAACTAATTTTTGTATAATAACTTTAAAACCATTATTATCCATTGGATTTAGATTGTTAATGGTTAAGATCGAACGATGTATTTTAATTAATTATGAAATAAATAAGATAGATATATTAGGACTAAGGAAAATGACATTATAGTCCATCGAAAGTTCCACTTGTGGTTTAAATGGTCCCTAAATTGTTTTTATGGCTTTATGCGAGTATAATGTGTGTTTTGACCTACTTATTTGCCACTCTAACCTAGAATAACCAATTTCATGTGTCACGTAAGTATTTTCTCATTCGAAAGTTAACATCACATTTTATTTATGAATTTTTCAACAACAAAGATGATGCTACCTTTGACATCCCCAAAATTTCGGCCAGAAAAGACCGATTTTCATTTATGCTTTTAAATATTTTCAAAGTAAATCCTTTTGATTTGAAAGAGTTGCGAAATTTGTTCCCAAAAACAAAACATGATAAAACAATGTTTACCAAAGCATTTCATAAAAGAAATGTATTTTTCATTATATAATCAAAACTCGGGGTGTCATGTTCCGATATAGACCAATAAGCATAAACGATAATATTACAAGTCATTCAACAAATATATACATATACAGACTTGTAAACAAAACAACTTGATGGTTCATCCATCTTACGCCCTTGCGCCACCTCCTGTAATACAAATAAAACTGAGTGGGTCAGGCTTGGGAGCCTGGTGAGCATATAGGGTTTTCAACCCACAATAAATAATTAAATTAATTATTATCAACCAACAATAACCCAGTTACCCATTCCCGTTATTCTCACTTTACGTCCCTAAAATAACTAACACAAGGGACCTAATCTAAGAATATTTTCATCGGGGTGACAACACATTCTGCGGGGTTTCCTCAGCAATATAAGTCAAATAAGGCAACCATGAGGGGGATGGAATACAGCGAATGAACACCCAAGTTCATTAACACCTACAGGTTATGAGCCTGATAGCGTTCCACTAGACTGTCTAGAAAAGTCCGTGGTCGTCATCTAAATTCCGCTAAATGACTGGATCAAACAACAACGAGGCCTCTCATCTGTTTATTACACACCAACTATCTACCCATGTTCTACCCAACATATTAGTAGATAAAAACATACATTTTTATACATATTTTCAAAACCTGTATAGCATGCTTGACCAATACATTTTCCATATAACAGATGAGGCACACACATAACACGTTTTTCATATAGAAATAATCATATCTGTAAGATAGAAGAAAGTGAATATACATTCACACACGTAAAAACAAAATATACACATAACACGTATCTTGTATAAAATACTTCATAGTTATACGTTAGGAGAAAGTAACAACGCATTCATACGTATAAACGACAATAAACTTAATACCCTCAAACCATACTTGTATTATTATTGCGTTTATGAAAGGTAGTATACACTCACTTGATCAGAAGATGATCGGACAGCACTACGGCTTGCAGAAGTCGTAATCCTCAACAGATCTAGAAGATCTCTACGAAAATCGAACTTCTAGCGGGCAGAGCTTCGGCTCGGAAACCGCACTTCTCGGGATCTTCGGGATCTCGGGACTCGGGAATATTACCGGGGCTTCGGGATGGCTTCGGGGGTAAAAACGCAGAGCTTCGGCACAAAAACGAGAGGAAATTAGCAATTTGGCCGGCTGCCCTCGCATCCTATTTATAGGAGGCTGGGAGCTCCTCGTACGCGGGGAGTACGTGCCTCAGAAACGTAAGCGCATGCGTCATCCGAAGTGTCGACACTCTTCGGAGTACGCGGGGCGTACTCACTTACGCGGCGCGTAAGTCGGATCAGACCTGTGACTCGCCTTCGGATAATGCTTCCGAATTTTGATTTAAAAATAAATACAAATTAATTAATAAACTTCGGAAATTCATATCTTCTTCATACAAACTCCGTTTTCGACGTTCTTTATATCCACGGAAAGGTGAGACTACGCTCTACGACTTTCATTTAGACTCCGTCGGCTGATTTTGATTTTATTTTTATTATTTATTTTTAATAGGCCGGGACAGAAAATTTCGTTATAAATACATAAGTTCTTCGTTTGACGTCCGTTCTCGCCTAACTTTTTATCGCTTTGATGCTAACAACGAGATCTTCGATTCTCATTTAGATCACTAAGGCTAAATATCGCTTTAACGTAAATTTCACTTTTTACGTTATTCAGTGTTGCCGGTTCTGTCGCGAAACTTCGACAGGTCATAACTTCCTCGTTATAACTCGGATTTCGGCATTCTTTATATCTCCGGAAACCTTGTTTCAACGACTACAACATTATCTAAAGATATCAAGTTTATTTTACACTTAAATTTTGACGCTTATTTTTATTCTTAATTAATCAAACCACATAATTAAGCAATTAAGCACAAAACACATAATACTCAAATAATACACTTATATTATTTCAAAACGGGTTACAAAGGTTAACCTAGACAATTACATTGCTAAAAATGGCAATCCCGGAAACACAGGCGTTACACTACCCTAAAAAGAACTTCAATATGTTTTTTTCATCCTTTTCTCTTCTCCACAAACACACACGTCCCAATCATCCTTCTCTCTTGATCAATCACAACCTCCTTATCCATTTTCCTTCACGTGTCTGCATGAATCCCAACAGCAACATAAAATCAAATTGCACCCTTATTTTTTTATGTTTGTTTGTCTCACTTAAAGCAAACGATGAATGGAGTTCGATGAAGTGAGGGATGGTTAATGGTGATCGATTTCCCTTTCTTATTTTTGTGTAAAATTGATGAACATGTCGATCTATCGGTTTGCGATATGTGATTTCCTTAAGAATTAATTTTTTAATGGGTATGGATTTCCTTCTTTCTGCTTTTGGTTCTTAACTTTCAGGCTGGGAAGGTGATAATTGTGGCTAATGAAGGTCTTAATAGGAGCTGACAGTGGATATGTGATGGCTAGATGAAGAACATATGGAGGAGATGATTGTGGATGGTGTTTGTCGGTGGCTTGGCGGTTGTAGTGTATAGATAAGTGTGATTTGTGGTGTTTGCTCGTTGGTTCTGTCATGATGATGACAGAGGCAGAGGCAATATAAGAACTAGCAGGTGTGCTGCCCCCCCCCCCCCTCCATGGGCGCATAGCCTAATTAATTTAATAACAAATAACAAATACATTACTTACCATGATTTAGGAGACGACAATTACAGTTTAGATATTGTTAATGCATTGGCCTTGGTTTCCATAACAAAATATTGCTTCAAAAACTGATAGATGAAGGTTGGCAATTGCTTAAGTGGTTTGTTTTGTAAGCGAAATGACATTTTGGTCCCTGATGTGAATGAAACTTATAGATATGTAATTTGAACACTACGTGATAAAGACAATCTCACCGCAAAGCATCACGACTGAGTTGAATTGTTTATTGCTGATATTAACAGTCAATTACAAAAGTTGGACTCTAGATTTAATGAGTCTGTAATAGAGCTTCTTTGTCGCAGTGTTGCATTAGATCCAAAAAAAAGTCCTTAAATGTTGAATATATATATATATATATATATATATATATATATATATATATATATATATATATATATATATATATATATATAAACTGGTAACAAGTTACTATCATTTGGACTTTATAGAGCACAAAAATAATTTATAACATTTGAGTTACGACATTATGAGCTAAACATGCTCAATCACCCACAATTGAAAATTTCTTCTACACTTTTTGAGTTGTGAAGGGGACTAAATGAAACTGGAAAACCAGGTACTTATCCTTTGTTTGCCAGCATTTTCATTACATTGACGCTTCCTGTTTCTACAACGACATATGAAATAGCATTCTCTACAATGAAAATCGTGAAAATGTGACTTCGAAATTCCATGAATGATGATTTTCTTAAAAGTTGTCTGCTTATTAAACATTGACAGAGAGAGATTGCTGATACATTTTCCAGAAATAAAATTATAGATGATTTTTCTTCTATGAAGCAAAGACGGGTACAACTTAAAGTGAGAAATGTACTACTTCTTATACTCTTACGGAAATTTTAATTGTATTCTTCTAAATTGAGCATAATATCATATGTATCTATGTTCTAACTCGTTCTTTTAATAATAACATGTTAATGTATGAGAATCAGTGCTTATGATCATTTGAAACTTTTAAAGATTGGTTCTTGCAAAGATCGATTTAGTTCCTATTTAGATTTTTTTTTCTTTATCAGTATCTCTTTCAATTTTACAGATTCGCTTATGTTATTCGAACATTTTTTTTTTAAATTATATAAGTTCAATTAACATATATATTTTTTTCGTTTTCTCTAGTATTATGAATTAATTTGCTTATGTGTCACATGAAAGTGACAAATAAAGATATCAAAACCTATCTTCTGACCCATTAAACCAAAAAAATTGTTTATGGACCATTTAAACCACAAGCCGAAAGTTTGATGGAATACAACGTTATTTTCCTAATAGAAATATATATGCATAGGAATATATACATCAATTTTGAGGAGATAGGAATAGTAACTATCTCTATTTATATCACTTACTATATTTATCCTTTAAATTGTTTTCTCCTAATTTTCGATTTTTTATGTATATATAACATCAAGATGTTATATAAACTAAAAAGTTACCATTAAATAAATTTACATTTAACCAGTTTATAAAATATAAAAAGCATCAAGTTCTACATTCGTCTTGTTTGGTTTAAATGTATAATTATTTAACCGATTTATAATTTATAAAATATAAAAAAAATCAAGTTCCACCTTCAACTTGTTTGGTTTAGATGTATAAATATTTAACAAATTTATAAAATATAAAAAGCATCAAGTTCCACCTTCATATTGTAACACCTCAAAATTTTGACCAAAATTTTTGATTTTTAAAACTTCCAAAAACATAGTTTCACAACCAGATCAATTACAAGTCATTTCAAAATGCAAGTGTCACGGTTATCAGAGTACATAAAGATCATGCCCTAGTAATAAATTCACAGTGCGTGTGTACAATCAGACATTCGCCTTCTTGCGGTCCTGCAAAGTACGTGTCACATACAAATCAACAATTATTAAGACAAAGCTTAGTGAGTTTCCCACGACATCATATACATCACAACATAAATAAACAACTATGAATTATCAGCAACCATGAGACTATTATCAGTCCAGTAAGCTAACAGCATGCTCGGAAGGTTATCTGCAACCCCCGGTTAGCTATAAGCAGCCGAAGTCACAGTGAATATCATATCAACACATAACATAACACAACATAACATCTAGATCGAGTTGGTCATAATTCTACAACCATCCTACCATACAGGTAAGAGTAAGTGAGGAGACTCACATGATACTGATGACACAAAAATCTAGCACCCGAATTGCCAGATCTAGACTCCGCCTAGTTAACAAAATAATTAACCTTAATTAAAGTTAAGGTCCAAACCACTCACGAGTCCAAGGTCCACGGTTAATCCTTCTAGTGGCAAAATGACCATTTTGCCCTCCCTAGGTCCAAGACCCTAAACTTTGGCCAAAAATCAAAGTTGGCAAAAGTCAACAGAAAGTCAACACCCAATGAGTACGTTGGGCGTACTTCACATAACGTTGGGTGTATAGGTGATCAAGCATGGGATGGGGAACAACCAAACTATGTTGCACGTAGTCAGGAGTATGCACGACGTACTCTCCAGATTTTCAAATCCTTTACTAAATGTATTAATCTGTTAAATCCGTTGAATCTGTTAAGACATTCAAACCAGATCTGACTAATTTAAAGCTTCTTATTCCATAAAGTCATGAGCTTTAATCCTTTGCATGGCTATGGGAGGTTGAAACATCATTTCATCCATTCCAAGCTACATTACTCATTCATGGGTCAAAAGGGAAGATCAAGCAAGCATTTTTATCCATCTAGATGCCCTAAGATGTATGAAAGGACAACCTAAACTCTCTAGAGAGTCCCAAACTCAAAAAGGTCAAGACCTGGGGACTTAAGCTCTTAAATGTTACACTAAAGAGATCTAGAAGAACATTAGTCAAGGTATAAGCTTTATACCTAAAAATGATGCATAAAGGTGGGGAGTTTTTGGATCTCTAAGCTTGATGGCACCTTCCTCTTCTTATATACCCTTCTTCTTCAACTAAAAGATCCAAGAATCACTCAATACTTGCAAAAACACATACGAGCCACACACACACACACAAGATTAGGGTTTTATAGAGGGTTGGAGGCTAATAGGGGTGGCTAGAAATGAGACCATAATGTTCTTTATATAGGGACCAAGGAAATATTAGGGTTTTGCATTTGAGCCTAGTACGCCCATTGTACTAAGTGGCCTCCACGATCATGCATGGTGCATGAGTACGCTGCGCGTACCCATGCGTATGCCCCACGTACTTCACAAACCACATTTCTCTTTTAGAGACTAATTCTGACAATTTCAGGAAAGATTCAAGAATGATAATTGTACCTTATTTTGGGATGTTACACATATTGTTTGCTACTAGTATCAAGCATCAACATCTATTGTGGTTACAAAAAGTTATATATCTATTTGGTTTAAATGTATAGAAGAAATTACTGAAATAGTCTCTATGATTTACCAAAATTTTACTTTTGGTCCCTATCTTTTTCTTTTACACTTGGATCATCCCTAAGTTTTGATTTTGTTACGTCTTTAGTCCCTATCAGATGTAAAAAGACTATACTACCCTTTTCTATTTTCTATTTTCTTTTTTTATTATTTATATTTTAAAATTTTGATAAATAAAATGGGGCAACCCCTTACCCCCACCTATCCGTCAGTTCAATTGATCTCACCCATGCTAAACTCTTCCTCTCATTATCCATCTCTTCTCTAAACGCAGAACCCAAAATGTCGACATCCTGCCCCACATGTAGCTTTTTTGTCGACAACCTCTTAATCATCAGAGGCCTAGATTCGCCGACAACCTCTGCTCCACCAAAGACCTCTTCTTTCCGTATAAAACCGTTTAAGGATCCATTGGAAATCAATGTCAGAAATCTCTACACCACTGGAGACCTAGATTCATCGACAACCTCTGAGTTTTCTGATATTTTTATGTGATTGTAGTTGGTCATCTTCATCTCCGGTGGGTGATGGTGAGAATGAGGATGGTGACTAGTGAGAAGAGGTGGCCAGAGATGGATCTGACGAGTGGTGGTCGTTGAAATTTGTTAAGGGAAGGATTAGTTGTCTTGTTAACGGTGGAGATTTCATTACTTTTGTTAAACTATGGTTTCAAGGAAGGAGATGGACAATTTTCCAGCATTGGCCCTATTCTTGAAGATTTTCGACAAAGGCAGAAGAATGACATTAACAAGAACATGGTAAGTATCCATATATACAGGGGAGATACGAGGGTCCAGATCTACTTGATTATCTTTCTACATGAATCTTATTGTGAATATTCTTATGAATGTGGTGCATGTGTTATCTGTGTATGAAATGGGGATAAGTAACGGATGTATGGGGTTCAATCGTTGGAAGCCGGAGGTGAGGGTGGGGATAGAATATGTAGGTGGAGATGGTGTCAGAATATTTGTGTGGTCCCGGATCAAACTCAATTAAACTGATAAATGGGTGGTCCCATTTTATTTTTCAAAATTTTAAATGATAAATAAATGAAAAAAAATGGTGGTATAGTCTTTTTACATCTAACAATGACTAACGACATAAAAAAAATCAAAAGTTACAGATGGTCCGAATGCAAAAAAAAAAAAAAAAAAAAAAAAAAAACAACGTAAAATTTTAATAAACCAGATAGACTATTTTAGTAATTTTATTAGGAATATTATAATAAAAGATGAGAAATTAATGATAAGAAATTTTATTAGGGTCCTTATCCTAGACCTTAGTCCCATGTTCTTTTACCCTTTTTCTTTTAATTTGTGATCATTTGTTAGTGGGAAGTCCCAACCGCCGACCCACTTCACTCACGCGCAACCGCCGGCATCTATGTCCAATCTAAACCCTTTCCTTCCCAATCAATCTACGTGCTTTGTACTTTGTTTAGTGTCAATTATGCCCAACTTAACCATGATTTGTTTCCTCCATAAGGTTTAAAACGTTTTTTCAACAGAAATCATGTTTTCGAGGGTATTTATTCCATATAATTAAACTATAAAATCAAAATATTTATTACAGTACTTGGATATTAAAAGTCCATATCTGAAAGCTGAAAATTAATGATAAATGTGTTTTTCCTTTTGGAAATTGAAATGGATTTGTCAAATACATGTATCCGTGCATTTTGCCTTTAAAATCCTCAAACGTTTTTAAATTTCAAAATTTTCTTAAATTACAAAATAAAATCATGGAAAAAAAGTAACGTGAATCACAATTATAAAGAAATCAAATTAAACAACTCAGCGCTCGTCAAAGTTTATGAAAGAAATATTTATGTAAATTTGAATAACTCAACTACATATTTACAGCTATATATTTTAAATGGGGCTATTAAGTTAAAAAGAGAATTCCATATATGCTCCTCTTAAATTTTAAAATATCATATTTGCCCAGCTTAATTTTTCAATATCATATTTACCTTTCATAAACCTTCAAAATATTATATTTACCCAAATCTTTTTTTATAATGTTTTTAATATTTTATAATCATTCTTTATACCTTAGAATTATTATAATAATTAAAAATATTAACCATATTATCCTTACGTCTATGATAATAGAATGTGAACTTCTAAATTGTTGGAATGTCGTCCTCTTTACAAACAAAAAAATTCATCTTCAACCCTCTATATAGAATATATATTTTGATTGTCTAGTTTTTGCTGTTGTTGATTATTATCATGTTGTAGATAGAGGTTATTTTAGATATTATCATTGATATTTTGATGTTTAAAATGTACATATACGATATTTTGATATTTAAGAAAGGTATATATATGATATTTTAATATTTAAAAACGATATATATGATATTTTGAAATTTAATGAAGGTAAATATGATATTTAGAAATTTTATAAAAGGTAAATATAATATTTAGAAATTAAGTTGGGTAAATATGATATTTTGATGTTTAGGAAGAATATATATGAAATTCTCCCTATAAGATTTTATCATTTTAGTCAATTTTTTTCTATGACTATGATGTGGTGATGAATTTATCACGACATCATATAAGATTTTATCACCGGACAATGCAATCCCCACGTTGCAATGTTCAAATTTTTGAACGGCAGAAACTCACCAGTGGCATTATGTAATGACACCGACAAAAATGGTGTCAAAGGTCGGTATTCACTGGCGTTAAAAGAAGTAATGTGGGATTGTCGCTGACAAACCTAATACCACACCGTTTAGACTTAGGTTTATACACACAAATGCACCTTTTATATTGTTTTATAGACACTAAATTGTATAAAGCGCTCATGTCGTTTGGAACAAATTATATGTTTAGTCATTATTTTATTTATTCGCCTATATATGTGTTAATTTGTTTCGATTTTGGTAATAGCCAACATAAACTATATATCATATAATAATTTTTTTGTATTTTTTCTCATTTATGTATTTACCTGATTTTTATTACATGGGTGCACACCCCACATCTTACCTCACACATTACACTGCATATGGGTAGCAAGAGGTTGTCCTCGGTGGGGATTTACTAGCAGGGATTTTAGTAGGGTTAAACAGGGGAGGAAATAGTCTCCTCGTTCTCGTCATCGTGTTCACCAGTTTTCTATCTTAGTCCTGCCATCGAATTTCCACATTATTCCTGCTTTCGTCCATGTTGCTATGTTTCCTGTGTTTAACCATATTTACTCTATTTACCATTGGTTTATTTCATTTAATCTTACAAATTACACTAATTATTCAAATTACAAATTACTTTAATTATTCAAATACTATATATATATATATATATATATATATATGGAAATCTCCAAAAAATTTCTAAAATTTTAGTTCAGTTTATGATAGTGTCAAACTAAATTTTGTTTATAGAAAAGCACAAAATACCAGTTAAAACTTCAAAAAAAAACCTTTTTTGGACGGTTTCGCAGATTTAGTTGATATTTTGTCTTTTTTTGTTAATTTGCTTAAAATTTTGGGACTTTTTCGAAAACTACCTGATAACCAAATTATTGGAACTTTTCTGAAAATTACCATGTATTTAATGGATTTTGTTATTAACAAATCATTTATAAACATAACAAATATTTTTATTATAAAAAAGGAAATACACTTGTTGCTAATTTGTGAGAATAAATTGGTGGTCTAAGTACTCTTCTATTGCTTATTGACCACATCAAACTCTCTACGTTCCTCATATGCATCGTTGTGGGTATGATAGTGAGATGTACTCAATGAGTGTTCCTCTAATGTTAGTGTTCAACTTATGTTATTTAACCTAAATACCACCCAACATTCATACCTCACACGATAACAACCATAAACTTACATACATATATCTAATGCGAAAAAATGAATCGTGAATGATAATTTATATGAAAACCAATGTAGGATGATTATCTAATTAAATTACCATTCAAAGTTTTTCACTATTTATGTAATTTGATGGTTGTTATCGAATAATGTATAAAGGTTAGATGGTATTTAGGTTAAAAAACATAATGAAAGATCTATATGTTCAATAATCTTTATGTAATGATATTTTCTAATAAAATGTGATCCTATAGCGTCACTCATAATAGAAAGTAGACACTTATTAATTGTGTATTAATAAATATTATCAAATCTTGTATTTAATTGAAGAAACATACATAGTACATCTCACTATAACACCTATAGCGATACATAGGAGGAGTTTGAAGTGTTCAACAAACAATAGACCTAGTCGACCATTCTATTCCTAAAAATTAGAAATAAATGTATTTCCTTTATTTTATAATAAAAATATTTTTTATGTTTATAAATGATTTGTTAATAATAATATCCATTAATTCCATAGTAAATTTTAGAAAAATCAAGATATTTTGGTTATCGGGTGATTTTCAAAAAAATCCTAATATTTTGAGCAAATTAATGAAAAATGACAGCATGCCGGCTAAATCTACGATACCGGCCAAAAAGGGTTTTTTCGAAGTTTTAGCCGGTATTTTGTGCTTTTCTATAAACAAAATTTAGTTTTAGACTTTTTCATAAATAGGAATAAAATTTTAGAACTTTTCTATATATATATATATATATATATATATATATATATATATATATATATATATATATATATATATATATATATATATATATTACAATGGTTACTCTTAGTTTAATTATTAGTTTTATAAATACAATAGTTAATTATAAGGTAATAATTTTGGGGCGGGGTATTCCAGATGGAGTGTCCCGCCCCCACCATGACCGCAAAAAAGTGGGGGTAAAACATGTTGTGACGATCCAAAATTTTGCAAATAAAATTTTCATTTTTAATTAACCAAAAAACTCCCATAAAATACATAGTAACAATGACAATTATTTTCAAAATCCATAACATCAACATTTTATTTCAATATCAGAGTGTCCCATCAAAACAAATGTCGGAGAGTGCATACTGCGCCCTCAAGCATTTCCCTTGCCCTTAGGCTAAGATGTACCTGAAACAAATCAACAAACTGTAAGCTAATGATTAGTGAGTTCCCCATATCATACCCTACACAATCCACATAATCACATAATCCATATTAGTTATAAAAGCTACATAAACCACATAAGCCAAACATACAAACATATAAGGATGTCGTGGGCTCCCCCAGGGTCTTACTCCAAGATGCCATGGGCTACCCACATGGTCTTACACCTAAGTGCCATGGGCTCCCCCATGGTCTTTAACAGGAAAGCCATGGGCTCTCCACATGGTCTTATATCTAGGTGACATGGACTTCCCCATGGTCTTTAATAGGAAAGCCATGGACTCTCCACATGGTCTTATATCCAAGTGTCATAGGCTCCCCCATGGTCTTTCATACAAGTATACCGCATATACAAATAGCATACCTCCTATCATATAACCAACAACCATGCCACATAGCACTACATCAACTAGTGTTTCACATATCATAAAATGGGTTGGCCTTGGTGCCTTCAACCCATTGGTATGGTGAGAAGAATCGCCTCTCAAAAATGTTGAACTGATAATATAAGATCGGATAAGTCCCCACGTATAAATCTAACTCAACTACCTATAATCATCATGTGACTAGCTTTATCAAAGTTCCTGAATACCAAAAACACCCTCAAAGTCACACTTGGTCAACCCTGGTCAAAGTCCAAGTCAACAGTCAAGGTCAATAGTCCATGTTGACCGCAAATCATCGAGTGCATCTAGTAACTCGTTGAGTTCCTTCGGAGTCTAGAAAACTGGGACAACCCCTAGCCAACTCGCTGAGTTGTCTCATCAACTCGTCGAGTTCACTCAATATCTAGTAGACGGGAAAACCTGATCCAACTCGTCGAGTTTTCCCCTGTTTGCACATTCAGGTGATACTTTGATTGCAGGGACTCGGGGGCTTAGATCTAAAATCTTAAGGTGTATAGAAGAATAAATTTTTCAACTTTATCCTCTAGAACCACTCTAAATGCTCTAAAGCCCTTAACAAGGGTTGGAAAGCTTAAAAGCTTAGCCATATGGTTGAAGACTCTAGGGATCTGGAATCCTTCCTTTCCAAAAGAGGTTTTATTCCTCAAAACATTCCAAAGATGGAGACTTTATGAACATGCATGTCCAATGCATGTCTTGAAGTCAAAATGGCCAAAGATGGGAAAATATACTCTAAAATCCAAGCATGGCATCCATGCTTGACCAAAAGCTAGATCTAGCCCACCATGGGACCATTTTGCCCTGGAGATTCATAAAGTTGTAAACTTTATGAACCCCATGCATGCAATCGACAAGAATGATAGAAAATGAAGAGTAAACTCAAGATCTAGCCATACTTTAAGATAAAAATTGAATCTTGAGTGCTTACAATAGTCCACAAGATGGTCAAGCTTAAGAGTGAGGGATTTTTTGCTGGATCTTCTCCTTCTTCTCACTATCCTCTTCTCCTTAAGCTCCAAAAGTCTCTCTAGCTCACAATAAGATAGAAAATAGAGATCAGGGTTTTGCACTGATTTTCTTAGGGTTTGGAGGCTGATGGAAGGTTGGATTCAAGGTCTTAAGGAGATTATGTAGGATGCAAATCCGTAAAAATCATGGTTTTCCTATACAACACTTACTCGCCGAGTTGGGCCTTCCAACTCGTCGAGTAGATCCTAAATTCCGTGTCCCACAAATGATCTCTGCTTGAAGAGATGAAGCTCCCCAGCTCGTCAACTTCCAGTCTAAAACCCTAAAATTCAGAAAAGTAATCGATACCTAAAACCAACGTTACAAATCTCCCCCACTTGAACTAGACTTCGTCCTCGAAGTCCGTTGACTCAAAAAAGTCCGGGTAATGATCTCGCATCTTCTGTTTCGGCTCACTTGTCCATTCGGAGCCTCTTCGGTGTTGCCATTACACCTTCGCTAACTTGACTTATTTGTTACGATGGACCTTGGTCTTCCTATCCAGATCACAATGGGACTCTCAATGTAGTTCAGGCTCTCATCCACGTGAATTTCGTCCAAAGAAACAAATGTGGCCTCGTCTGTGATACACTTCCAAAGCTGGGACACGTGGAAGGTGTTGTGTATCTGGCTAATTTCGTCTGGTAGATCCAAACGGTAAGCCACCTTGCCCACCCGGGCCAAAATCCTGAACAAGCCAATATATCAAGGACCTAACCCGCCCCTCTTTCGAAACTTGATGACTCATTTCCATGGCGACACTTTTAGTAACATAAAGTCTCCCACCTGGAACTCAAGATCCAATCGATGCCGGACAACATAGCTTTTTTGATGGCTCTGTGTGACTCGTAGTCGGTTGCGCACCTGCTGAATCAACCAGGTAGTCTTGAGTACTACCTCGGTGCTCCCCATGACTCGGTGTCCAACCTCATCCAAGAAAACCAGGGACCTACACCTCCAACCATCCAACATCTAAAATGGAGGTTGGTCAATACTAGCATGATAACTATTGTTATATGAAAACTCTGCTAGTAGGAGGTATGTATCCCAACTTCCCCTAAAATCCAACACTCATGGCCGAAGCATATCCTCAAGTGTCTGGATCATCCTCTCGCTCGGGCCATCTGTCTGGGGGTGGTATGACGTGCTGAAATGCAACTGAGTCCTGGTTCCTTGTGGAACTTCTTCCAGAATCTAGATGTGAATTGAACATCCCGGTCGGAGACTACTGACACTAGTAACCCGTGCCTAACCACCACCTCTCACACATAGAGATCCGCTAATTTATCCGCGAAGACGCTTTCGGAGATCAGAATAAAGTGGGCACTTTTCGCCAATCTATCAACAATAACCCATATGGCATCCACACCCCTCATCGAACTAGGTAACTTCGTGATGAAGTCCATGGTGATCTCTTCCCATTTCCACATGGGAATGGGTAGTGGCTAAACCTTTCCTTGAGGTCGCTGATGCTCGACCTTGACCTTCCGGCAGGTCAAGCACTGCTCCACAAACTAGGTAATCTCCTGCTTCATGCAGGGCCACCAATAACTCAGTCTAAGGTCTCTATACATTTTTTTAGCCACGGAATGTATAGAGAACTTGGACTTGTGTGCCTCGTCCAATATGTTTTGCCTCACTCCTCTAGATGCTAGAACCCACACGCAGCCACACTGGGTCAGGAGACCCTAACCATCCCGGACAAACAAAGGAATCTGACCTCGTATCCGCTCTAACTTCCAGTTTTTCTCTTCAAACCCTCCACTTGAGCCTACTTGATCATATCCAACAATGGAGAGATCATCGTCATCCTCAAACAAACGTTCCCAATCGGGGAACCAGCCGTCTTGCGGCTCAATGCATCAACCACCATCTTGGCCTTCCCTGGATGGTATAAAATCTCGCAGTGATAATCATTTAGTACATCCAACCACCTCCTCTATCACATGTTAAGGTTCTGTTGATCCACCAAACACTTCAAACTTTTGTGGTCAGTAAAGATGGTGCACCACACTCCATACAAGTATTGTCTCCAGATTTTAAGGGCAAACACCACTTCCCCCAATTCCTGGTCGTGAGTGGGCTAATTTGCCTCATGAGGCTTTAATTGCATCTAGGCGTATACGATCACAAGCCCCCTATGCATCAGTACTGCCCCTAACCCTGAGATCGATGCATCACAACACAATACCAAATTGTCCATCCCCTCAGGTAGTACTAGAATCGGGGCCTCACATAACCTCTGCCTCAAGGTCTCAAAAGCAGATTGCTAGTCTGAGCTCCACCGGAAACTCACATTCTTCTTGGTTAAATGGGTGAATGGCACAACGATTTTGGAGAAATCCTGGATGAATCTCCGATAATAGCCCGTTAAACCCAAGAGGCTACGGATTTCAGACACATTCTTCGGTACTTCCCACCGCATCACTGCCTCAACATTGGCTGGATCAACCGAAATTCCCTTCGGGTTGATGATGTGCCCCAAAAACTGCACCTATCATAACTAGAAATCACACTTTGAGAACTTGGCATATAGCCTTTTCGTTCTCAGTGTCTCCAATACTTCCCTCAGATCCTGCTCGTGCTGCTCCTTGGTCTTAGAATAAACTAGGATATCATCAATGAAAACGATCACCGACCGATCCAGCATCGGTCTACACAACCTGTTCATGAGATCCATGAACACTGTTGGGGCATCGGTGAGCCCGAACGGCATCACCACAAACTCATAGTGTCTGTACCGAGTCCTAAAAGTTGTCTTCAGTATATCCTCATCCTAAATCCGCATCTGATGGTACCCTGACTAAAGATCAATCTTGGAAAACCAAGATGCAGCCTGTAGCTGATCGAACAAATCATCGATCCTTGGGAGCGGGTAAAGGTTTTTCACCGTTAACTTGTTCGGCTCCCGATAATCAATACACATCCAGTGTGACCCATCCTTTTTTTCACGAACAGGATTGGTGCTCCCTACGGGGAACTGTTCGGACCGATAAACCCTCAGTCTAACAGCTCTTGAAGCTACGTAGAAAGCTACTGCATCTCAGGCACAGCTAGCCGGTATGGTGCCTTAGCTATCGTAGCGGCACCCGACACTAAGTCAATGTGAAACTTCACTTTCCTCTCTAGATGTACTCCAAATAACTCCTCGGGAAAGACATCCCAAAACTCATGTACAACTAGTATACTGCCCAAATCTATCAAGGTCTCAACCCTCGTATCCGAGATATATGCCGAAATTCCCGAACAACCCTACTGAAGAAGTCTCTTAGCCCTCGCAACCTAATAGAGGGTTGGCCTCTACGAGACCCTCTCTCAATGAATAACCAGTTCTCCGCCACTTGGGGTTCGAACCCTCACAAGCTAGCTCTCGCAATCTATCATGGCCCCATTAGTCCACAACCAATCCATCCCGACGATCACCTTTAGCCCTCGCATGGGTATCGGGACTAGATCAACACAAAACCTCTCCCCAAGCACATATAGGACATAGTACCGATACACCCTCGCAACACTCACAGTGCGGTCATATGTAATCTCAACCTCAAGCGGGGGATCCAAAGTCCTCGGCACATCCCGAAACCTCTTGCAAAGCGTAAGAGATACAAACGATCGGGTAGCTCCCGAATTGAATAAAACGTGAGCAGATGTACCATTGACCAAAAAGGTCCTTATAGAGGAGCACATATATACATATAAGCAAAACAAATTAATATCAAACAGTAGGAATAAAATACATACTAGCCACAATGTCTACCGCTGCCTGAGCCTCCTCGGTAGTCAACTAAAATGCGCGGCTCTTCACCGCAAGAGTATCCACCTTGGTGGAGCGGCCATCTGTGATCCTCATCATGGTGGGAACAGGGGCCACCACCGCTCCTAATCCTCCCTACAACCTCGGAAAATCATCCTGTTTGTAGCAGGTATGGTTGCATTAGAAACAAATCAATCCCTTCTTAGGGCAATCCCTGATCACATGACCCAACTGACCACATGAGTAGCATCTCGAGCCTACCATTCGACAAGCCCTACTATGTAGTTTACCACACTTGGCACACTGGCCATGACCCTGCTGGCCCCTACTGGAAGAATCCGAGGTCTTAGGCTTTTTAGCCTGACCTACTACTTGGTGTGCCTGCTCAGGCTTCCACTTGGTGTGGAAGTCCAACTTCATCTCCCGCTCATAGGCCTTCTCAACAATCTCATTCAGGGTTTTGCAACCTGTAAAGCTCATAAACTCTCGGATATCATCCCCCAGCATGGAATGATACATCATCATCCTCATATCCTCGTATGTAACATACTGTGGGATCAACAGTGCTCCTTCCCAAAACTTGGTATTGATCTCAGCCAGAGTCTTGGTGGTCTGCTGGAGCTCATGAAACTCCTTTACTAGCCGTTGCACCTCAATGGGTGGTGCAAACTCCAAATCGAAACGCCTGACGAACTCTGCCCATGTCATCTCAACCACACTGGTTGTTCCCACCTGGATAGTCACCTCTCCCCACCAATCTCGGGCTTGATCCCTCAGCATACACGAAGAAAAACCCACTTTTGCTCCATCAGGTCAATAACTCATGCGTTGGGCATTCTCTATGTCCACCACCCAACATCGGCTAACTATGGGGTCCCCGACCCCGAAGAACTCTAGCGCCCCACGCGCTTTGAACTCTCGGAAAGAGTGAGTTCAGGCCTCGGCCTGGCCTGCAAAATCTCGACATTGAATGCCCTAATCCTTTCCTCCATGATCTCCATCATCCATTTCTTGACCATCCCAAAAATAATTGGGGTGGTGTCAAGGATGCCTCTCATAACCTCGGCTGCAATGAGATCACGTAGCCTCTCATTAATTGGCGCAATGGTATCACCCGACACCGGATCCTGATCTTGATCCTACCCCCTACTCAAAAGCATGTCACCACCATTCTTTCTGAAATACCATAAGATAGAATGATCAAAATGTCCAAAAAGGGATCTTCCCACACTGGTTCTCCTTAGAGATTCCAGGTATAATAATAGTTCAAGTACAAGTCCTGTGTTTTTAGTAGTACGATCCCAATACTACATTCCACACCTACATGTACCTTCCCCAAACCCTACCTGATAAACCTAATTCATCCCAAAACAAACATATCTTACAGGCTACGACATAGCTAAAATCCTAGGGTATCCTAAGTTTTTCCCCATCCATATCAAACCATAACTCAATCATAACAGGTTGCCTTATACATGCAAATTATACATAGAACAGGATCAAATAGACTTTCGAATAATAGATTCTACCCTATGACCATAATCAGACAAGGAACAGTAAATAAGGTCAAATCAACCATTCTAAGGCTATAAGCTCCTAACCGTATCCAATTTTAAAAGCATACACATAGCAAAATCCATCAGACTATCATAATCCAAATATCAATATCACATGGCTAACATATTAGGAAACCACTTACTTAAGATCGATTGATCACGCGCATTGTACTCCCCTCTTTTTTGTTTTAAGAAATTTTAACTTTATATTTTTTAAAAACAATTTTACCATTTCCTTAGTTTGAGTCCTGACACACCCGAAAGTGTGCCCGAATCCCTCAAACCAAGGCTCTTATACCAACTTGTAATGACCCAAATTTTTCAAATAAAATTTTCATTTTTAATTAACCAAAACACTCTTATAAAATACGAAGTAACAATGACAATTCTTTTCAAAATCCATAACATCAACATTTTATTTCAATATCAGAGTGTCCCATCAAAACAAATGTTCAAGAGTGCACATCGCGCCATCAAGCCTTTCCCTTTCCCTTAGGCTCAGATGTACCTGAAACAAATCAAAAACTTGTAAGATAATACTTAATGATAGGGGTGTAAGTGAGTCGAGCTACTCGTGAGCTACTCGGGATCGACTCGTTAAAAGCTCGACTCGAGATCGAATTAAACGAGCTCGAGCCGAGCTCGAGCCTAAATATGAGGCTCGTTTATTAAATGAGCTCGAGCCGAGCTTCAATTAATGGGCTCGCGAGCCTAAACGAGCTTAAACGAGCCTCTCTCTCTCTCTATATATATATATATACACACACACACACACACACACATACACACATACATACATACATACATACACACACGCACACACACACACACATATATATATATACACACACACACACATAGAGGCTCGTTTAGGCTCAATTAGGCTCGCGAGCCCAATAAATTGTTCATGAGCCGAGCTCGAGCTTCATTTTAAGGCTCGAATCGAGCTCGAGCTTCCTCAAATTAAACGAGCCGAGCTCGAGCTTTGTCAGGCTCGGGCTCGGCTCGGCTCGTTTACACCCCTACTTAATGAGTTCCTCATAGCATACCCCATACAATCTATATACTCACATAATCTATATTAGCTATAAAAGCTACATAAACCACATAAGCCATGCATACAAACATATAAGGATGTTGTGGGTTCCCCATGGTCTTACTACAGGATGCCATGGGCTCCCCAGATGGTCTTACACCTAAGTGTCATGCGCTCCCCCATGGTCTCTAATAAGAAAGCCATGGGCTCTGTACATCGTCTTACATCCAAGTGACATGGGCTCCCCATGGTCTTTAATAGGAAATCTATGGGCTCTCCATATGGTCTTACATCCAAGTGCCATGGGCTCCCCCATGGTCATTCATACAAGAGTACCACATATACAACTAGCATACATCCTAGCATATAGCCAACAATCATGCCACATAAAAATACATCAATTAGTGTACCATATATCATAAAATGGCCTACTTTGGTGCCTTCGACCCATTGGTATGGTGAGGAGGCTCACCTCTCAAAAATGTTGAACTGATGAGATAAGATGGGATAAGTCCCCACGTGCAGCTCCAACTCAACTGCCTACAATCATCATGTGACTAGTTTTGTAAAAAATATTGAATACAAAAACACCCTTAAAGTCACACTTGGTGAACCCTGGTTAAAGTCCAAGTCAACAGTCCATGGTGACCCCAACTCGTTGAGTGCATCTAGCAACTCATCGAGTTCCTTCAAATTCCAGAAAACCGGGACAAACCCTAGCCAACTCACTGAGTTGTCTCATCAACTCAATGAGCTCACTAAATATCCAGTAGATAGGAAAACCCGATCCAACTCGTCGAGTTGCCAGAGCAAATCGTCGAGTTTTCCCCTCTTTTCACATTCGGATGATACTTTGATTGTAGGGACTCTAGGGCTTAGATCTAATTTAAAGGTTTATAGAATAATAAAGTCTCCAACTTTATCCTCTAGAACCACTCCAAATGCTCTAAATCCCTTGACAAGGGTTGGAAAGCTTAACAGCTTAGCCATATGGTTAAAGACTCTAGGGATCTTGAATCTTTCCTTTCCAGAAGAGGATCTAATTCTTAAACTTTCCAAAGATGGAGACTTTATGGACATGCATGTCCAATGCATTTCTTGAAGTCAAAATGGCCAACGAGAGTAAAATATACCCAAAAATCCATGCATGGCATCCATGCTTAACCAAAAGCTAGATCTAGCCCACCATGGGACCATTTGTCCCTGGAGATTCATAAAGTTGCAAACTTTTTGAACCCATGCATGCAATCAACAAGAATGATAGGAAATATATAGTAAACTCAATATCTAGCCATACTCTAAGATAAAAATCAAATCTTGAGTGCTTACAATAGTCAACAAGATGGACAAGCTCAAGAGTGAGGGCTTTGTGTGTTGGATCTTCTCTTTCTTCTCATTATCCTCTTCTTAAGCTCCAAAAGTCACTATAACTCACAATATGAGATAAATTATAGATTATGGCTTTACACAAACATTCTTAGGGTTTAGAGGCTGATGGAAGGTCAGCCTCAAGTTCTTAAGGAGGTTATATAGGATGAAAATCCCTAAAAATTAAGGTTTTCCTTTGTAGCGCCTACTCGTTGAGTAGATCCTAAATTCCGTGTCCTACAAATGATCTCTGCTCGACAAGTTGAAGATGCCCAACTCGTCGACTTCCAGTCTAAAACCCTAAAATTCTGAAAAGTAATCAATACCTAAAACGAGTGTTACACCTACACCTAAACCCAAATCTGAAATCTTTGTAAAAGTACCACATGCATGGAAACAAGGAATCATGGGGTTATGGTCTTAGGAGGGTTTTTGACATCCTTACTTACTATTAAGGGAAAAAGGCTAGTACACAACGATTGATGAAAAGCCAACAATTTGTTAGGTTTAGGTTTTGGCTTTAAAAGTGATGTATCTTTCTATTTCTCTCTTATATATGTTTATGAAACCTAACAACAACTACAAACATGGTTTGAAATTTCAATCATATGCTTAATCCACCATTATTAGTGATACCATTAGACTACTTCTCATATCTATCTCTCATCTTTCGGTTAGCCTTTGACAAAAACCATTGGATTATCACATACCCACTAACTTCTTCTCTAATAAACAACACCTACCTCTTATTACATCCAATTCACTCCACATATCCTTCTTTGGTAACCCAAGCCCCAATCTGTACTTTATTGTTTTGCTTAAAAACCTTCATTACTCTCTTATCTCGTCGAAAACCACTTTGTAGGGTTGATTTTGATTTTATATGTTTCATAGTCATATATCTTATAGGGTTTTTGGATTTTCCAATAGCTCGTTCTGTTCATTTTCCTTATGGATATGGGTTTTCCAATAACTCCCCTATTTGTAAGTTTGATTTTGATTTTCATGCTTGGAATGTCTTTTTTGGCATGTGAAATAAGACAATTCTCAATGATTTCAAGATTCATATCTCTAACTTTTATAACAATTCAACACTTAAACAATCGTAGGGTGAGTAATACAAGTTCATATAGTGCAAAAGGCTTGCTATGGGGCGGGTGGTGGTGCGACGAAGAGGGAACATATGAGAAAACTGAATAAATAAGACAAAAAAAGGAAATGTGAGGTTGTGAGAGTGAGGGTGGGTTGGGTCCATTAGTAATTTAATCCGTATAATAATAACATGAATAATAGTAAAGATATAAAAAGATTTAAAAAGTATCATTAGGGAAATATAGTCATTTTAAGTCGACTAGTGATTAAAATCGAACCAAATCCAAATCACAAGGACGGTTTGACTGGAAAAAAATAACGACAAAACATGCAGTTTACTCCAAACCACAAAGACCAAATGAATGAAAAAATAAGGATAATACATTTTTGTTAGGGTGCAAGGTTCTCCTTGGATGTGGCTTACCCTCTTGTATGTGTAAATGTTGAGTCTTTCCTATAAATATGAAGTGGGTGACACCCATTATGTAAGACCCATTTGTGAGTGTTAGTTTAGTGAGAGAATATTCAAAACCCACTCGTACTCTTACTATTCTAATGGAGCTTAAATTGATTTTATGTACTCTTGGTGTTCTTGATGTTTGTATGATTCACTAGATCTTTATAATTCCACACATGTCATCATAATCTAGGTCTCTACAATTGATATCAGAGCGGGTGTTCTTGAAGCTCTCAAGAATTGATCCAAGATGACAATTTTTGATTTAATGAATCTCAAATGGGTGTGGGTTCTTCATATTTGAGAGAGTTTTTATTCTAAAAATGGAATTTATTATTTGATTTGATTCAAAATTCGATTTCCGATCTCTAGAATATTTGTTAGTTTCACTTTCTCTCTCTAGAACTTGGTTCATATTCACTTTCTCTCTAGAGATTTCATTTATAATCACTTTCTCTCTCTAAATATATCCAAGCTCTTGTGATCATGGTGTATTTGGCTTATGATTTTTGGATTGTGATGATTGAAGATGTCAAATACGATGTCAATGAGAAAAAAATTTATGGGTTATTGTTGAAAGGCTAGTTGATTACATGGGAAACCTTGATTTCTTTTGGTAGATTAAAAGCTGATTATGGAAGATTGATATTTCAACCTCTTTCGAATATTGGAAGTCTGACTGAAATTACCACAAACATTTTATCTTGGACTGATAATCAAAAGGAAGGAAAAGAAAGAGAATTATTCGATAAGGAATATGTTTCTCTTATTGAAAACCCAAAGGATCTTGATTCTCTTAAGTTTGTTGAAGTTCAAGAAATGGGAATTTAATGTGATTTTGATGAATATATGAAATTTTTTTGTTCAATTAGAGTTCAAACCGATGAATGCTTGAATTCTTGTGATTCTTTTAAAGGAGTGGTGCCACATCGAAGCTTCAATCCATGAAGTTCAAATGTATCAAACTCCAGAAGATTTGATTCAAACTTTCAAAGTTGAAGTTGTTCTTGAATTCAAAACTTCAAGATCCAAAAAGATAAAAGAAGAAGAAGAAAAAGAATAAGAAGATCAAAAGCAATAACAATTGGGTTTCTAAACAAAAATCTTTAAATGTTGTTAAGAAGCCAAAATCTATGAAGCAAGTTTGGGTTCCAAAGAAACAATCATCAAGTGTTGCAATGTATTTGAATTCCAAACCAAAAATTGTTGAAGATTCTCATAAAGTGAAGTTAGATTTTAGAAAAATTGGAAGAATGAATAGTACAATACGCATCATGGGTGGTACAATGTGAAGATTGGAGATTTTCTTATTCCAACAAAAGAACCGAGCTCCTCAATGATTGATTCATGTGTTGTAAACGAAAAAAGAATCATCAAGAAGGTGTCTCAAATTCTCAAATGGATTCCGAAAAATCCCTGTTGAGATCGAATATGAACGATCAAGGTTTTTCTCAAAATCCGAATTCATTTTTATTAAATCGTGCTTTTTTGTTTTTGATTGTTGATCATTTTGTCTTGTTGGATCTATTTTGTTTCGAACCCTATTGATGATCCAATAATTTTCTTGTTAAGATCGATCATCAAAATCAAAATTAGATTCTATTTTTTTTCTTTATGGTTTAGTGTTCATTTAGTTTCAAATCCCAATCCAAATCACATTTCGAAACTGCTCATTAATGCTTATTTCAAGCCCAATCCACAATCGGTTATTGTTCATCTTTGGTTCAGTTAGCCCAATGTCAAAATGAATATGTTTATTCATTCTGAAAGTCAAAATTGGAATTTTGAACATACGTTGTTGATGAATCAAAATCAAAAATTCCTTGATTGGAATTCATACAAGTTTTTGAGTTAGATTTTGATGGTGTATATGTGTTCTTTTGAGTCATTCGAATCAAGCAGATAAACTTTGACGATATCGACAAGTGTTAAAGAACTAGATTTCCATAAGTCAAAATCAGATAGGATAGAATGACTTGGAGTCGAATGACTTCCAGTCGAAATCGACTTTGATTATTGACTTTGTTGTGTGATCTTAATTCGCATCTGATAATAGATTAAGGAAAATGGGATATTCGAAAGTAATCTGAGAATCGAATTCGACTGGTACTCAGTATTGGTTAGGATGTTAAATTGGGGTCGAATACGTGTAATATTAGAGCCGAAATCAATTTTGATGTTAAATGTTCAGAATCGAATTGAGAGGTCTGAGTTTAACTCTAGGTTCTAAAAAGCTCGCCAAGGCTCAAAGGCTTGTATGTGCCGTCAATCTTTACCAAAACTCCGCCTTGACTTATATATGCGAATAAAAATAAATAATAGTTGAAAATACATATAAAAATATGAATTATGTACAAAATTTCCGCCTTAAGTCACGTCTTACAAACGATGTGGCTCGCCAAGGCTCGGAAAAGCTTGAGGATTGACATTGCCACCAAGTCACGCCTTACGTTATTTAGAACATTGGTTTAACTACATATCGATTGGAATATAATCGAATCGCTTTGGTGTTTTTGACTGACGTCTGATGCTTAGATTCGAAATCAGATGGTATGATTTGAATGTGAAATCGAATGGGTGATTGAAGTCAAGTTATGTGCTATAATTGAATTTGAATATGATTGATAAAGATGAGTTGCTTTATTTGATGAAGTATCGAAACTTAGAATTCGAATTGGAGTCTTGGGGACGGACCATTTTAGCATCATTGGGTCAAAACTGGTTTTGAGGTGCTCCTGGCCTTTTTGTCATGTGAAAATCGAAAATGAAAGTGACTAATGGTTTCGTGAGATCATTCGTATCAAACACTTATGATATGGTTTGAATTCCAATTAAGTGTTTGAAATGGTTCAACTTGTGATTTTTGATTTCGATGTTTGATGAATTTTAAGGATAACGAGTTCGACTGTTGTTGCTTACTTTTCACATTTGGTATTTCGATGTGAGTTGATTTGTATGATTTTGAACATCATTTTGACATGAGGACAAACAAGTTCACATCTGTGGGTTGTGTGTTCGACGTGTGAAGTTCTCTTAGTTTCGCGATACGTGAACGTGATTTGGGTTTGGAAGTCAAACAGGGATCGTTTTGTGGTAATTCATTTGAATGTCGAAATCAATTTCGATATGTATTGGAACACAATTTCTATATGTTGTCATAGAAATTGTTTGATGTGTGGCTTGCAATTTCATTGTGTGATTCTCTTAATATGCATATGGAAAGCGAAGTAAAGAAGGAAGAGGATATGTCGATTAGAATCCTTGAACTTTCAAAGAATTGGCAGGAAACACCCACTTTTGAAATGGGTTTAATTTGTTGTGAAGTATGTGGCATTTTCATTTGAATCCCTACAGTTTACGCGAATTGGCAAATTTTAACCATTTTCGATATTGGGGTAAATTTATGAGAAAGGGGGAGAGTTTTTGAATCATGTCCCTGAAGCTTATGCGAATTGTCACTTTATGCCCAGTTTTGCATTTCGGGTAAAGTTTCGCATTGGAGGTTGTTTTGGCGTAACGGTTCCCTACAAAATTACAAAATTCACAGCTATTACCCAGATTTTGAATTTCTTGCAACCATCACCCAAAAGTCGAAAATTTTCACAAAATTTGGATTTTTTTTTTTGTTTTTCGTGCAAAATTTTTGCGGTTGCATTTTTGCCACACATTGAGGGAGGGATTCTTCAAGTTTATTCCTCGAGCGCTTCTCATCATTTATGGGTTTTATAATTACTTGTTGATTATAAAAGGGGGATAATATAGAAACGAGTATTCGAATATTCTCAGGTATTCACTTGCGGATTTGAAGATCGGTGTTACTTTGAGGGGATTTGGTCTTGATCGCACGAGCTCGTTTGGAAATTGAAGTCGGGACAACCAATGCTAAATAGGAAATGGGTGACTCCCATTATGTAAGACCCATTTATGAGTGTTAGTTTAGTGAGAGAATATTCAAAACTCACTTGTAATCTTATTATTCTAATGATTTGATTTACTCCTCGTGTCATTGATGTTTGTAGTATTCACTAGATCTTTACAATTCTACACATGTCATCCTAATCTGGGTCTCTTCACTTTCACTTTACTATAAACCACAAGGATGATTTATGTAATGTATGTTTTCTTTATGGAGCATTCATATATTGTCGCAAAGTCTTGTTTTTCATACCAAATTTTTCCTTGTTAATAGACAATATTTCATTCAAACTTCCATTCATTCATAAAGAAAACCAATTTTTGATAATCAAACTTAACCATCCAAATCAAAGTATAGTTGGATTGAGGTGTCTAAACTCATAACTAAATTAGTATATTCTTGAAATTGGAAACGAAGTCCTTTTGGGTTGCCCTCATAACTAGAACTTGATTAGGATGGTATTTGTAGAGAGAGAATAATTTATTATATTGTTACATGATTAATAAACTAATTGGAAATTATGGAAATGATTTGTTAATATATTATATAATTAACATATTAGTTGGAAGTAGACATTTGATTTGTTAATTTATTATGTGATTAATAAATTAATATGAGACCAACTGTTAAAATAATTAATTTTTTAATATATGTGATTAATAAATTAATATAAAATCAATTAGAATTGATTAATTATTAATCATAATTAATCTGGAGTTACTTCAAGATTAATTGAAATTAATTAGAGGTGCAAGGGGTGAATTGTAATTGTTCAATAGTTGAAGAAAAGAGGCAATTATATAACCTTCCAAAGGAGGACGATTTTGGGAGCTCTTCTAGGGTTTACAGAAGCCTCATGGATGCTAATAAGGAAAAGATTTGAATTGGAATTAAATCCACTATTTAATTATTCAAATCTTGCTTTGTCCCTAAGTTACCAAAACTATAAATAGGACCCCTTGGGCATCAAATTTAGTGGTTAATCTTTCCAATGAGTATATGAACGTAATTTATATTCACCTTCCTCCTCTATCATCAAGTGTCTTCTAGTTCTAGGGTTTGGATATGAGCGATTAAAGTCATCATCCTTTTGGTGCTAGCTTTCCAACCTATTCAAATGAATGATTGAAGTGATTTGTTTGCTACAACAAATCAAATGTTTGTAAACCCTTAACCTTGATTTCTTAATTTCAAATTTTGTAGGGTTTATGTAAGTTTTGTTATTCCAAGTATGTTTATTTCAAAAGTGAAAGACGTAGATCCTTTTAGGTTGCATGTTCCATTCTTAATCGTAAAGTGATTTTCCGCATTAAGCATCTTGTTGTAACCTAGTCAACCCATCAAGTAGAAGATATAACATGCGTAATTCTCAAACATGATGTCAATACGAGTGTATAGTAAAGCCTTGCACTTTTTCCCAATCTGATGAAGTATATGCAAAATAATTAATCAACAAATGTAAGACAAAACTTAGTGGGCACCCCAAGATACCACATACAATGCATACAAACAGATGATACTTAACTTATAGTCGTTCCGCCATATCCAATTAACTCGATTCTATCAACACCTTCGGTATTATTGAATCACAGACCTTTATCGTTTAATCACCAACCCTCCCAATCATGATAAATAGTTGACTCACAACCTTTCACCATTCTATCAACCCCTTGGTTATATTTCAATCACATCCCTTCATCGTTCCATCATTAACCCTCCCGATTATGATATCATATATACAAGCAAACAACAAACATGTAGAAGACTAATATAGTCTAATAGTATAAGAATATACTAACATGTCCTATATCCTACCATGGAAGGATATCCATTATCATACGAGGTATAATGAGAAAACACACCTAAAAAGATTACACGAACAAATGTCAATGGTTCACTGGAAATCCATCTCGCGATCCAAGCAATGCGTCAAACATTACTCAGCCTATAACACAATAATTGATCAATGACTATGGGCATCTCGTAACGAAGATTAGAATCTTCAATAAACCCAATAACACTTAAATGACTTTCATATAAGGATTAGCTTGTCAGGACAGTCGGGAGGCAGGATCATTTCAACATATAGTTTTTATGAAATGCAACGACTAGGATAACATCTTTATCCTAAAAACCGCACCTGTAAGTAGATCAATCAATATAATAACTAGGATTAATTCTTAATCTATTACACATGTTCGTAATAACGACAATAGGTATACACTATATCAAGTTATCCAAAGAGAAAATGTAACTTATTCGATTAACGAAATCCAAATAGCCTCGGTTTCTGTGTACACAACCTCGATTGTAGATGTCAGGTGTATTAAATAAGGCACCTAATGCTTCCAAAATTCGTTAGAACTTCGAAATATCGTAACTTTTTCATACAAACTATGTTTCTGACATTCTTTATATCCTCGTGTTCGTGTTAACAACTACTACAACTTTTATTTTGATCATTTTGGCTAAAATACAAAGTTTTTACTTTCATTTTTATGAACATCTGTTCATATCTTTTTGTCTCGAAAAGTGAAAACAGGGTGTCAAAATTTCATTACACCAAAGAGTGAATATTGAAAATGATGAAAGTGACAAACACAATGTGTAAGATATTAAGGATGGCAAATAAGATACCATGGGAAAAAACAATACATATGTCATTATTGAAGGGCTCTTTTATAATGAAAAAAGCAATCAAGTAAAACAAGATTACTGTAAAACATTATAAAAATACATTCTCATAATATAAAGTATTTTATTGATTTTATTCTAATTACACAAACTCAATATAGATAACCTTTTATTAGTTATATTCTAACTTTTATATTTTATTTTATATAAAACAGAGAAAATTTGAATAAAAGATGAAAATTGAATAAAAGATACTATGTTTAGATACATTTTTTATTTTGACATTGTGTTTTATTTTTCTCAATTAAGTCACGAGGTTTACGCTGTTGTTAGAAAATTAACAAATCAATGAGTTTGCTTCAGGTGCTTCACGTTTCGCAATTGTTGAATTATTATTTTCGTAGTATTGGTAGATTGTTCATAGGAATGAACATAGCAAAGCCCTGTGACCAATACAGACAAGTACTTGAAAATAGAGATTTTAAGTATTGGAGTAACCATGCTTTAAGATTACTCCATGGATCATGTCATGAGTAAATTAAGACAACTGTATTTCTTATTCTTCAAATGGAGATACATGAGGTTTTATTCTACATTATGTTTTGTCTTGGTCTTTCCCTAATGTTGTCTGTAACTGGCAGCCATACAAGGTTTGACTATATATCGCATGAGGAATAGTATTGACCTATGTAGTTAAAGTTTATTTGATCCTTCTATCAAAAATTGAAAAGTAGATATATATGGGCCCCTTGTTGATTTGGTTTTGATAACAAATGATTCGCCAAGCTGAGACTGAGTTGATTAGGTTCAACAGTTAGTCAGAAAACCACCATAAGTCGGTATCGGGAAACATAATATTGAACCATGAGATTGACCCTAGATCAATGTATCTAGTTCATAATAAGATATCATCAAGATCAAAGGAATTTGAAGCTATTAGTCTTAGGGTTGTTTATAGCAATGTTGTTATAAGTATAGTAGTAGCACTGGATTGTCACTCACTGTTGATCCTAGTAAGTATTACATCAGTTACTTGTTAATGTCTAAGTGCAAGTGGGAGTCGATGGAGATTAGTGTCCATAGCCATAACAAGCGTCATAATATTATTATAAATAACGATGTATTTTTAAGCTACATGCAAGAGCGAAATAAATCAGAACCGAAAAGATATTTATATGATGGACTTGTTTTGTTAATGAATTTATTAATTAATTAGAAAATAATGGAATATAGAATATTCCAAAGTTTTTTTGAATTCCATAAATAATTGTTATTACATATGGTAATTATCTTTAGGGTTGCAAATCACCTCCCTATATAAAGAGGGCTCCAAATGTGGTTTTAACACTTGTGAAAAATACATTTTAGCTATCAAAGTTTGGTACCCTCAAAACCCTAAAGAACATCGAAGTGTAGTTAAGACGACGTGGCACCTTGATCACCACGTCATGGCCGATCTCATAATCGAGTTTTCCAATTCAGATTTCATTTCACAATTCGGGATTGCATAGATCTTATTCTACTTTGTTTCTTGGGTGCGATTTCAGAAGAGGAACTATCTTTTGTGTTCTTTAGTCCATTCAATTGGGTCATCAAAAGAACAAACCCACTAAGAAAGAAAATGTATGATTCTTTTTTATTGTGTCCTATAAGCTGCATGGATTGTTGAGTTATATCTATCATTTCGATTTTATTATATAAAAATTGTTATTTCCGTTGCCATGTTTTTGGACTTAAACTAGGCTTAAAACCCATCACTTATTTCATATAATTTCGCCATTGTATGCATAATAAAATTAAAGAGCATAAAAGCTAAAGGGGAGAAAAGGGAACAAAATTCCCTAGGATAGTAGTGGTGAGATAGAATGGTTGTCGTGGGTGGCATTGACATCTTGAAATATTCGCTGGAAAACTGGACTGAGGTGTTTTGGAAAGTGCCAAAAAAATGTATCTACGAAAGCAGACTATGGCGTGCCTCATATAATTAGAAAAAAATAACAATACACTTCTACCACGTCATGTGAATATGATGAACATGATGTGGTGACAAGAACTTGAGAATGGAAAATCACGATCAGATTTAGCACCACGGCGTGTTCAATAAGATTACCATGCGTGGATTTTAGAACTGAAGTGTAGAAAATTTTGATTTGTTCTAGTTTAACACTCCCCACTAATTGTGATTACCATCACGCCTCTCGAATATAACCATTAACTTTCTTGGCTTATCCTCTACAATTAAACATATTTTTTAGATTCTCTAAATTCTGCGAGATCAAAATCAAAATAAGATCGAGTAATAAGAGGTAAAATCATTCAAGTTTACAAACCGGAAGAAAAAAAATAAGAACACACCCCACAAAATAAAATAAAAATAGTCTAAAAAAACCAAAAAAACATAAAATACCAAAAGGATAGAATCATTTTTCCTCATCGTCCGAATGACGAGTCCCGCTCGGTCCTGCTCCATCTCTACCAGGTGCCCATAACTCCTGGCATGGAGGGATATAAGGAAATTATGATGGTATGTATTTTTTTTTCACAATACCCATGTGACGCTTCATCAAATCAAGTGAAGTTCCCATGTAAGATATAACCCCATGCATATTGTGCATGTACTTCCCCACTTTTACTAAAAAGGGATCAATAAAGGCCCCATCCCCATGGGTATGTATTAAATGAGATCTTGGGTTGATGCCTCAGCCGGTCTATTCCTGTTTCTACATGGCTGTTATACCAACTCCTCCATCCATCCTATTGACAGGACTGGCTCATCACATGGTACAATCAAAAACCAAAATTGACCACAATCTTTATGGTCTCTAACTTCCTTTATTTGAGGCGCTAACTATGGATGAGTGTTGAAGTTTATAATGTGGTTAGGTTTAAAATCACATAACACTTTGCAAGCCTTTTAACCACATGACCGCCACAAATAGGACTACCTTTTCGTGACTTTGTAGGTTTCTCATACAAAAATGACCAATATGTGACAACCCGATATTTCGAGGCAATGAATTAACATCAGTCAAATATAGGTAAAAATTAAAACTTTCCTAAAATCTTATTTGGGTTAAATAAAGCAGTAGGAAGCGTATCAAGGTTTTCGTACATATAAAGAACCCTAGAATCCGAGTTATAACAAAGAAGTTATGACCAACCGAAGATTTTCGGCAAAACCGGCAACACTGATAGACGTAAAACGCGAAGTTTCAATACAATAATTTTTGGCCTTATATATCTAAATGAAATTTTTAGATATCATCAAACCGTAACCGTACATAAAAAGAACGTCCAAATCTGACTTCGTATGAGGAAGTTGTGATTTTTCTAAGTTACAGATATAACAGTAGAGAGCTAAAAACTCGAAATAGAGATCGAGAGACTTTTAGCCAACACAATATAAATGAGAATCGAAGGGCTCAACAATACTAGCGCAACGGTAAAAAGTCTGACGAAAACGGACGTCGGATGAAGAAGTTATGGAATTGTAACGGACTTTTCCTATCCCGGCCTGTTAAAAATATAATATTAAAAATAATGTCAAAACTAGCCGACGGAGTCTAAACAAAAGTTGTAGATCGTAGTCTCACCTTCGCGTGGATATAAAGAACGTCGAAAATGGAGTTCGTATGAGAAAGATATGAATTTTTGGAAGTTTGTTAATTAATTTAAATATAAATTAAATTAAAGCCCGATATTATCCGAAGAAGGAGTCACCGGTCCGATCCCTCGTACGCCCAGCATACCGACGTACGCCCCACGTACCCGGATGCTAGGCTCCGGTTCAGCCATGTCGGCCCAATGCTCCGACCGAGGATGCGGTCAGCGATGATGTCCCGTACGCGCTGTGTATGTGTGCCCTCCAACCCCTATATAAAGGGTGCGAGGGTGCCGGCCAAAGTTGCTAATTTCCTTCCTTTCGCGCGCCGAAGCTCTGCGTTTCAACCCTCGGAATCATCCCAAAGGCCCGGTTTTCATATCCAAGGTGGGAAGAAAGTTTTACACTCCCGAGACTCCCGAGAATCTCGAGAGATCCGCTTTCTCGAGTAGAAGTTCTGCTCGGTTTTCATCGCGCTTTCTTCAATCAATCAAGTGAGTTCGTACCCCTACAAATACACTTTAAATACATTTATAAATGCTTTTTATACTCTTTTAGGGGGGGGAATACAAGTAAACACACGACTAAAATCGTGTGAAACATCGATCTTTTGCTATACTTTTCATACTATTATTTTAACTATCTTATGAAGTTATTATCATGCAAAACACCCTACTACACAACTTACCCTCTTGGGATACAATATGTTTTATAAATAGAAATATGTTTTATTTATACGTTTGCATACTATATCATATCAAGGGTAACCATTTCAACTATAACATGATGCTTTTACAAGAAAACTTAACTCATCATCACGTCTTTGTAACACAGTAGAAAAAGGAAATCATTTCATACAAACGATTTTTCATCATATTACTCGTGAACTCGTTGTTAGCAATCATGTGGTGTCATATGGCTTTGTTTGTACCAAACGAAAGTCCCCACCTATAACCAAAGTCTCTTGGAGGGAGAGCGTGACAAGTGTGTATAGATCTATATGGGGCTGACAACTCCGCACCCTGACTGTTAGCTACAGTCCGTCATTAGGGGTGACAAATGTCAACATAGGTACTGCATCTAGTATGGTTATGAGGAACCCACAACACGTGGAAACAATGACTCAGGCACGTAGTAGTACATAACTCAATCATGCTTAGGGGAGGAAATGACTATATTCTAGGGTATTATCAGTATAATCAAAAACTCATGATAAACACTTCCACAACTAGTTTTACTTAACAATAAAACTATACACCTTCTTTTTAGCATGTCATAATTGCTTACAGGTTACGGTCTTGGTCATTTGAGACCGCATTTCACTTTTAGGAAAATAAGGGATTTTCCTGGTTTGAATACATACAATTTATACAACAAATATTCTCATGCATTTCATACTTTTATAAGAAAATATCAGATTTTCTTGGGAAAACACACACGCACTTTCGAATGGCATACATTTCCTCAAAACACTACTTATGAACTCACCAACTTAAATGTTGACACTTTTTCTTTGAAATAACTTGTATTCTCAGGAAACTGCTAAACCAGGTAGCAAATACTTTTGAAGGCTAACGCGCTGGCGTTAGTAACACATTTTGGGTCACCATATTGTATTTGATTTCTTTTGCAAACATGTAACACATACAAGCATGTAAACTTTCCAAATATATTTATATTATGGTGGTGTGTACTTTCCTTACTATTCAATTGTTGTGATACTTGACATGACGTCCTCCGCCCCTGAACGTTTCCGCCGTTCTGGTTTGGGGGTGTGATACAATAGCATAAGGAATGTTGCACAACAACCCTGGTATAATAATAATCCATAAATAAAAGAGGTCCAATCTAGGGAACTTGTCTTCATATCGCTTGTGATTGACACTATAAGTAATAAGGCGATGAAGAAAACTATGAACAACATAGTGAATTGTGATCTCCTGTGACGTTCCCATATCATGAAGCCCATTAGTAATAGTAATCCTTAACTTATAACTGTGCACTTTGATTGGAAAATCCTATTGTCCAACTGGTAGAAATGTGGCGAAGTTTTGAGTCGTTGTGTCCTCATGTTCATATTGTTGGATTAATGTCTAAGTCCATAACTATAATTGGTAAGATTTGACCCGACCCGGCATGGTCCATTTGGGTTGCATGGCATCATGCATTTGGATAGACTATAATGAGAGAAATAACACTTAAGGTTGGTAAATATATTTTAAGTTCTAATATATTAATAAGATTATTTAAATAGTATTTATCAAGAATTAATCTAGGATTAATTAAGTGATCGAAAGAAGAGTAATTAAATATATGGGTAGATTGTGTAAATCATCCATACTTATATAATAGGCTAATGCTCCATGGATTATCTAGTTGGGCTAAAACCCATATGATGCTTCATGGATGCTCCATGGTGTATTTGTACCCATGGATCATGGAAATGAAAGGCCATGTCAATTAGGGTTTACATGGTGTAACCCTAACTATATATGCATCTTATTCTTGACCAAAATCGGCATTAGTATCATCTAGAGAAGGGCTAGACGATTTTCATGAATTGTGGAATTCTCTCAAGTCTTTCCAAGTGCATATGATGTTGTATGAACCATTTGAGGTGTCACACTTGGGGCACTAGGCACTCAAGCTTCATGAAGATAATCTACATCAAAGAGGTATGTAATTCTAACTTGATATATTCATATGAATCATGTTATTATGCTAGTTAGGATGAATACCTTGGAAAGTTCATATTTGCATGTATAATAGAGAAAACATAGATCCAAGGTATTTAGGGTTTCATGTTATTATGCTAGTTAGGATGAATACCTTGGAAAGTTCATATTTGCATGTATAATAGAGAAAACATAGATCCAAGGTATTTAGGGTTTCATGTACACTTAAAAGTGTTAGAATGCTCAAAACCCAACAATGGTATCAGATCCTAGGCTTGTTTTCTTGTTATACTTGCAAATTTGGCTAAAAAATCGAAGTTTGGAGCTGTCTACACAACACACTCGCTGAGTCCATGAAGGGACTCAACGAGTCCAAGGCAAAAAGCATCCAAATCGCCTAGTTGGTTCATGCACTCGACGAGTTGGACCCCCTGATAGCTTATATTCGATTGTTTTGGCTGGAATTGGACTAGGAACATTACCGTAAGATGTTTTTGGACTTATAAACTTGTTTTTGATGTGGTAATGTTCATGCTAATCTAATTTCAAAGATAATTGTCAATAGATTCATGTTTTGTATTAGTTTAAAGTTTATACTAATTACATGAAAAAGTTTGATTTGAATTATCTTGTTCTATGAGTTGCTTAAATTAATAGAAAAGTTAATTGATTGTGTGTTTTCAATCCATTTTAATCTAAGAGTTGATTCTAAAATGTGTTTTTGTAACTTGTCCTCAAGTTATATGAAAAGTCACATTTAAATTTCATAAAAACTCATAAAAGTTGGCAATGGTTACAAAAAAATGAAGAGTCTTGTTCTCAACTTATGGAGGTTCAAAAGTCACTTCATTAAGTAATAAAAAGTGTAACCTTAATTAATTCCATAAGTTACAAAAATAAAGAAAAAGTTACATTCTTTTAGTTTAAAGTCTTCCGTAACTTGTCCTCAAGTTATGGAACTTGAAAAGTCTTTTATTTAAAACTACTTTAAAAACATAAGTTATGGAATTAATTAGTTTTGAATAGTTTCAAAAACTTGCCCTTAAGTTTTGGAATTTGAAAAGTTTTCACTTATGAATACTTTAATTTCAAGTTAGCCCTTAGAATTTTAAAAGTTAAAATTCAACCCTTATACTTTATAATATTATAAGTTAATAATATTTATATATATATATATATATATATATATATATATATATATATATATATATATATATGTGTGTGTGTGTGTGTATAAGAGTGAAGTCAGTCTTACTGTTAGTAGGCCTCATTCACGAAGCCGGTCTATAAGGGGGTATAAGGTTACTGCCTATAAAATGGCAGTTTAATGGGTGTCCACTCTCACCCACCGCTTTCTTAACTGGTGGAGGATCGTTAGCCGAATGGGTAGGAAAAGGACTACAATTCTTCCTTTATTAAAAGTATTAATGATAAATACTAAGTAACTAAACCTTTTATAAATACCCAATCTTAGTTACTTAGGAAAAAGTGAATAAGGTGCTAACCCATGAAATTACACTTTACACTTTGCTTAAGTCTTTAGTGGAGCGTGCGTGGTTAACCGGCACACTAACTTGGACTTAACAAGGTAGGCAAAGGATAACTTAATATTTATCATAGTATCGGTGGAGCGTGTGTGGTTAACCGGCACATCGATTAAGGGGTAAATATTAAAATTACCCAGTATATTTGCATGGTTACTTCACACCTTGTTTTGTGATCCTCGGCATCCCAGTCACAAAACCTGAAGGGCACACTCGAGATTGAAACACGCCATTGAAAAGTTCAATGAATCTCAAAGATCTAGGAGTTTCAAAACCAATTAAAACTAATAATAGATTTCGTTTAACTTGGTGGAAATTGGTGAATCATCATTCGCCTACCTTCAAATATTTTATAGCTTGGATTACGACATCCCTCTTCTAAGTTATAAAATAGTTTGTTGGGTCCTAGACTTAGTATTTCATACTGGGTGTCATATTAAGGACTTTAAATCAACTATATTGAATGTCTCCCAAAAATATGTCTGGTTTAGACATTTATGATCTTCCCAAATCCCTTAAAACTAGCTTTCCTAAATGAAGATGATGTCCCATGGAAATCATACTTCTTTCACCTCCTCCAATTATTCTCCCTAACCCATAAGTTCTTGAAAAGTTTAAGGTCACTCAAGCCCTATTGGCAAGCAAAGGTCTATGTGTGGTCACATTTTGGAGATGTAGTCACATATTGACAAGCCGGGAGAGTTGGGTGTCAAAGTCTTGAGAAAGTTGGTGGCTCAACTACTTTATAAGTCACATAGTGAGTTCCTTTGGGACTCCTATGACACAGACTATGACAAGACCCTTAATGATCTTATGTATTTGCTAAGATCAACTCCCTAAAACTTGTGGGCATTGATAATAATGACATTGTATATCAAGTAAAGCTCTCTCTTCCCAATGGAAAGGGATCGGCCATAGTCAACTCGGTTGACCAAATGGTAAAGAGAAAGGCTAAGTCTATGATAGTCCCATGTTCCATTACCAAAGCGTCCATATGTTAAATTGCCAAAGGAGGCATTGGTTGCGAAGCTGCAAATGTTACCTAAGGATGTTAAAGTCAATAAGTTTGACTCTACTTCAGGTAAAGTCCACTATCTAACTCTGCTAAGTTTCTACTGAGATTCTTGATACATGATGAGACTGGGTCACATGTTGATGTTTTAAGAATCAAAGAAAAGTGAAGTAACTTAAAGAAAGAATATGATGGATCTAATCGTGTTGATGGATTTCTATCGCATAGTTTGAAGATCGGATTCTTAAGCTACTTCTTAGGAGTTATGATACATTGCTTAGGAATAGATAACAACAAAGTTTTCATGCTCTTTTGCATTTGAGGAAAAAAAATTGTTGCTTATATGATTCCATTAATAGCAAGAATGGAAATATGAAACTGATTCTTTCATTTGTGGTAATGTCTAAATTTACCAAATAAGGAAAGATCCTCATCACCCAAGTTTCAGTTGGATAGAAACTTGGAATCATGCAAGTTGTATAGCATGATGAATGAGAACTTTTGAGCATTGGAAAATTTAAGACTAACTACTTGTTCACATGGATGTGTGAGTTAAGTGACGGACTAAGGGATCGAGTACACATTCTTGTGCACTGGCTAAGTCCACCACAAAAGATAGATAAGACTGTTCGTCATAATTTACTATAGCTCAGTAAATATGGTTATACTTACAAGCTTAAGTGTAATTCTAAGACATTAGAAAAGGTTCAAATGTATGCCAAAGCGAATAAGAAGAATTAACTTAGGCAGAAAGATAAAAGTTTCTCAAATCTGCAAAGATGGGAGAGTACTTTAGTATCAATCGTTGTGATCATCTTAATGATTAAGAAACCATATCACAATTAGTTCTCTAAGGTAATCTTAGTGCATTCTTATGACTAAGAAGAGGAATCTTGAATTGTTGGAATAGTTAAATCAAGAAGATGAGTCATACTTCATTCCAATACAAGTCTTAGAGTTATACTCTAAAATTGTAACTTGAGTGACATGTCTTAAAGAAGGTTTAAAACACTTGTCAAATGTAAGAGTAAAAGTTTTCTACTCTTGTACATTTGAAATTGGTAAGTTGTGATGTTTCGGATAAAACAAAGACCAACTAAGGCCAATTGTGTGAAGTGATTGTCTTGATTATAATCCACACTATCTCTTGAATATCTAACAAGAGAGTCTTATATGTCAAGAGGACAGTGAGAGTATAAAAGGTCTTGAAAGTCTCAAGAACTAATCAAGGATAAAACCTGAAGCTCTTCACTAGCACACGACTTGAGGTTCATAACCTATCGTGTTGACATATTTTGTGCCCATTCCAATCAAAGTTGGATTTGCATATGAGTTCTTAGAGTTATCAATTGGTTGCACAACAACTTGGAAGCAATGGCAGGACCTTGAGCTGCCAGATGGCAAGAAATTAAGATTGAGTTCAGTCTATATGAGTTTGGATTTGTCATTATCCTTGTCTTGTGACTATGTTTTTGACAATTCACATGGATAAGAACACATACACCACTAATTCTAAGTGTCATAAGGTTTCTCTCCAATTCATGAAAATGATGGTGAGGAAACACTTTCACTAAGTAGATTTTAGCTAGATAGAAATTGTGATATTTGCATTCTCAAAGTTGTTAGTGGAGCGTGTGTGGTTTACTGGCACACTAACATGGACTTGTGAGAAGTGGAAAAGGTCTAAACAATCGAGACTATGATTACGGCATCCCTTTTCATAGTTCTTAAAATTGTTTAGACACACATGTGAGCTATCTAAGATAAGGTGTATGATATTGATAAAGTTTTATCAAAGCTATATAGTATCATAAATCTGAACTTTGGTAAGAAATTCAATAAAGTATTGATTTCTAGAAGTCCAACTGATTTCTGAGTACATGTCAAAGCTAGTGGGAGCATAAGTGTTATGCTAATAATCATCATGTAAGTGGGAGCATGATAGCTATGATAAGTATTGAAAGTTAGCAATGTTAATTATAGAAAACAAAAAGTTTCAATTGGGAAAGAGTTGTTTAGCTATAATTAAGGAAAGGAAATTATACTTCATCTCAAATCTAAAAACTTAGATTAAGGTTTTAATCGTATTTAGTCAAGCATATATATATATATATATATATATATATATATATATATATATATATATATATATATATATATATATATATAAATTTCATGTTGGAATGGCTCAACATAAGGAATTTCTGTATATGGGTCCATTAGTTGCGTTCTAAAATTCGATTATGATTACAGCATCCCTTTTCATAATCTGAATTATGAGAACTTGGCAAATAGAAATGGAAATATTATAGCAAAAGACTGGTTTAATCTTTATGTGAGACATCATGAATCGTGTCCCATATGCTTCGGATATAGGATCGATTACATGTGTTATATTCATCCTTTCTAGAATTTTCCAAATGCCTGTGGCATTAAGAAGGGAGAAGGCCTAGAATTGGATATGACTAAAAGGATTAAGCAATTATTGAGGACAATCTAAGGTTTACCAAAGATTGGTTTCTCAAGGACAGCTGGAAGTATATTGTTAACTCTGGAAGGTCCATATTGACATAATCTGTAAGGAGGCAAGTCTTGTTCAGAAGTGATAGTCAAAATGGAATCTGGAAATGTTTCAAAGTTAGAAATTATTCATTATGTGTAAGATTAGTAAACTTAATTCAAGAAGGATGTTTCCAAGGAGCTGATCTCCTTTGGAATGCTCTGTAATGGTTGTTTTCAAGTCTTTATGACTTTGTGCATAATCATTACAAGAGGATCAATGCATATAAGTTTAGAATCTAATAGATTTCAGTAAATGGCATGAATTTGGAATTTTTACATTTGCAGTAAGGATTTGGGACTGTGAAAAGAGGATCATTGGAGTTATGATCAATTGATCTATTTTTACAAAGTAAAGATCATAGACAAACATAGTATGCATAATTGGTGTATGACATGACTAGTGTTTAGAAAACATAGTGTACATGCTTGGATCATGGGACAACTATTGTTTTAAATTCTAGAATAAAGTTGATAGCTAAAACAGTATACAATGAATAATGTGTAATCATATGGTGATAAATAATAGGTGTTTTTATTTATGTTCATAGGTTTTGATACCATATTGGATCCAATTATTATTATGTTTCACTTTGCATGTTTTAACTTCCAGAATAACTAGGTCATTGTAGTGGATGACTAAGTTATTCAAACCATCCACAATCGGTCATATGTTGGAAGTAAATATGAATCACGACTATCATGGGTTGGGTTGTAGAGGTCTAAGATGTTGTACAAAGGGCTACAACACTCATGAGTGCTCATAAGTTCTGAGTATTGGATTCAACCCGCGCTCATTGGAATCACTTCATGGATTTTATCACGAGTGATCATGAGACGATAATATCTTATATTCATCAAACCTATAGATATGAGTTGTTACTATGAGTTGGTTGTACATTAATTGCACGAAAACGCATTGGTAACTCGATGTTATAAAACGTTCATTTTTGTATGATTCAACACGTAGTAGAACAAGCCATATGAATCGAATTTTATCCATTCCTTTTAACTTCAGGATAAAAGCGATATCTGTGGGCCCCTCGATGATTTGATGATGACAAATGGAAGTGCTCAGTAGGGCCATGACTGATTTGATTTGTTCAATTAGTCAGTCGTCATCAATCGGAAATTGGGAAACAACAAATGGACAGAGAGAATGATTATAATCCATGTCTCAGTCCATATGATATCTAGAATGGAGGAATATATGATCCCTTATCTAATGGACAAGTCATTGACAAGGTCAGAGTTCATCTACATGGTCAGAGTTCGATAGAAGCTTTTGAGAGCTACGATTGCCTGTCGGTTCTTGAAGTCATACGCAATCATAGTTTTAGACTTATCCAAGTGGGAGACTGTTGGATTAATGTCTAACTCCATAACTATAATTGGTAAGATTTGACCCGACCCGGCATGGTCCATTTGGGTTGCATGGCATCATGCATTTGGATAGACTATAATGAGAGAAATAACACTTAAGGTTGGTTAATATATTATAAGTTCTAATATATTAATAAGATTATTTAATTAGTATTGATCAAGAACTAATCTAGGATTAATTAAATGATCAAAAGAAGACTAATTAAATATATGGGTTGATTGTGTAAATCATCCATACTTATATAGTGGGCTAATGCTCCATGGATTATCTAGTTGGGCTAAAACCCATATGATGCTTCATGGTGTATTTGTACCCATGGATCATGGAAATGAAAGGCCATGTCAATTAGGGTTTACATGGTGTAACCCTAACTATATATGCATCTTATTCGTGACCAAAATTGGCATTAGCATCATCTAGAGAAGGGCTAGCCGATTTTGATGAAGTGTGGAATTCTCTCAAGTATTTCCAAGGGCATATGATGTTGTGTGAACCATTTTAGGTGTCACACTTGGGGTACTAGGCACTCAAGCTTCATGAAGATAATCTACATCAAAAACGTATGTAATTCTAACTTGATATATTCATATGAATCATGTTATTATGCTAGTTAGAATGAATACCTTGGAAAGTTCATATTTGCATGTATAATAGAGAAAACATAGATCCAAGGTATTTAGGGTTGCTTGTACACTTAGGAGTGTTAGAATGCTCAAAACCCAACACATATATCCCTAGTACCCATGCGAACTCTCTCAAACCGCACTCCCGACACTGACTTCCTAGTTGAAAAGATAGTGCATGTCGATAGTGATGGCCCATAATGTTCTCTTCAAAACTCATTGTTGCATAAAGCTGCACACACAACTCTCTATAAACATGTTCCGAGATCTTAAATATATTCCTCCACCCCTTTCATGTCAAGGAACATGCATCCCTGAAAAATATTTTTGTCAAATTAGGCATAAATCTTGTTAAACCGGATGTTATAGTTAATCAAATGGTCAGCTGAAACATTGGTGGGAAAGTGATAAAATGGGTGTAAATGTAGATCATTCGAGTTCCCTTCATGGTATTGGGGTTATTAGACATGTCTTCTTCTAGGTGTCATTATATGTAAAATGGAGAAATAAAATATCCAAAGCACCCCAAATTGATCAGATAACAAAACAAAATATGAGGTAAATTGCCCATAAACCATGTCGTGGTGAGGCCTTCACCACGATGTGGTGCACATCGAAGACTAGGGTTCTTCGTCGAGGACCTTTTTGACCAAAACCATTTCATGATATTCAAAGGGTTTATCATTAGGTTATATTTGAACACTATACACATATCATACATACCAAATTTACTTGGTAAAAACTCTAATTTGACAAACACTATACTAAAAATCCGCCCCTTTTCTCCAAAATCAAACGCACCATTCTTAAAATAACTAGATGAAGTCACAAATATCATACCTTGGAGGAAGATAGATTAAACATGAATTGATGAAGAAAAGAATAAATTTTCCATAAAATTTCAAAGGGAGCAAAGCCAAAACACGTCGTGGTATTTGTGTTTGTAGGTGAAAATAACAGTGAATTTGGGTTAAATCATTTTCTTCTTCATTAGTTACCACATCTTGGAAAGAGTGCCACCATGTCATGGTGTTTTAAAAAATGTGTTTTGAAATCTGGCCATCAACAGATCCCACAACATGGACATACCACGAACATGTTTTTTCTTACCCTTTAATATAGCAACGTTATAAAAATTTTCAGCAAGTGAAATATCCTAGAAAAATATGAAAATTAAATACAGAAAGCAAACGAAAACAAAAAATCAAACCAGGGGTAGCGTCCCGAAAGCGCTTCTTTTGTAGGAGTCATGAGTCGGACGCCTTCCCGTTCTATTTTGTTGCGGTTGGGAGCACGACCTCCGTGCGAACTTCATCTCGAGTCGTTTTCTCTTGTAATCCACAACTTGCCTCTTATAATCTTTCTTCGTGTTCTTCTTTTTTTTTCTTTCTTTCTTTCCTCATGATTTCACTTTACTCCATGACACTCTCCAGCTTTAGCCATTTTCTTTTTTCTTCTCCTTAATACCGATGTCTTCCATGTCTTCATCTCATTTGCAAGTTTTTCCTCGTTGATCACATTTGTGTAATGCCCGAGTTGCCAGGTATTCTCTTAATCAAATAATAATAATAATAATAATAATAATAATAATAATAATAATAATAATAATAATAATAATAATAATAATACACACGACGTACCTTGGTGAGGCGTAGATTGGGGGAGCCCCTGCATACGCCGGGCGTAAGTTGGCCAGATGAAAACCCTAAATTTTAGGGTATACACCTTATATAAACACCTTAAGTTTGTCCCAACCTACATTCTCTCAGCCTCCACTGTCCCTAACGTGTTAAACTCAAACCCTAAGCTTCTTGCATGCATTTTGAGTTAATCTTGAGCACTTTTGGTGTTATTTTGTGATTTTGAAGAAGTAGGAGTTTAAAGGTGTAAGAATGTGAAAAGGGCTTGTAGATCCATAATTTTAGCATCATTTCTGACTCATTTGAGGTATAAAGCTTTAACCTTGACCAATTCATGCTTAGATCTAGTTTTGGGATGTTTTATGTTGCATTTTGGCTCCATAGTTGAGGTTTCTTGAGTTTTAGAAGTTTCAGTCCATATGAGTTGTCCTTTTAGGATCTTGGAAGTGGTTTGGGAGGTCCGACCATTGAGGCCATGACTTGGCCGGATTTTGTGACCAAGTCCCGAGCAGAGTTCGTGCCAACAATGGAGATTTAGCAGCTAGCCAGGGAGTTTTTGGACATGAGATAGACGACAGAGACTGTGGCGGAGATTACCGCCATGTTAAGGGATCGTTCCATGTGAATGATATTCCTGTTTTGGTATTGTTCGACTCGGGGACCACCCAATATTTTGTATCTCTTGCCCTCAGCAAGAGGTTTTCCGGATCACCGAGTGTGCTAGACTACCCATTAGAGGTTGAGATTGCAGATGAGCAGTCCGTCTGAGCATCGAGGGTCCATCAGGACTGTGTTTTGAGGATGTATGGGTTGCGTCATGCTATTGACTTGGTTCCCATCCCTATGCACGGGAACAATGTCATAGTAGGGATGGATTGGTTGAACCCTAATGGGGCAGTAATTGATTTAGAGAACCAAATAGTACGTGTGCAAACCCCAAGTGGGTAGAATTGGTGGTCCAGGGAGAGGGGGATCCGTGTGGCCCCATTTTATGTTCAGATGCTAGGGCCAGATGTTATCTTCATCGGGGTTGCTCTGGGTTTGACTCTTACATTATGGATACTCAAGAGCAGGATATAGAGACGTTTGATGGAGTGCCATTTATTCGAGATAACTCGGACGTGTTTCCAGAAGATTTACCCGAAGTGCCTCTAGAGAGGCAGGTAGAGTTCCGAATTGATCTTGTTCCTGTTGTAGCCTTTATAGCCGAGGCACCATATGGATTGGCCCCAACAGAGATGCAGGAGTTGTCTACGCAGCTACAGGAGCTACTAGACATGGGATTTATCTGGCCGAGTAGTTCACCTTAAGGAGCACCGATCCTGTTTGTGAAGAAGAAGGAGGGTCGCACCAGATGTGTATTGACTACTCGGAGTTGAACAAGCTAACGGTGAAGAACCGTTGTCCATTCCCAAGTATCGACTATTTGTTTGACCAGCTTCAAGGGATGTCTTGGTTTTCCAAGATTGATCTGCGATCGGGATACCACCAGATGGGGTTCAGGGAGGATGATGTGCAGAAAATAGCCCTTCGGACTTGATATGGACATTACGAGTTCGTGATGGTGCCTTTTGGGCTCACTAATGCCCCAGATGCGTTCATGGACCTCATGAACCGTGTGTGTAGACCGATGTTAGATCGGTCAGTGATAGTATTTATTGATGATATCATGGTCCATTCCAAGACCCAGAAGCACCATGAGGAGCATTTGTGAGAGGTGTTGGATAACTTTAGGAGGGAGAGGTTGTACGAAAAGTTCTCAAAGTGTGAGTTGTGTTGCGCGAGGTGCAGTTTCTAGGGCATCTTGTCAACCAGGACGGTATTCTGGTCGATCTGGCCAAAGTGGAGCTCATGATGAGATAGGAGTCTCGAAGTCTCCATCTAATATTCGGAGCTTCCTTGGGGTAGCTAGATATTATCGGAGGTTTATCCTGGATTTCTCCAAGATAGCAATATCCCTTACCCGATTGACGAAAAAAACTGTTGTTTTCCGCTGGGGCCTAAGCAGTAAGCAACATTTGAGACTGTGAGGTAGAAGTTATGTGAGGCACTGATTTTGACTCTGCCTAAGGGTGCAGAGGATTTTGTAGTTTATTGTGACGCATCTATTTCAGGATTAGGTGCGATATTGATGCAGATAAGGCATGTCATCGCGTACGCCTCGAGGTAGTTGAAGCCTCACAAGGTGAATTACCCGACACACGATTTGGAGTTGGGGGCAGTTGTTTTCACCCTTAATATTTGGCAACACTACCTTTATGGGGTCTGTTGTATAATTTATATGGATCACAAGAGTCCGAGGTACCTAAGGGCTCAGCCAAATGTAAATATGAGGCACCGTCGGTGGTAAGATATGGTGAAGGACTAGGATTACAGGACCCTTTACCACCCTGGAAAGGCCAATGTGGAGGCTGATTATCCTAGCCGTAAGGCAGTCACGACTCTGAATAGAGATATCTATCTAAGGATGATAGTGATGACTCCGCTTCTTGAAAGGATTCTAGAGTCTCAACTAGACGGAGGAGTACCGAAAGAGTGAGCGCATTGTGGGTCAAATTTCCTCATTCGATTATGATAGCCACGGGTTATTAAAACTCGATCGTAAAATGTGGGTTTCGTAATCAGACACGTGCACCAAATCTTGATGGAGGAGGCACACAAATCTAGATTTTCCATCCATCCAGGGTGACGAAGATGCAAAGAGATCTGCGTCCTGACTACTGGTGGCCCTGAATGAAGTAGGATGTAGCCTGGTATGTCGAGAGGTGATTGACTTGTAGGAAGGTCAGGACGAGCACTAGAGACCTCATGACAAGATGCAGTCCTTGGACATCCACATGTGGAATTGGGAGGAGATTTTGTCACACCCCCAAACCAGGATGGCGGAAACATCAGGGAGTGGGTGACTTTCATGTATTGTATCATAACATAGGAATAACAGTAAAGAAAGCAAACACAACCATCATATATATAAATATATATATATATATATATATATATATAATTGAAAAGTTACATCATTGTATGTATTACATGTTTCAAAAGTCAATTACAATATGATGTCAAAATGTTTTGTTTTCAGAAAATCTTATATTTTCTAAAGAATGTAATGCACTCCGCTCACTTGTAAAATGATATTGTTTATCCAAGAATATCCGATATTTTCCAATAAATCTAATGTGATCCGTTCACTTGTAAAATGATAGTGTTTATCCCAAAAAATCCGATATTTTCCAATAAATGTAATGTAAGTTGTAAAAGCTCCAAAACCGAAATGTACTAGTGTTTTTCGTACACTAAAGTGGTAATAAGTAGTTTATTTGTATATAAAACCATTTGAAGAAGTGTGTTTTCGTGTAAAGTAAACTTATCGTCGTTTCACCATGTGAGTTTTTATAACTGTGCTTTTAAGATGCGGTGCCTGCCTCATCGTTCTTCAGGTGCCGAGATATTTATAACAGTTGTCACCCATAACCTGCTGGTCTAGCTATAGCTAATAACCAGGGTGTGGGATCATCAGTCCCGTATAGATCTATACACAAGTATCATGCTCTCGTATCGTAGATTCCGGTTGCAAATGCAAGACTTTCATGTATACCTCAGTTAGGTAAGATGAAGACAGCGTCTCACAATTTCCATTCAATGAGCGTATGTGTTTTTGAAATAAAAACGTTTGTGAATGACATCTTTCCATATTTCCAGGATAACGTCGAAAAAGTCGTAAAACAATTATACATGCACTTTATATAATTTTACCCTATGCTCAACGGGTTACAAAGGGGTAAAGTTTTGTAAACTATATTTGTAAACTTTTAATGAAATGAACATTTTCTATTCGGATTTTATATATATATATATATATATATATATATATATATATATATATATATATATATATATATATATATATATATATATATATATGAATAATGTAATGTTTATCAATATGTTTTTCATGAAATCACACGTGATTAATGGTAAAACCGTTTCGTGTATTTAACGCTTTCGGTAAAATAGTATAGTAACGTATTAAAAATGTCTGCGTTATAACAAAAATATTATTATATGTAACTTGTATTCCCCCCCCCCCCCCCCCCACTAAAAAAAACATATAAATAACCTTAAAAAAGTGGGGGTATGAACTCACTTTATGGCTATTTGCGGTTTGATGACGACACGAGAGCAATGATCTTCGAGTCTAGAGTACATGAAGGGTGTTGTATCCTAATGGTTTAAACACATAATAATGTGTGATTATATAAACGAACAATGTAAGTGTTGCATAAGTTCTATATAATATAAAGATTACATACCAAAAACTTATAATTAATTGAGGAATGCTTCCTGGGAGCTTTGAACTTGAATAATGGAGGAAATGGTTTTTTTGATTTTTGAGTGAAATGTGACTTTGAGTTTTTGAGAGAATATGGGGAATTTTGGTTTACTGGAAATGGGTTTGTGAATGTCTCCAAATGTGTGTGTCTATATATATATATATATATATATATATATATATATATATATATATATATATATATATATATATATATATATATATATATATATATATATATATATATATATATATATATATATGAAGGAAAGGATAATGGGAGGTGACGTTTACATTGAAATGTTGTGACAACCCGAAACTTCAGGCCATGTAATTGATCTTTGTTCAGCACTAAAACTCGAGTTGATTATCTTTTATTACATCTTGTGGTTCCATTTGAGTGCTCTAGACTTAGTATAACCTGGATATAAGTCCTAGGAAGAGTTGGAAAGTGCTTAAGTATCACGAAATCGAACCAAACACACCAAATATGGTGTGTGCGGCCACACACTTGTGTGTGCGGCCGCACACCCAACCGCACACACACTCAACTTCACACTCAAACCCTTATAAGGATGGATACCCCTTCATTCATTCATTTGGACGTCTCTCTCTCTCTCTCTCTACTTTCTCTCTCTAAAATCATCAACCAAGAACACTTGGAAAGCTTCCAAATTGTGATCTACTCCATCTTCAAGCTAAGTATAGTGGTAAACACTTGAACTCCAAGCTTAAAACTCATTATATTCATCATGTTCATCATCCCTTGAAGGTGTACAGCCGCACACCTTCATATGGGGCAGCATACCTTCAAACCTCCTAAGTGTGAAGAGCAAACACTTCAAAAGTCACCAAATGGACTCAAATGAGGAGTGTACGGCCGCACACACCCTCTGAATGTCCGCACACTCTTGTGTGCTGCCTTACACACACTACTGGCCGCACACCCCAGCCGCACACTCCTTTTCAAGGCCCTACACTCACTTTAATGCCCACATTTGGCCCTAAACTTGCATAAATATTTAAGCCTGGATCCTAGGGTACTTATTCTTAGTAATTCCAAGCCCTAAGGGTGTTTTCCCATCATGTTTAGTCATGAAACACCTTAATTCTAACTCATCTATGTGTCATCACATGAATGATAGGGGCCATAGGCGTTCAGGGCATCCGTCGACACTCGAACCCTACATTAAGCGGTGAGTTCATACCCCTATCCCTTTTTCACTGTTTTCAGGGGGAACACAAGCAAAGTACAAGAGGTTTCTTGTACTCAAAACTTGTTTTCAAATGTGTGTTTCACATTTTATATACTTTTAACACTGATTACTACCACTGATAACCGTTTGAACATACAGATCACGTAAACATATATTTGTGAAATGGGTTTTTAAACTGTTATGTTTTTCATATATTTCACAAATGCCTTTCCACATTTTATCAGTTAAAAGCATGACATTAGAACATTTGAACATAAAACCTGTACACTGTTTTGTCCTCGGTAACTCTCCACGGAAATACGCGAGTGGAGGACTATCATATTATTACTAGTAAATTTGTTAATCCTGTATGATTGGAGACATGTCCTCGGTGAACACTCCACAGAGATACGCGAGTGGAGAACTACCCCTGTAACCAGAATCTTTGGGATTTAGACAGCGTGACTTGAGTGTATAGATCTATACGGGGCTGACTACCCCACACCTGGCTGCTAGCTACATCAGAACCGAAAGGTTCAAGGTGACGAGAGTCATAAGGTGATGTGGACTACTTATTGCCACATTTAGTCTATTGTATGGTTATGGAACTCGCAATTAGGATAACAAAGATTTACTCTATAGTAATAATGAATAACGTAATACATCTTTTACATTGATAACCAACAGTCAGGAAAGTATGGGACTTTCCTGGGGAAAACGTTTACATAACCAGAAAAGGGTAACAAACCGGATAACATTACTTTTTTCACAATTGGTAAAACACAATCAGTAAAGTATGGGACTTTACTGGGAATACATTGGTACCTAACCAGAACAGTATATCCAACCAGATAACCTCACTGTACATTTTCACATGGGTAAACATGTTTTCAGTGTACAACTTTACTTTACATGTTGAGAAACAATAACCAACCTTTTTAAGAAAATATGGGATTTTCTTGGTGTGCGTAACATTTCAGAAACAGAAAGGAAACTCAAACATTTTCATAAAACAAAAACCGCTTATGAACTCACCAGCATTATGCTGATTTTCAAACCGCTTGTGTTCTCAGGTCAGCATTGGAACAGGTATCCGGAGATCACTTTGTTCCAGGTTGGAGTGCGCAGAAGATCAGTTCATTTTGTTAATATATAGTATGTATCACAACTGTATAACATTACTTTTGTAACAACTGCAAAACTATTCAATATATAATGTATGGTTGTTCTACTTTACTTACTATGTGCATTGGATTTGATACTCAACATGGAGTCAACCCCGGAAATGTTTTCCCCTTTGGTTTTCGGGGTGTGACAGATTGGTATCAGAGCCCTTGTTTATAGTGAATAAAGTATACCAAACCTTACATGGTATAAAACTATAAACACTAAAGGGCCTAAGTGCTCTGAATTAAAAGTATCATCAAACTATAAGTATTTTCAAAAGTATACAAGTATACCGAACCGTCGAGATCCATAATTACAAGTAGAACAAAACATAAGTAAATGGGTGTTGTGTGCTGCGGTTAAACCTGGGCAGTTATGTAGTCGTGTCTAGGATCAATAGAGCCTGGCCAACTATATTCATTCGAGACACGGCCAACATGTATTTGGGAGTGACTGTGGTATGCGACATGCTTAAAAGTTAAAACTTACCCTTATATCACAAACATCGAGCTAGTGTCATCGCGAATCATGAAATACTATGGGAGTATTTCTCGAGTCAATCCTTTGTAGAAATACTCGTTCACGTATAGATCCTTGATCATTCCGTTAGCGATAGTTTACCTACTTGATAACTCGTTCCTGCCTTATCGCTTATTCGATATAAATATTTGTCATATCTATCGATTCGATTCAGAGGACTTACCATCCTCTCTTTTCTTGATCTTATTAGATCAAGATGCCTCCAAGAAAGAGACCCAGCTCAAAGACCAACAATCCTCCTCCGCCACCACCTCCTCCTGAATTTGACCCTGTGATGTTCCAGGCAGCTGTTACTACCGCAGTAGCAGCCGTCATGTCTCAAATGAACGCCGGTGGTTCAGAAGGTGGTCCCCAACTCCAAAACCAAGAAAATAGTCAGGGACGCCGAAAGGAGGGTTCCTATAAAGATTTCATGAACGCAAAACCTACATCTTTCAATGGCACTGGAGGTGTCATTTCCCTTTCCCAATGGTTCGAGAAAATCGAATCCATCTTCGAAATCTGTGTTTGTTCGGAATCTGATAAAGTAAAATCGCAGCCTGTACCTTCATTGATAAAGCTCTGACTTGGTGGAATGGCCGAGTCAAATCCTTGACCCTACCTGTAGCCAATGCCATGGGTTGGGAAGCCATGAAAGAACTCATGTTAGCTGAGTACTGCCCTAGGGGGGAAATGCAGAAGTTAGAGCACGAGCTCTGGAACCTGAAGATGAAGGGTTTCGATATTGTCTCATACACTTCAAGATTTGATGACCTGGAACTACTCTGTCCGGGATTGGTTACCCCGGAGAGTAAGAAGATAGAGAAGTTCATCTGGGGGCTGACCCAGCCAACTAAGGGAAACGTTTTAGCTGCACGTCTGGATACCTATGATAGTGCCAAGAGCTTAGCCCAAACCCTAATTGATCATAGTGATGATGTCGAAGAAGCCACCACCACTCCTGAGCAGACCAAGAATAGTGGTGAGAAAAGGAAGTCTTGGAAGAAGAAGAAGGGCCAATCTTCTCAAGGATCCTCAAAGAAACAACAGACTGTAGCAGTCCATGTTGCTACTGTCCCTATTGCTGCTGCTTCTGTTGTGGGATCTACCGCTCAAACATCTATTAGCAAATATGCTGGTAACCTTCCCCTGTGTGACAAGTGCAAATACCACCACAACCCGGGCCCCTGCCGTGAACTATCATGTACCAATTGTGGTAAGAAGGGGCACACAGTCCGATTATGCAAAGCTCCAGTCCAGTCAACCAATCAATCTTCTGGAGCAGGTATTGGTCAAGCCTACTATAACTGTGGAGAGGTTGGGCACTTTAAAAGGAATTGCCCCAGGAAATCAACAGCTGATAATACCGGGAGAGTCCTAGTCATAGGACGGGAAGAAGCAGTCGCCGATCCCACTGTAGTCTCGGGTACGTTCCTTCTCGACAACTCATATGCTAGTATTCTTTTCGATTCGGGTGCTGAAAGAAGCTTTGTTAGTCATTTGTTCAAACATAACCTAAAACATAATCCTCACCCTTTAACTGAAATGTTTACTGTCGAGATGGCTAACGGTGAGAAAGAAAACGCTAATGACATATTCATAGGTTGTACCCTTACCTTGAACGATCATTCATTTTCCATCGACCTTATGCCAGTCTCTATTAAGAGCTTTGCTGTTATCATTGGCATGGATTGGTTGAGCCCCAATCATGCCGATATTCTTTGCTATGAAAAAGCCATCCGTCTCAACCTTCCTTCGGGCCAGACTCTCATAATCTACGAGGACAAACTCAGTTCCAATCTTCGCATCATTTCCTGCATCAAAGCCCAAAAACTCTTGCGAAAGAAATGTCAAGCATTCCTAGCCCATGTAATCAATGAGAAAAAGGAAATTAAAGACCTCGCGAGCATCCCCGAAGTCTGTAACTTTCCAGATGTCTTTCTAGAATAGCTTCCAGGAATTCCTCCCGAACGTCAGGTCGAATTTCGCATTAACCTAATTTTTGGAGCTACCCCCGTAGCAAAGTCTCTGTATCACTTAGCTCTAGCAGAAATGCAAGAGTTATCCAGCCAACTCGATGAGTTACTCGACAAAGGGTTCATCAGACCGAGTTCCTCACCCTGGGGAACTCCGGTTTTATTTGTAAAGAAGAAAGATGGATCCTTCCGGATGTGTATCGACTACCGTGAGTTGAACAAGTTGACCATTAAGAACCGATATCCTCTTCCAAGAATAGATGACCTCTTCGATCAACTTTAGGGAGCCAACTACTTCTCAAAGATAGAGCTTCGGTCAGGGTACCATCAGCTACGAGTTCAGGAGAGTGATGTTTCCAAAACAGCTTTCAGGACTCGATATGGACACTATGAGTTCGTAGTGATGCCCTTTGGTCTAACCAATGCACCGGCTGTGTTCATGGACCTGATCAACCGGGTGTGTCGTTCCTTCTTAGACAAGTTCGTCATCGTGTTCATTGACGACATCCTCGTCTACTCCAGAAGCGAAGAAGACCACAAACAACACTTGGGGTTAGTGTTGGAAACCCTTAGATCCGAGAAGCTGTACGCGAAATTTTCCAAGTGTGAATTCTGGATCCGGAAGGTAACTTTCCTCGGTCACGTAGTAAGCGAGGAGGGTATCCATGTGGATCCTTCCAAGATTAAAGCGATAGAGAATTGGTCGGAACCAAAGACACCCACAGAAATCCATCAATTCTTGGGTCTCGCCGGCTATTATCGAAGATTCATCCAGAATTTTTCCACAATCGCCAAACCCCTAACCACTCTATCACAGAAAGGTGTACCCTTTTGTTGGAGCGAAAAGCAAGAATCAGCGTTCCAAACGTTAAAGCGAGCCTTGTGTAGTGCACCTGTTCTGTCCCTACCCAAAGGGAAAGAAGACTTCGTTGTCTATTGCGATGCGTCTAATCAGGGCTTAGGCTACATGCTTATGCAAAGAGGAAAAGTGATTGATTATGCCTCAAGACAGTTGAAAGCACATGAGGTCAACTATACCATGCACGACTTGGAGTTAGGAGCCGTAGTCTTTGCACTGAAGATTTGAAGACATTATCTCTACGGAACCAGGTGTACGATCTTCACTGACCATAAAAGCCTACAACACATCCTCAATCAGAAATACCTAAACATGAGGTAACGACGATGGGTAGAACTACTTTGCGATTACAAGTGTGAAATCTGCTACCATCCCGGCAAGGCCAATGTGGTAGCAGACGCCCTTAGCCGAAAGGAAAGTTCAAGATGAAAGGTAAGGACCCTGACGATGACTATCCATTCCCATTTATCCATGCAAGTCCGAGATGTCCAGATAGAAGCCCTTAAACCCGAGAACAAATCAAGTGAAGCCTTAAGGGGAATGAATAAGAAACTTGAGATCAGAGGTGACGGAGTCTACTGCTTCATGGATCGAATTTGAATTCCAAAGTTCGGAGAATTCAGGGAGATTGTCATGGAAGAAGCACACAAGACCAGATACTTTGTTCACCCGGGTTCAGACAAGATGTACCTAGATCTCAAGAAACAATACTGGTGGCCAAACATGAAAGCTGAGATAGCTACATTCGTGGGCAAGTGCTTGACTTGCGCCAAGGTGAAAGTCGAATGTCAGAAACCCTCGGGTCTGCTCCAGCAGCCTAAGATACCTGAATGGAAATGGGAGATGATTACCATGGACTTCATCACCAAGTTACCCAAATGTCCTAGTGGGTACGACACCATTTGGGTAATTATCGATCGTTTGACCAAATCCGCTCACTTCATCTCGATTAAAGAATCGTTTAAGATGGAGAGAATTGCACGGATCTATATCCAAGAGGTAGTTCGAATGCACGGTGTACCTACATCCATTATCTCTGACCGAGACACCAGGTTTACCTCCAGATTTTGGCAGTCTCTTCAAAAGTCTCTTGGAATTAAGCTTGACATGAGCACGGCTTATCACCCTCAGACCGATGGACAGGTGAGAGAACTATCCAAACCCTGGAAGACATGTTGAGGGCTTGTGTCATCGATTTCGGCAAGTCATGGGACACACATTTGCCTTTGATCGAGTTCTCGTACAACAACAATTATCACACCAGCATCAAGGCTGCTCCATTCGAGGCCCTCTACGGTCGTAAGTGCAGATCCCCTTTGTGCTGGGCCGAGGTAGGGGACACGTAGCTGGCTAAGAGTCGATTTCCCGACAGTGCTCTCACTGGTCCTGAAATGATCCGTGAAACCACCGAGAAAATCATCCAGATCCGAGAACGATTGAAAGCTTCACGAGATCGCCAAAAGAGTTACGCTGATAACCGTCGGAAACCTTTAGAATACCAGGTTGGAGACCGTGTCCTGTTGAAGGTCTCGCCCTGGAAAGGTACGGTACGCTTTGGAAAGCGTGGGAAACTTAACCCTAGGTACATTGGACCCTTCAAGATCCTCGCCAGGATCGGTCCAGTAGCCTATAAACTCCTTTTACCTCATGAACTTAGAAACATTCATCCTGTCTTCCACGTCTCTAATCTTAAGAAGTGTTTGTTCGGAGAAATCCTCGTGATCCCTCTTGATGAAATCAAGATCGATGAGAACCTGAACTTTGTGGAAGAACCAATCGAAATCATGGATCGAGAGATCAAACGCACGAAACAAAGTCACATCCCGATAGTCAAAGTTCGCTGGAATGCCAAGCGGGGACCAGAGTTCACTTGGGAGAGCGAAGACTCAATGAGACAGAAGTATCCGCATCTCTTCCCAAATCCATGATTTGTACCGTAACTTTGAATTTCGGGACGAAATTCCCTCTAACAGGGGGATGATGTGGCAACCCGAAACTTCAGGCCACGTAATTGATCTGTGTTCAGCACTAAAACTCGAGTTCATTATCTTTTATTACATCTTGTGGTTCCATTTGAGTGCTCTAGACTTAGTATAACCTGGATATAAGTCCTAAGAAGGGTTGGAAAGTGATGAAGTATCACGAAATCGGACCAAACACACCAAATAAGGTGTGTGCAGCCGCACACCCAACCGCACACACACTCAACCTCACACTCAAACCCTTATAAGGATGGATACCCCTTCATTCATTCAATTGGACGTTTCTCTCTCTCTCTACTTTCTCTCTCTAAAATCATCAACCAAGAACACTTGGAAAGCTTCCAAATTGTGATCTACTCCATCTTCAAGCTAAGTATAGTGGTAAACACTTGAACTCCAAGCTTAAAACTCATTATATTCATCATGTTCATCATCCCTTGAAGGTGTACGGCTGCACACCTTCATATGGGGCAGCATACCTACAAACCTCCGAAGTGTGAAGAGCAAACACTTCAAAAGTCACCAAATGGAATCAAATGAGGAGTGTACGGCCGCACACACCCTCTGAATGGCCGCACACTCTTGTGTGCTGCCTCACACACACTCCTGGCTGCACACCCCAGCCGCACACTCCTTTTCAAGGCCCTACACACACTTTAATGCCCACATTTGGCCCTAAACTTGCATAAATATTTAAGCCTGGATCCTAGGGTACTTATTCTTAGTAATTCCAAGCCCTAAGGGTGTTTTCCCATCATGTTTAGTCATGAAACACCTTAATTCTAACTCATCTATGTGTCGTCACATGAATGATAGGGGCCATAGGCGTTCAGGGCATCCGTCGACACTCGAACCCTACATTAAGCGGTGAGTTCATACCCCTATCCCTTTTTCACTGTTTCAGGGGGAACACAAGCAAAGTACAAGAGGTTTCTTGTACTCAAAACTTGTTTTCAAATGTGTGTTTCACATTTTATATGCTTTTAACACTGATTACTACCACTGATAACCGTTTGAACATACAGATCACGTAAACATATATTTGTGAAATGGGTTTTTAAACTGTTATGTTTTTCATATATTTCACAAATGCCTTTCCACATTTTATCAGTTAAAAGCATGACATTAGAACATTTGAACATAAAACCTGTACACTGTTTTGTCCTCGGTAACTCTCCACGGAAATACGCGAGTGGAGGACTATCATATTATTACTAGTAAATTTGTTAATCCTGTATGATTGGAGACACGTCCTCGGTGAACACTCCACAGAGATACGCGAGTGGAGGACTACACCCGTATCCAGAATCTCTGGGATTTAGAGAGCGTGACTTGAGTGTATAGATCTATACGGGGCTGACTACCCCACACCTGGCTGCTAGCTACAGCCGAACCGAAAGGTTCAAGGTGACGAGAGTCATAAGGTGATGTGGACTACTTATTGCCACATTTAGTCTATTGTATGGTTATGGAACTCGCAATTAGGATAACAGAGATTTACTCTATAGTAATAATGTATAACGTAATACATCTTTTACATTGATAACCAACAGTTAGGAAAGTATGGGACTTTCCTGGTGAAAACGTTTACATAACCAGAAAAGGGTAACAAACCGGATAACTTTACATCTTTCACAATTGGTAAAACACAATCAGTAAAGTATGGGACTTTACTGGGAATACATAGGTACCTAACCAGAACAGTATATCCAACCAGATAACCTCACTGTACATTTTCACAAGGGTAAACATGTTTTCAGTGTACAACTTTACTTTACATGTTAAGAAACAATAACCAACGTTTTAAGAAAATATGGGATTTTCTTGGTGTGCGTAACATTTCAGACACAAAAAGGAAACTCAAAACATTTTCATAAAACAAAAACCGCTTATGAACTCACCAGCATTATGCTGATTTTCAAACCGCTTGTGTTCTCAGGTCAGCATTAGAACAGGTATCCGAAGATCACTTTGTTCCAGGTTGGAGTGCGCAGAAGATCAATTCATTTTATTAATATATACTATGTATCACAACTGTATAACTTTACTTTTGTAACAACTGCAAAACTATTCAATATATAATGTATGGTTGTTCTACTTTACTTACTATGTGCATTGGATTTGATACTCAACATGGAGTCAACCCCGGAAATGTTTCCGCCTTTGGTTTTCGGGGTGTGACAAATGTGTAATCTATCACTTAGGGAAAACAAATCAAGTGGTAATACAACTGGGCCAAGTGGGTAATTTCTTTTAAAATATCTTAATAATCCTATGTAAATGTGTTTTAAGGCTCCAATTTTGGCATAAAATTGGAGTTTAGAGTATGAGTTTGATGGAAATCCCGACGTCAAAATCTCTTAAAATGTCGAAAAGGTCCGAAATGGTCAAAAATGCGAAGTTGGTCCGAAGTCGAGAGATGTTCCGAAGTCAAGTAGTAGGTTCCGAAGTGAATCTTCAAGTTCCGGAGTCCAGTAGCGAAATGCATGGATTTATTTTCTTAAGGCGGTTATCTCCTCCTTTATTTCTCTGTTGGCTGTTGTGGTGGGGTAGTTGGAGGTATCTAAAGAATCTATGAGGTTAATAGAAGAATTTCTAATGAATATTTTTATGTCGTGATCCTTACTAGGTCCTCCTCTAATCACATAGTGTATACAAGTTGTATATCACTAAGATCAAATAGACCTTTGAATAAGTGATCCTACTCTAAACTCACAACTAAACAAGGTACAAGATTTAAAGTGGAATCACAAATTTTAAGCCTATGAAATCTGAATTATATATAACTTTAACGTATACACTAGGCAATTATAGACCTACCCGTAACGGTCTTCTAGTTTTCACATAAATTATTTATAGTATAATAAAATACTCCTATAGTGTTTTAAATTTTATGTTTCGTTATAGAGTTTCTTGTTGCGTAGTGTTGGTAAGTTTTAGACTCATTGTTCACCATGATTATTCCAAATCACATGTTGGTCGTATCTCAAATAAATATAGTTGATCAGACTATATTTACCCCAGATATGATTACTAACCATAGTGTTCAACTTATCTAAATACTTTTTATATGGTACTTATTATGACCATTTTCCTAGTGTGTATGTATATACGTCTAATTTTATAAAAATACTTATAATATTCTAAAGTATACTTGTACGAAACGTTACATCAGACAGTTTTAGTCCCATTGTATTTATAGTTTGTATATCTTATGTGGTTTGACATACTTAGTTCACTATAAACAATGATCTAATACCAATCTATCACACCCCCAAACCAGGATGACGGAAACGTCCGGGGTGGGTGACTTTCGTGTATTGTATCATAACAATTGAATAACAGTAAAAAAAGGAAACACAACCATCATATATATATATATATATATATATATATATATATATGTATATATATATATATATATATATATATATATATATATGCACACACACACACTTGAAAAGTTACATCATTATAAGTATTACGTGTTTCAAAAGTCAAGTACAATATGTTGTCAAAATATTTTGATTCACACCTTAGCGCCCCATCCTCAAAAGTTGTCGATTACATGTTTTACTGATTTCCTGAGAATACAAATTATTTGAAAAAGTGTCAACAATTAAGTTGGTGAATTCATAAGAGTTTATATGAAAAAATAGTAAGCCTTTTTGTGAGGCTATGTCGTGTTTGTTTTCAGAAAATATGATATTTTCTAAAGAATGTAATGTAATCCGTTCACTTGTAAAATGATATTGTTTATCTCAGAAAATCCGATATTTTCCAATAAATTTAATGTAAGTCGTTCCCTTGTAAAATGATAGTGTTTATCCCAGAAAATCCGATATTTTCCAATAAATGTAATGTAAGCTGTAAAAGTTCCAAAACCAAAGTGTACCGGTGTTTTCCATATACTAAAGTTGTAATATGTAGTTTTATTTGTATATAAAACCATTTGAAGAAGTGTGTTTTCATGTAAAATAAACGTATTGTCGTTTCACTATGTTATTTTTTTATAACCGTACTTTTAAGATGCAACGCCTACCTTGTCGTTCTTTAGGCACCGAGATATTTATGACATGTGGCACCCATAACCTGCTGGTCTGGCCGTAGCTAATAACCAGGGTGTGGGATCATCAGCCCCGTATAGATCTATACACAAGTATCACGCTCTCACATCGGAGATTCCAGTTATAAATGAAGGACTTTCATGTATACCTCAGTTAGGTACGATAAAGATAATGTATCACAATTTCCATTCAACGAGTGTACGTGTTTTTGAAATGAAAACATTTGTAAATGACATCATCCCATATTTCCAGGATAACATCGAAAATGTCGTAAAACAACTATATATGCACATTATATAAATTTACCCTTTGCCCAACGGGTTACAAAGGAGTAAAGTTTTGTAAACTATATTTGTAAAGTTATGATGAAACGAATGTTTTGTCTTTGATATATATATATATATATATATATATATATATATATATATATATATATATATATATATATATATATATATATATATATATATATATATATATATATATATAATGTAATGTTTATCAATATGTTGTTCGTGAAATCACACACGATTGATAGTAAAACATTTTCATGTATTTAACGGTTTTCGTAAAATAGTATAGTAATGTATTAAAAATGTTTGCGGTATAACGAAAATATTATTGTATGTTACTTGTATCCCCCCCCCTCTCTAAAAACATATAAAAAGTCATAAAAATGTCGGGGGTATAAACTCACTTTATGGTTGTTTGCGGTTTGATGACGAGACGAGAACGATGTTCTTCGAGTCTAGAGTACGTGAAGGGTGTTGTATCCTAATGTTTTAAACACATAATAATGTGTGATTATATGAACTAAAAGTGTAGGTGTTGCAAAAGTTCTATATAATATAAAGATTACTTACCAAAAACTTATAATTAATTGAGGAATGCTTCCTAGGATCTTTGAACTTGAATAATGGAGGAAACGGGTTTTCGTTTTTGAGAGAAATGTGACTTTGAGTGTTTTAGAGAATATGGTGAACTTTGGTTTGCTGGAAATGGGTTTGTGAATGTCTCCACATGTGTGTGTCTATATATATATATATATATATATATATATATATATATATATATATATATATATATATATATATATATATATATATATATATATGAAGGAAAGGATAATGTGAGGCGTTGTTTACATTGAAATGTGTAATCTTACACTTAGGGAAAACAAATCAAGTGGCAACACAAGTGAGCCAAGTGGGTAATTTCTTTTAAAATATCTTTATAATATTATGTAAACGTGTTTTAAGGCTTCAATTTTGGCATAAAATAGGAGTTTAGAGGGCCTAAGTTATGAAAAATATGAGTTTGATGGAAATTCCGACGTCAAAATATCTTAAAATGACGAAAAGGTCCAAAATGAAAAAATTCAAAGTTGGTCCGAAGTCGAGAGATTTTCCGAAGTCAAGTAGTAGGTTCCGAAGTGAATCTTCAAGTTCCAGAGTCAAGTAGCGAAATTCCGAAGTTCGCCTTCATGTTCCGGAGTCGAACAACGATTTTGAAGTTATCCTTTAGGTTTCAGAATCAAACAGGTTCCGAAGTCATCAGGTTCCGAAATCATTCAGCCACTTGCAAAGTCAGACTTCTATTTCCGAAGTCATACATCAATTCTGAAACCAACCTTCAATTTCCGAAGTCAGACCTCTAGTTCCGAAGTGGGCTTGTTCTTTTGAGTTTTCTACTCCCATTTTGGGTTGTTTTCAACAATGGAGGGGATGAAATGATGTTGGTGTTTATGGGAAAAGTTGAAAGAGATTTGACAGATATTTGGGAGACATTTGGGAGAGATTTGAGAGAGAGAGAGAGAGAGAGAACGAGATTGTATTTGCAGTCTGTGTTATGGTTTTTTCCCATAGTGTTAACATTATGAACTTCACTACGTCTCGTTATGAATGCTACTCATCCCCGAAGGATAGGTATTTGAAATTTTCAAGTCATTACGTCACTCACCCTATTTAGGGTTTAGATTTTTTTTGAACATATGAAACTTCCGGGTGATGTTTTGTACTACAATAGTACGTTGTACATTAGGAAAAATTACGTAAACCCTAACCTACTAGTACTAGTTGAGTTGACCGGTTTGACTTGTTGACTTTGTTTGACCCTAAGTTGACGGTTGTCACAGATTATCATGGTTTTCATCACTAAGTTGCCACGGACAGCACTGGCAGCCGATGCGATATGCGTCATCTTGGATCGATTGAGTAAGAGCGCCAATTTCATTCTGATCCAGGAGAGTATTTCTGCTGAGAGGCTGACATATATCTATATCCGAGAGGTTGTGCCTCGGCACGGGGTGCCGGTCTCTGTGATTTTCGACAGAGATGTGCGGTTCACTTCCAAGTTCTGGAAGAAATTTGATGATGAGTTGGGTACTCGTCTACGCTTCAACATGACCTTCTACCCGCAGATAGATGGTCAGAGCGAGTGGACCATCCATACATTGGAGGATATGCTACGGGCGTGCGTTCTAGATTTTGGTGATAGTTGGGATACATACCTCCCGCTGGCTGAGTTCTCTTATAAAAATAGGTACCACACCAACATTGACTGGCCTCGCTTTGAGATTCTTTATGGGAGGAAGTGTAGGACCCCGATATGTTGGGGTGAGGTCGGTCAGCGAGTCATGGGGAGTACTGAGGTGGTACTCAAGACGACCGAGTTGATTCAGCTGGTCAGTAGTAGATTCTAGATGGCTCAGAGTCGGCAGAAGAGCTACGCCGATAGGCGCCGGTCGAACTTGGAGTTCCAGGTATGGGATATGGTCCTCCTGAAGGTGTCACCTTGTAAAGGTGTCATTCACTTCAGGAAACGGGGAAAGTTGGGCCCCAGGTATATTGGACCCTTTAGGATTATAGCCCGAGTAGGCGAGGTGGCATACCGACTAGTCCTCCCGGAGGAGATCAGACAGATCAACATTACTTTTCATGTCTCGCAACTGCAAAAGTTCTTAGTTGATGATTCCGCGGTGATTCCCATGGAGGACATTCAGGTGGACGACAGCCTGAACTACACAAAGAGGCCAGTAGCAATTATCAACAAGAAGACGAAGGAGAAAAGGAACAATAGGTTCGAGCTGGTGAAGGTGTGGTGGCAGCACCATAAGGGCTCAGAATGGACGTGGGAGCTAGATGACGAGACGATGGAGCATTACCCGGAGCTATTCCCAGCAGCAGCAGACTTCGACGATGAAGTCTAATTCAAGTGGGGGAGATTAATAATGCCCGATTTGCGAGGTATTCTCTTAATCAAATAATAATAATAATAATAATAATAATAATAATAATAATAATAATAATAATAATAATAATAATAACAATAACAACAACAACAACAACAACAACAACAACAACAATAATAATAATAATAATAATAATAATAATAATAATAATAATAATAATAATAATAATATGAGAATGGGTCGTACGCTAGGGGTACATAGTGTATGCACGACATGCCTTGGTGAGGCGCGAATCAGGGGAGCCCCTGCATACACTGGGCGTAAGCTGACCAGATGCAAACCATAAAATTTAGGGTTTTCACCTTATATAAACACCTTAAGTTCGTCCCAGCCTTCATTCTCTTAGCCTCCACTGTCCTTAAAGTATTAAACTCGAACCCTAAGCCTCTTGCATGCATTTTGAGCTAATCTTGAGCATTTTTGGTGGTATTTTGTGATTTTGAAGAAGATGTAGTTTGAAGATGGAGTAAAAACGTGAAGAGGGCTTGTAGATCCAGAAGTTTAGCATCATTTCTGACTCATATGAGGTATAAATCTTTAACATTCACCATTGCATGCTTAGATCTAGTTTTGGGGTGTTTTATGTTGCATTTTGGCTCCGTAGTTGAGGTTTCTTGAGTTTTAGAAGTTCTAGTCCATATGAGTTGTCCTTTTAGGCTCTTGGAAGTGTTTGGAGCCATAAAAATAGAGCCTTGATGGTTTAGCCTCAACCATGCAAGTGTTAGATGGCCACAAAGTGTGTTTATGGACTTAAATCATGTCTTAATCCCCATTCATGCATGCAAAAGCATAAATTTATAACTTTATGGTTTAGGATGTCTTTTAGGGCTTGGATCTATGTTCTAGACATTAGGACTTAACTGATTAAGTCACAATGAAGCTTCTAAGGTAGATGGCCATTACGCTGGGCGTACCCTTGGTATGTTGTGCGTACTGTGTCAACTTCCCATAACTAGTCAAGGCCAACGTACGCTGGGAATACGTGCTAAGTACACCGCACGTACATGTGCAGTGGGTCAAATGTGGTTTTAGGCCTTAGGAGTTTGGGCCTCAAGCCCACCTGTGGATTAAGTCCTCTAGGCCTAGGCCTAGGATTTATGGTATGGGGCCTTATTGGGCCTTAAAGCTTAGTTGGATGGACATTGACTTTTTTTTAATTTAAATGTTGGGTCTTTGATGGAAGAGGCCCAATAGGTCAAAGACTAGGGAACCTTTTCCTTATGTTATGAATCAGGGTTTGGGCCTCGGGGGCTGGCTTAGATCCAATGTCTAATTAGTAGATTTATTGTGCTATTAGGAGAGGAGTTTCGAGTTGCCTAAGGATTACGATTTGACATTCGCAGTTGAGGTAAGTCTCCCTTCGTGAATGATACGGGTCGAAGGCACCAAGGTCGTACCTTTATTTATTGTAGTGTATGATGGTTGTCTTTGTGATTTATGTGTGATATTATTAGGTAGTGGTAGGGGCGAAATAGACCTCGTATCAGGTTGAAATGAACTGGAGGGTAGGTCGGGCACCCATATATGCCTGGCAGGGTAAGTCGGGCACCCAGATATGCCTAACATGGTAGGTCGGGAATCCAGATATGTCTGACATGGTAGGTTGAGCACCTAGATATGCTCGGCAGGATAGGTCGTGCCCCCGGATATGCCTGACAACATGTTTATGGTATGGTGGGGGAAACTCGCTAAGGTCTGTGCTTAGTATTTTAGTTTGTGTTTTAGGTACTTCCAGCTCAAAGGGGAAGGGGTCGGCTTGATCGCGATGCATCACACTATGATTTTCCGTAGTAGGGATTTTGAGACTTATTCTCTGATAATGTTTTTCCACAAATTGTCTTGATTAGACACTATAACTATTTTATGTTTTCATGATCTTGGATTCAATGATGTTTTATGCTTGTGATTTGGTAAACTTAAAAATGAAATTTTTGGTGCATATTTTTTGGGATGTTACAATTTGCCTCCTTTTCATTTTCAGAATCTTGATACTCATTTGGCTTTTCCAATTCTAATTTAGGCATGGAATATGCAACGACTTGACACTCCAAAATGATCAGAACTGAAGATCTAGCCTTAGTGCGTTTCTTCTCGATTTTTGGGGCATTATATGCTTGTATTTGATCCTCCATTAATTTCTACAACTCTATGAGATCATTATAATATTTATTTTCATCTACTTGCACCACTTCATCATCATTATTCATGAAAAATGCCTCATATTTATTTGCTTTCAAAAACTTGTCATTTTGACTTACTCCAAAGGTGATTTCTTCGAACCCCACTCTCATGGTAAGCTTAGAATTTTGATTGTCTACTAAAGCTTTGGCGGTGCTTAAGAATGGTCTCCGAAGAATAATTGGTACTTCTTCATCTTCTATCATATCTAGAGTCACAAAATCAATTGGAAAGGCAAAATTTCCAATTTTAACCAACAAATCTTCTACAATTCCTCCAGGGTAAGTAACACATCGATTCACCATATGAATGACCATCCTTGTCGGCTCCAACTTTGGTAGACTAAGTCTCTTGTATAAGGAATAAGGCTTTAAGTTGATACTAACCCCCAAATCGGCTAGTGCTTTAGTCTTTGTGGAATTGCCAAATTCACAAGATATAATTAAGCTACACGGATTCCTCATTTTTGTTGGAATGTATTTCATAATCGCTACTCATTAAGTGTCAACTTTGAACCTTTCTCCAACTCTTTATGATTATTAATAAGATCTTTTAGATACTTGGCATATTTTGGCATTTGATAAATGGCATGATGATTAAGAGAGGCTTCACTTACTTCATAAATTGTTTATGGTCTTATTCCAGTTGGAACATTTTCCCTTGATATACGTATGGAATAGGTGGATGATATGGCTTAACAAACCATTCATCGATTTTGTTCCATTAACCATGGCATGGCATTGCACCCACCACATCGTGGTTTCTAGACAGTCACATTTCGTTGTTTCTTTTCTTCCACTCCTTCGGGTTATGGGTCTTGAGGCTTTCTTTGGTGTCGAGAACTACCAAAGTCTCATTCTGTCACACCCCGAAAACCGAAGGCGGAAACATTTCCGGGGTTGACTCCACGTTGAGTATCTAATCCAATGCACATAGTAAGTAAAGTAAAACAACCATTACATTACATAATAAAAGTTTTACAGTTGTTTCAAAAGTAAAGTTTGTACAGTTGTGATACATAGTATATATAAACCAAAATGAAATGGATCTTCATGTACACCGTCTTCTAGCAAAAAGGATTTTCGGGTACCTGTTCTAACGCTGACCTGAGAACACAAGCGGTTTGAAAAATCAGCATAAAGCTGGTGAGTTCATAAGCGGTTTTTGTTTGTGAAAATGTTTCGAGTTTCCTTTTTGTTTCTGAAATGTTATATGCACCAAGAAAATCCCATATTTTCTTAAAAGTTGGTTATTATTTCACAAATATAAAGTATAGTAAGTTTGTACACTGAAAACATGTCTACTCGTGTGAAAATGTATAGTTGGTTATCTGACTTATTAAATTGTTTTGTTTACTTATCATGTGTTACCAAGAAAGTCTCATACTTTCCTTATTGTATGTTACCAATTGTAAAAGATGTAATGTTATCCAGTTTGTTACTCTTTCTAGTTATGTAAGTGTTACCCAGAAAAGCCCCATGCTTTCCTGCATATTGGTTTCTAATGTAAACGATGTCAAAGATGTAAAAGACGAAATCGTGATTGGTTTCCATGTTTTCCCCAGGAAAGTCTCGTACTTTCCTGAATGTTAGTTACAATACGTGAAAGATGTAAAAGATGTAAAAGATGTAGAAAGTGGTTCATTATTACTATAAGTAAATCTCTGTTATCCTAATTACGAGTTCCATAACCATACAATAGACTAAAACATGTGGCAATAAGTAGTCCACATGTGGCAATAAGTAGTCCACATACTTATGACTTTCGTCACCCTTGAACCATTCCGGTTCGGCTGTAGCTAGCAGCCAGGTGTGGGGTAGTCAGCCCCGTATAGATCTATACACTGAAGTCACGCTCTCTAAATACCAGAGATTCTGGTTATGGGTGTAGTCCTCCACTCGCGTATCTCGGTGGAGTGTTCGCCGAGGACGTGTCTCCAATCATACAGGATTAACAAATTTACTAGTAATAATATAATAGTCCTCTACTCGCGTATATGTGTGGAGTGTTACCGAGGACAAAACAGTGTACAGGTATTATGTTCAAATGTTTAATGTCATGCTTTTAACTGATAAAATGTGGAAAACCATTTGTGAAATATATGTAAAACATAACAGTTTAAAGACCTATTTCACAAATATATGTTACGTGATCTGCATGTTCAAATGGTTATCAGTTGTGGTAATCAGTAATAAAAGCATATGAAATATGAAACACACATTTGTAAACATGTTTTGAGTACAAGAATTCCTTTGTACTTTGCTTGTGTTCCCCCCTGAAAACAGTGAAAATAGTGAAATAGGGTAGGGGTATGAACTCACCGGATTCGGAAACGTGTCGGTTTTGAATACTAGATCTTGGTTCGGGGTTTGATTACTCGCGATGTCCCTATGTAAAATGAAATAATGTCCATATATACGCAATTAGGGATACATTCACTAATCATATGGAACATTACACTCCAACAAGGATAAACACTTCGAAACGAGCGTTTGGAGTGACCCGGGTGACATCTTCGGACATTTAATGGTACTAGGGACTTGGGACTTGAGTTTACTCCCCAAGAGTAAACATTTTAAAGATTTTACAGCCATAGAACACACACATACATGAGTTTACGGCCGTAAACTCATGTGGGTGTGATTTTGGGTGTTTAATGGCTTAAATAGACATGGGGATTGTTAGAATGGATTTCTAAAATGCCTTGGAATTGGTTGAATGAAATTTTAACAATTAAATGGGAGTTTACGGCCACCCCATAAGAGTTTACGGCCGTAAACTCACCTATGGGCAAGGAAAATTGATTTGAGCTTCAAAGGACAATCACATGTGATTCTAGTTAATTTTCCAAGCCTTGTTATGAATTTAGAACATCATTTAAGACACTTATTGGAGTTTACGGCCTAGAGGTATGTTCTAAGGCCATAAACTCTCCTTTACCCATGAAAAAGATAGTTTTTGATGCTTAAAACAATCACATGTGATTCTAGAAATTTATACAAGCCATTTGAGTGTATTTGATGCATCATTAACATAGTTTTATGAGTTTACGGCCAAGGGTATGTTCCTGGGCCGTAAACTCCTATAAATGACACTTTTGATATGTTTCAAACCCTTAAACTATTTTTAGATGCATCTAGATTTTACCACAAGGCCATTGGTTGAGTTTCAAGGCATTTGGACATGATTTAAGACTCTAAATCCCCATTTATGTGGAGTTTACAGCCCAAGAATGAGTCTTGGCCGTAAACTCACTTTATTCCCCCATATTTCATGTTTAAAGTGTTTAAATGCTAAAACCAATATCCCACAAGTCATATCTAAGTCCCAACTATGATTTGGAAGGGTTATTTGGCTCAAAAACCCCTTGAATATGAGTTCACGGCCCAAGAATATGTCTTAGCCATAAACTCACTTTTGTCCCTCAAAATCAATGTTTTACATGTTACAATTCCTTTCCATTAAGCCATTAAACCATATCTAATGTCCAACAATGCTTAGGAGGGGTTTTAGGGCTTAAAAACCCATGTTTTATGAGTTTACGGCCCAAGCTTGTTCCTTGGCCGTAAACTCATGTTCTTGGTCCCAAAACACAAATTAAACATCAATTTGAAGGCTAAAGAGGTTGAATAACAAGTTAGGGGAGTTACCTCTTTGATTTCAAGCCTTAAATCTTTGTTTTGGACCTTGATTTTGTGATGAGGAGAGAGGTTGTGAGAGTTAGATGAGAATTTGACCAAAGGCTTCAAATGGAGGCTTAAACACGTTTATATAGTTTTTAAGTTTTGGACACGGTGGAATTCTACCCGATACCGGCGTTAGACGAGGCTTTTGGTTGTACCCGATTGAGTTACCGTAACCCGATACGGTAATTTCTAGAAATATTCCGATCACTAAAGTTGGGTGTAAAAATGATTTCTATATGTATTAAGACACCCATTAAGTCATTTTAAATATGTACCAGTTAATGACTTAATTAAACGGAAAATTGGAAATCGAATTTGGAAACGACGATTGGTTGCGTGAATTGTACTACGAAAAGAGTTACAAGAAATGATACGGATATCTCGGGTTGTTACACATTCCTCTCACTTCCTTCTGTTGTAACAACTAATATGTGAGATTATGGGTTGCGCTCGATGTTGCTCGGTAATGTTCCCGGTAATCTCTCTTGTAAAATCCTTGATAATTGTCCGACTTGCTTTTCTATTATTAGAATATAGGCTTGTTGGTTTATGAGAGTGGTATGTTGTTTTTAATGGAAAATTTCGTGTCATTGTGTCGCTTCTCAATTGCCTTGGTAAAACAAGTTACCATTAAGTTAAGGTTAGATTTATTTTCGTGAGTCGGTTGATCTCTTTTGTAAAATCAATTCCCTTGCTGCCTAAACTTCTTTCTCATTCTTAAACTCGTTGTATGGCTTCCACTCATGCTTCAGTTTCCTCCAATCTTCGTCATCTCAATCTTAATTCGAGTAACAAACTTGTGCCTTCTTATGTTCATTCTCATCCAAATCACAATCTTTTGTAAGATGTGGCCCGCTACAATTGTTGCAACCGACTTGGATTGCATGTATAGTTTGATTCATCACTTTTATGCTATGATCCATAGTGTTAAGTTTAGCATTGATCGCCGCTAGTCCATCCAATTCTCCATCTCCATTCGACCTTCATCGCATGATATCTTCTCTAGGATTATGGTACTCCCAAGAATGTTTTGCAACTTCTTCAATTAACACCTTATTAGTCTTTAGGTTTTTCTTGGTGAGTGAACCTTGGGAGTCCAGAAGTTGTCTTGTGCAAACAATAATTCCATTGTAAAAAGTTGAGACTTATTGTTGCACATTGAGGTCACATTGAGTATAATTTTGTAACATCCTTTTGTAGCTATAATGTCCCAAAAATACGAAGTAATTTTTTTTAAATAAACCAAAACCATCAACCATACATTTCAAAAACCATAAACGTATGTCAATATAGAAAATAATTATCATAGTACAATCCACAATCATAAAATACAGAACATGGATGGATGTTATACGATCATGTCAATCCCTTCCCCTTCGAATCAGAAGTACCCTAAAGAAAAAATTAATCATAAACCCTAAATACGAAGCTTAGTGAGTTTCCCAAAATACCACATACCATATATACATTGGCATGGGCTACCCCATGGACTTACATACAAGTGTCATGGGCTACCCTCATGGTCTTTTCCCTGGAAAGCCATGGGCTACCCCTAGGGTCTTATAACCAAGTATCATGGACTACCCCCATGGTCTTTCCTTTAAATCTCATGGGCTACCCCTATGGTCTAACATTAAAGTGTCATGGGCTACCCTCATGGTTTTTCATGCAATTTCCATGGGCTACCCCTATGGACTTTCATACAAATGTCACAGGTTTCCCCAGGGTCTTCCATGTAAATATTACAAAGACCACTAGCATCCTACATAATATAATGAGAATACTCACCTCAATGTGATAATAAACAAATCACATACTTGAGCTGATGCTACAAAGGCTCCTCACACTGAACATAACCAAAACTAACCCTAATTATTAGTTAGGGTAATAACCCATAATCAAAAGTCCATTCCATACTTTCTCTCACTGGGGTAAAAGTCCATTATACCCTTCCTAAGCTAGACCCACCCAAACATGGACCGCGACCCAAAAACAGCCCAAAAGCACTTATGGGAGTACTCCATGCATACTCCTTCCTTATGCTTGGTGTACTGAGCCTCAACAGAAAAGGATTTGCGGCTAAACCCATTATGCCATGCATAACTGAGGTTACGCCTTGCATAATCCTCTGTTGTCCAAAACCACCTTTTAAGCTCTTAATACCCAAAGACTAAACGTCCAAGTCATACATCTTAATCTTGTGAAGGTCTTAACTGATAAAGTCGACAACTTTAAGCTTTTTCATAGATTAATAGAGCCCAAAACCAAACCCTAAGTCCATAACATTTTGCAGTGTCCTCAAACTCTTGCACGAGTGAAAAATAGCAACAAAGATTTTATTTTTATGACACAAGATCCTTAGAAACAACATATAATGACAAACGTGAGCTCTGAAGTAGCTTTTACTCACAAGAACCAAAACCATTGGATCAAAAGCTTGTTAAAAAGGCTCTAACCTAGATCTAATCATAGAACCATAAAGTTGAGAGCTTTATACCTCCAGAAGCTTGCAAAGGTGATGAAGGCCTTAAGTCTTCAAGCTCTAGCCACAACAGTATTCAAAGAAGAAATTATAGTTCTTCATTATACACCAAGAATACACAAAAGAGACTCACACAAGTTAATCAAGGATTAGGGTTTCGAGACACTAGTTGGGGAGGATGGAGGCTGAACATGGAGAGGCCTCAAGGGACTTAAGGTCCTTAAATAGGGGATCAACCCTAAAATTTAGGATTTGAGATTTGCATAAGTACACCCAGTGTACTCCTTGAGTACGACTTGCATATTGAATGAAGCTCATTGTAACGCCCCGATTCTCAGGTATTGATTAAGTAAAAAGTTCTTTGGTTTTAAGTCCTACTCGATGAGTTGGTTTCCCTACTCGTCGAGTAGCAGCGGGGTGGGATCGCGTGTTTAGTGACCTACTCGTCGATTCCATAAGGGGAATCGACGAGTAGGAGATGGCAGATGAAACCCTAAATTTCAGGGTATTTCAACCTATTTAAAGGATCATTCACCTTCCCCGGCCTCCCCTTCAATTCTTCTTGTCCCTCTAAAGCCCTAATCATGTGCGTGTCATAATTTTGTGCATTCTTAAGCTTGGAGGAGGATTTTCTTGTAGAAAAGAGCTTTGGGATCATGCATTTAGAAGCAAGGAGCTTCAAGGACCTGAAATCTATTGTATTTAGCATCTTCTGGACAGTATAAATCATTACCCAAACCTCATTCATTGTAGATCCCCTCGTTGGTAAAATTCTAGGGTTTTCATAGTATGATTGGTAGCTATTATTCTTTGCAATCTCAGATCTGAAGTTGTAACTTCAGAACTGAGCTCCTTTGGGCTTTTTAGTACATAAAGTTTCGAGCTTGTGCAAGAATGAGACTCTCCCAAGGTGTAAAGCTCCATTGGGGGCATAGATTGGTCATTTAGGGCCTTTAGAACCTTGCATGTGCGTAAAGTTTGCAACTTTACGTGATAATCATGCCTTAGAAGCTTGCATCTGTAATTTGGAGCCTCGCCATGGCTTAAAAAGCATCTGCATGGAAGAAGGTCTGCGAGGACTCGGCGAGTTGGATGAGCAACTCGGTGATCCCGATGAAGATGGCCATGAACTCAACGAGTTGGATGAACAACTTGGTGAGTCCGTTGAAGTTTGTCTTGAACTCGGCGAGTCGTTAAAAGACTCGGTGAGTCGACTAGGGTTTCTCCCAATTCTTGGACACGTATGAACTCGACGAGTTAAAAGAGAACTCGACGAGCCAATCAAGGACTTCACGACTTCTCGAGTTCAGGAAGGACTCGGCGAGTAGGTGAACTACACTCGATGAGTCTAATCAACATGGACTGTTGACTTTGACTATGGACTTTGACTTTGACCTAGAGTTGACTAGTTGACTTCTGAGGGTATTCTGGTAATTTGAAGATTTATGAAAAAGGGGTTTTATGGTATCCATAGGTAGTGAAGTTTGTATTGGTGATCTGGGAATTGAGCTTTCTAGTTCATACGACAGTTGCGAGGTGAGTTATCCTCACTATACTAAGGGGTCTAAGGCACCAAGGTCGGTCCATTAGATATGTTACCCTAGTAGTATTAAATGTTGAGTATGAGTTAGTGTTACATGCTAGTGGTTATGTAAGTTAGGTAGACCTGTAGGACTGCCTATGGTGTTATATGATTATCACATGCTCAGTGGTTATGATATATGTTATGTGGGTTGGGTTGAGGTTGTACTACTCCATGCGGTAGCCAACAAACCCTAGAGTATTCCAGATATGAGCTGAGGGCACGGTAGGCATTCCAGACTCATACTGAGGACTCGGGAGCATTCCAGATACGAGCTGAGGGCCCGATAGACATTCCAGACTCGTACTGAGGGCCCGATGGCATTCCAGATACGAGCTGATGGCCCGGTAGCCATTCCAGACTCGTACTGAGGGCCCAGGGATAGTCCAGCTTGTAAAGTCGTGGACCATTACATGTTGTTCAGATTGTTATGATATATCCCAGGGGTAGTCCAGCTTGTAAAGCCGTGGACCATTACATGCTGTTCAGATTGTTATGATATGTTATTGTTGATATGGTTATATGGATTGTATGTGTATCGGTATTTTGGGGGTGACTCTCTAAGCTTTTCGGGCTTACTGTTTCAGTTTATTGTTTTAGGTACCTCAGGGGATCACGGCAAGGCGAAGGCGTGATCGTACAACTCCTCCTATTATGTTTATGTTTCTGGGAAAATTCTGATAATTAATAATTTTGAAAACAAAGTTGTAATGTTTTGATGAACATGACATGTTTTTAAAAGTTTAAATTGGTTTGAAATTTTGGAATATTACACTCGCATATGTTTTAATGATGTACGTCATGCGTACACATCATATACACCCAACGTACTACTAACTCCTATTTCCATCTTATCTTCAAACGACCATAACTTCTTCGTTCCAACTCTATTTTTGGCGTTCTTTATATGCATGGAAAGGTATTGAAGAGCCCCACAATCCCATCTCATTACCTTTGAATCAAACCATACCAAACCACGATTCTAAATTGACGCAAGAAGCCCGATCTATAACTTTTCCCATTTCTTTCCTTTGGGTCCAACGTACGAATCAAGGGCCTTGACCTTACAACCAATATTATCAATCTTTAATAAGGTCAAAATTTACTTTCTCAATGCTCAAATCTATTGCATGATCGAATTCCCATCCACAACCAAATTTAGAAACGACCTGAAACAAGGTGTTACAGTAGTGTTCCCATTCCTCATATAATGACTCCCCATCAAGTTGTTGAAAGTTTTGAATATTCTTATTTATATTTGGAATCTTTGATGATGGGCTAAATTGTTGGATGAATTGTTCTTTAAGGTTGGCCCGTGTAGTGATTGCTCCCGATGCTGGCAATTTTAACCAAGTCTTAGCCACATCTTTGAGTGTGATTGGAAGAATTCTTAGCATCATCATATCTATCGTCACGTTTGGCTTGTTGAAATAGTCAACAATCTCTCGGAGTTCATTAATATGTTTTGTAGGAATCTTCATGGTCTTTCCCAAAAAATGGTGTATTTATAAGCATGTTGAGGATGTGTCCTTTAAGATCGAAAATTGTTGTGTTCGAGACTGTCGGTCGCACGAGATCAAGTTCGTTGTCTTCTCGCATACGTCAGTTATACTCCTTCGTGGCCGTATCCGCAATGTCAGCAATGTTGTCTTTTGGTTCGCTTTGCTCCCCTACTCGGGTTTGGATTGATTTTGTCTGTATCGTATACCTCTTCCTTCTTGTCCTTCATTTTGCTTGTGTAATTATGATTTGGGTTCATTGAAGGGCATTACTGATGTGGATGATGATCCTCTGGTCATGTATTGCTGAAATAAAACAAGAACAAACACTTAAAATGTAATAAAAAAATTAAAAAGAAACTGGAAACTCAGGAACCACAACGTGGAAATGGGCTCACCACGTCGTGGTCACTGTAAAAAAACAAAAATAACTTTTTGTAGATTTTACCCCACACAAATGTTTGTTTAACTACTAGCAGGTAATTTTCACTAAAATTAAAACATTGCCTGACAACACCACCAAAAAACTCGTGTTTATTTTGCAATCGGTTTTAAGTTTATAAAACATACAAGATCTCAACCAATTTAATACAAATAGACAGTTTACCTAGTTGCGAAATAATATAATTAAGGTGAGAAGGTTGTCAAACACTAGGGGAACAAGTATGATTTCAATGAAAAACTATTGCTACTAATAAAACTAAGAAAATACTATGGGGGGGGGGGGGGGGATCTGATTTTACAAGTTTAGAAAAACATAAATCGTCAACTAAAACAATTGAATTAACTATAACTACTATAAATAGAGCAAGCAAACAAAAACCGATTTTAATCATGATTAAAGAGCACTTTCGTTTAGCTTCGAATCACCTATTCCCCTTGATTTATTTCCTTAATGCAATCGAATATTTAGTTGGTTACTGATTTCTAATGTACTGGTTATCTTGTTCCGATTTCCTAGCGTTTAACAATGTATGAACGACTATTACAATGTTCATGTAATAAGTGAACACCTAATTGATTTTATGTATTCGGATTATGAATGATAATATCTAATGATTTATTATTTATGATCAAGACAATTAATCAAGCACATAACATGGATAATTATTGCTCTCTAACACAATCAAAGTTACCAATTAATATAACTTAACCGTAGGATTTATTCAATCTCAAGATCTAACTATTTAATGACAATAAACAGTTAAATAACAAGTTAATGCAATTGGAATGATCATCTAACTACACATAACTTGAAGATAAGCAATGAAAATTAGAACTTTAATATGCTAGGTAGTTGATATATCAAACACAAGTAATAATCAACAAAATAAACCAAATTAAATTGAAATCAACACATAGTTTCAAGGATATTCTATGGTAAACGAAAGTCTAGGGTATTTAGTCTATAATTAAATCAGAAACACGAATAAACATTGAGCAAACTAGATTAGACATGTCAAAATCAAGCAAATTGAATGATTCATATTTTCTCATCTTTAGATCTCTTCGAATCTTGTTCTTCAATCAATTTATGGCCTCCTTAGCGTTTCTAGGGAGTTTTGGTAGTAATTAGTCACAGATAATCGTAGCTCTCCTCCAAAAATTCCAACTTAAATATGTATTTATAAGTTTGCCAAAAATACGTTACCACGTCGTGGTAGATGGCTCACCACGTCGTGATGTTGTGTTCTATGTGCTCCCTCCATGTTTTCCATGCAGAGCATCCAAGAATATTCAAATGCTCGACACGTTACCACATCATAGTATTCATGTGTCCACGATATGTCAAACACTTTTGCGTGTGTTCTTCTCTCTTGATGATTGCTTCAAGTCCTTAGCCTCGAGCCTAACATTTTGTTCATTTTTCCTTCAGAATGTCTTTGTTGCTACAAAAATGAAATATAAACAAATTAAATATCATTTATAGCAAATAATGAATAAATGTAGCCAAAAAATACAAATATATCGCCTAAAATATATGACTAAACATCACGATATCACTAGGCAAAAAGTCAATGTGGCTTAGACATATTATCTTATTTGACAAACATTTTTGTTAAATTGAACCCTTACGTAGATTCGTATTTACTTTCTTAGTTTCTTCTTCTTTTCTTCTTTTAGAAAACCATGATCTTATGCAACTGTTTTCCAAGGTCGTTCAAATGGTTTATCATTACACATTGACGTAAGCAAGACAACGAAGGTTTACTTTGGGAGATGTCATTTTGAACAACATTTCTTGTCTTGTTTACACCATTTTGGAAAGATGAACCACTTGAACAACCTAAACAATTGCACAAAATCTTGATGTCCCGAGAGAATAAAATAATAAGAAATTAAGGGAAATGATTAGAAATGTATGTAAGGGTTCGATTTAATCAAGCTATTTGCCAACTAGAATCATATATGGAAATCATATAGTTATTTTGCCTACGCAACAAATGGAAAACATGAAACACATGAATTAAACCGATTGATACAATTTACAACAAAATTGTAAGCATACAAAATAAAACATAATGTATTTATACAATTTACCCTATAAATAAATAAGCATCGCCCCATAGATAAGTTTTGCAAAAGCTTTACCATAATGGAGATATTCATCGGCTTTTTGGTTATAAAATTTGCTCTAACATGACACAAAAATACTTGGCAAAAAAAACTTGGTTTGTTATGGATGCTCTAAGCACATTGGTTGCATAATCTTCTTCCAGCTTTCATCAAATCATTTAACAAATATTTTCAGTGAAAATAGTTAAGTTTCTTTTTTGCCTTAATGGTCGTTCACGTGTCATATTGTCCTAGCTATGTTAAGTATCTTATAAACCAAAAACTATTTTGATAAAATTAAAAGATTTATTTAGCAAAGCAAAAAAAACGAGTTGAAGCCCAACATAAACGGCCCGCCGTCCATGCCGGCACGTCGTAGAAGCAGAGAAAATGACATGCCGTTAAATAAGACGACGGACGGACGACGGAGAGGGTGGCTGACGAATGGCCGACTTCGCACTTTGTCTGCTATTCCACTTGGAAGTTGGCGGACAAACACGCCACATCGTTGGAAAAAAAAAATGGCAACAAGTGGATTTTTTTAGATCTACTTTCAAAATAATAAACATTTATTTTAATAATTTTAATAATATATTCACTCAACTCAAGATACTCATTATATATTTATGTTATTTGTGTTTAATAATAAACATATCCATTTATATAGATTACTAATAACAACCGAGATAGCTACATTTTTTATGTTCACTTGATTGCTGGTTCAAGGTTACGGTTAACACATCATAGCGGTTGCTATTATTTTTTATGTTCACTTAATTGCTGGTTCAAGGTTACGGTTAACACATCATAGTTTATTTTTCGAGTTTATTTTTGAGTTATCATATTTAGTAAGCCAAAAACTAAGCTTTTAAGTTAGCTTTTAAAAAACTATTTAGGTCATGTTTGACATACGAATTAAAAATCTAGTCGATAGTTGAAAAACCATTTACTAACTGAAAAACCAACTGCTAACTTATAAGCTAGCTAATAAAAAAAAATATTTGATAAAAACTAACTGATAAGCTAACTGAAAAATATAAAATAACATAAATGAACATTTAAAAATACATTATTTTTATAACTAATTAAGAGCATATTTGAAATTTTTTTTAAAAGTTTCTAAAACTAGTCTTAGTAGATTATAAGTTATTTTTTGGTTTGTCAAACATGTCAACTTAAAAAATATCGAAAAATAAATCAGCTTATCAGCTAGCTATGACGTGCCAAAAAAAACTCTTGTGCCAAAAAAAACTTTGGAGTAGCTTTTCAGGAGTTTTTTTTTAACAAACTTCCCAAATATACCTTAATTAATTGTAGAAAATTTATTTTTGAAAAGGTAATTTAATATAATTTTATGTCATTCAATTAGTTTATCAGTTAGGTTTTATTTTTTTTATCAGCTCGCAACTAGCTTTTTAACCATCAGCTAACAACTAGTTTTTCAGCTATCAGTTAGTTTTTTAGTTACCAGCTAGCTTTTCAACTAACATATCAAACATAACCTAAATGGGTTATTTATGCTTGATATATAATTAAAAGAGAAAATAAAAATTGCAAAATTTCTTAATCATTTGTTAGTTTATACACAAAATCAACAATTTTCAAAAACCAATCTCTTAGAGAGGACGAAGTCAAGCTTGGCTTCGTTAGAGGTTTTGGCAGTACTGGCGGTACTATCGGGTCATGGACCCTTTAATGGCGGGTTCTAGCGGTTTAGGAAGATGGGAGCTCTTGTGTGGTTTGATGAACATGCTTCCACTCCTCGTACATTGCCGACTTGTACATCTAGTTTTAAGATTTATATTAAAAAAATCTATGTTTTTAAATTAGTTTGTAGATTTTAAATAGTTTGTAAATTAGTTTTATATTTTTTTAATAGTTTATGTTTATATTAAGATTAAAAATTAAATAGGTTGAGTGAGTTGAAAAAGATAGGAGTTTCATATGTTATGAGTTAGAACACATGGAAACGAGATGAGAGAAAAATTGATGTAGAACTGATGTGACAACCAAAGAGTTTTTAACCCAGTGGTATCCAGTATTGTCCTCCCTCCTTGAGATCGAGGGTTCAAGTCCTATTGTGGACATAGATAAAATAATTTAGGATTATTTTAGTATATATTTGTATTTATCGTTCAAAAAAGAAACTGCCAGGTTGAGTGGGTTGGGAGGGAATGAATCCCCCCACCCTCATAATTAATGAATGACCACTACGAAATGGTGTTTGTTAGTATATTATTTAATTTTATATTGTTGTATAGAGTGAGGTTTTTATTGTAATTACGATATACAAAGTTTGTACTGTTTAAGGCAATGAAATAGACAGAAACTCTAACAAATATCCTCTTTAATAAATAAATGTTTTTTTATCCATTTGTCACGATTTAATTCAATTTATCAAATGTCATTTTCTGGTTATTTTTAATTAATTTTTTTAGTTTTTTTCTATTTTATTAAATTCCACATAATATTTTAATATAACAATTGCAATAAATGTAATAATAAATTGATATCAATTTTATTAATAAACTTACTTTTTAATTTCAAATTCCTATAATTAAAGCTCATTAGTTTCTTTTCTTTATTTAAATTATTTGTTTAAATTTAAAAGATAAAAAACATTTTCATTATAATAATTCATTATTTTTCTTGTTTACTTATAAATTCAAAGTTCTCAAATATTTTAATATTTATATTTAACTTTTTTTTTAATTAATCCATGTAATAGATAGATCTCACAACTAGTTTTTAAATTTCATCAGTCTTAATAAACTATAGATGCAAAAAATGATCTTACGAACCAAAAGTTGACCCTAGCCAAAATTTCATGTGTTTAGCTAGACTTTTCTTATTTGGTATCGAGGGAGTAATACTCTTAGTTCGTAATTATTTGAAACATTTTGGTACAGATGGGCATGGTGTTCATGTGAATTGTGTTTTTGCCTATTTTTAGTTATTTCTTATTAAAAAAAATCATTGACACTATTCACAAAGGTATATATATATATATATATATATATATATATATATATATATATATATATATATAAAGAGAGGGGGGGGGGGGGGATCGGGTGACGATTTTAAATTCGATGAATATTGCGTGAACCAATCATATCCATTTACTTTATTAATCAAAGGGCTGAGATTAAATATGATTTTCTAGGTTTTATTTTAAATGGGCAGTGGCAAAGTTGTGAATAAGAGGAACTTTTTGTAATTTTCCAAGTAAGGTTGAAATCGTTGAGGATATTATGGTCATGTTGCACTTCTAATTGTCTTTTACATCTGAACATATCTTTTTCATCATGGTTTTTGAAACTTCCAAGGGTTTTACTAAAAATCTAAACAAGAATTGTTCTTATTCCTACCTTCTTTGTCATTCAATCAGTTTGAAATCTTTAATTTATTCAATCATCGAGTTATAAGTGCTTAATTCTTTGATCTATTCCAACATCAACTTTGATTTGTGTTTATTCATCATGTTACAACTCAGTAGAAGAAGCAGGTTAATTTGTTTATGTACTTATATCTTCACATAGTTGCGTTCTATGCTAGATTTGGTTTTATCATCCATAGGTTGAGGAAGCTATTTTTGATAATTAATGTTTGATATTTTGTTGTAGATTGAAACCCTAGTTTGGATGATTTTGATTTTTTATTAGACACATGATAACTATTAACTGATTTATCATTTTTGTTATTATTTAAGTTTGTCTATAATTTTTTTTAACTTGAATCCATCTTATTGCTAATTTGAGCTTTATAGGATTACATTTTGAGATTAATTTATTTAATAAGTTTTAAAAGTACTTTTTTATATGGAGAAATTAGATAAAAACATCATGAATAAGGATACTTTTAATGTGTTTGATTTAATGTCTCAAGGAACCCACAACTTATAGATTGTCATGTTCTTTTCATTTTGTGTATATATATGTGATAAGTATTGATGTAGCTGTTTATAACTTTGGATTTAATGAATGTTAGATATATTTAAGAGGAAAATACCATTATGTTTCAATTTTAGTTTAAGGGACATAATGATATATAGATCATTAGTGGGATCAGTTAAGATGTTATATTATTGGGATGAGAGTGACTATGCCATCTCATAATATTAAAAAGTGATATTTCATCTGTATTTTCTTTATTTGTAATCTCTTTGATACAAATTGTTTGATATTTTTCTGTTAGGTAAAGGTAAAGATATTTGTCTATTGGCTGAAATCTTACTTTTGATGATTTTGCTTCATTGTTTGACACATAATAGGTATGAACTGATTTACCATTTTTGTTAGATTTTTTGTTGTTACTTAATTTTATCTACAATTCTCTCGTTCGAACTTGAATCCATCTTCTTGCTGATTTGATTTTTATAAGATTTAATTATGAGATTAATTTTTTTATGTTTTTGATTTTTGAAAATACCATTTGATGGATAAACTAGATAAACATCAAAGTGATGTTGAACGTAAGGATGCTTGCAAGGTATTCGATTAAATGTCTCAAATAAACCACATTTATGCGATTTTCTGATTGTTTGTATTTTCTATATGTGTGATAAGTATTGATGTAGTTGTTTATAATTTTGGATTGAATGAATGATATATTCATTTAAGACGTAAAACTTGTTTAGCATAAGAGAACATGATATAAATATCATTGGTGGGATTAGTCTAAATGATATATTACTGTGATGAGAGTTACTTAGCTATCTTGATTTTTATTATCTAAAATCCCTTTGATGCATATTTTATGCCTCTAAAATAATGGGTAGAGGTGTTAAAAATAGAAATTTACTTCCATTTATTTGTTTATTGTAGCATCATACTTTCATTTATTATCTAAAATCTCGTTGATGCATAGTAGAAGCACGTTGCCTCCTTTGGATCCGAGGCAAGAGGGGTGTCAGTACTGGATTTTCCTTCGGGTCCACTACTAGCAAACCCTGCTTGGGACTTTCCCTTCTATTTTTGCTTCGAGGGAGCTTTCCTCTTTTTTCCCCTTCCCTTGCCCAATTGCCAGGATTGGAGCAGCAGCAACAGGAGTGGATGAAATATCCTTTCCTTTCATTCCACTCTCAACAATTCTCAGCATGCTTTGGATCTGGATCAACGTGATTTCCTATTTGTTTAAATGATAAGTAATTATTAATTGATCATAACAACTAGGCAATGAGTGCAATACTGTATCGATACTCAATTCCTCATCAAAATTCACGTTGAGTTTTAGCAAACTATCCACATAGCGTTGCATGTGCTGCAAGTGGGTCATGACGGACTCTTCGTGCTTCATCGTGCTGGTTATGAGTGACTTCACTATCTTATATTTTTCTTGATGTGCTCTTTGATGGTACTTCTCCATCAAGTCCTTGCACATCTCATAAGGCCAATAGTCCTCATAAAGTCGTTGTAGTTCAGGAGTTATAATTGCCACCATGATGTATGACACTTTGGTAGCATCTTTGCAGTGGGTCCTATACTCAACTATTTCTTCAGGAGTAGCTTTTGATTCATATATCTCGTTCAGCTCTTTCTTGAGAACATATTATGTGTCCTTGAATCTCAAGGCCATCCTAATGTTGCGTATCCAATCATTAAAGTTGATGCCATCGAATGTGACCTTGGAACAGATGTTCAAGAGCGAGAAGGTGTTTGAGGAAGGGATATTTCAAAATCTCTAATTATCCTATTAAACAATTAACAAGATAACTACCAAGAATAATACCTACCCAAAACCCTAGTTTTTCGAAATCTAATATTGGGGTGTAAGGCAAGGCTTTCAACCTTGCCTATTTCTCGAAAATTATAGGGTTTGCAAACACTGAAATTCAAAAATATGAAGGCCAAAGGAAAGGGATTAAAAACCCTTAGTAATTTTCGAAACTAGGGTTGTGAAACCCTAATTTGCGAAAAATCCAATCCTTAGGATTTAAATGCGATAAACCCTAATTTGTAAAGTTCAATCTATTGTATCAAATCTAATTGAAAATAAAAACCATACGCTCTGATTCCACTGTTGGGTTTTCTACATAGCAAACAATCATATATGTGGATGCAACCCTAATTGAGGATGTATGTTTTCACTATCATACATAAAAGCATTGAACACAAGAAAAACTAGAAACCCTAGCAAGCATATAATAATTTTGAAATCAACATAAGAAGATTAGATCACATACATTTATTGTTATATAGTAATAACAATGATTCCATGAAGATCTTGACCTTTGAGAAGATGTACCACAACTGTACCTCTAATGGATCACAAACACACTAGGGCAAGTGGATGATTATGAGAGAGAGGAGATACTTGCTCAGAATTTTGTCTTTTCTATGGTTTTTTGGAGGTGCACGGAATCATGAGGACTGGGGGTCTATTTATAGTTCAGGTAGCTAGGGTTTTGAGGTGGACAACCCTAATCCCTTAGCTTAGGGCCTAAGCAGCCATGGACTCCCTTCCTTAAGGCATGGCCGAAATCCTATTGAATATTCTAAGGATTTTCGGCCCTCCCCATTAAGGGTGATCCAAGAGCGCAAAACTATACCTATTAAATAATTGCAAAACAGCCCTGTACTTTTAATAGGTTCCTTTAATCCTAAAATTAATTTCTTATTAAATACTAATTAATAATATGATTTCTAATTAATATATTATTCTTGTAACATAATAATAAATCATTTTATATACCAATTTATTATTCTAAATAATAAATTCAACCTTTCTCTCTCCAATAGTCATCCTATCTAGTTGCTAGTGTGAAGACAACCCAAAAGAACCATGCTACTATCAAATCAAGTACATACCAATTATACTTATGGGTTTAGACACCTAATCCAATAGGAATCATCAACCAAATATTTTCGTAGCTGAGAGACATGTAATATGTTATGGATCTGACTAAGCTCATTGGAAAGATACAACTAATTAGCAACCCAGCCTACCCGGGCCAAAACTCTAAAAGGACCAATGTATCTAGGTACCAACTTGCCCCTCTTCCTAAATCAGATGGCATCATTCCAAGGTGACATCTTCAGGAGAATCATATCCCTAACCTGGAACTCTAGATTTGATCGGCACTTGTCGACATAGCTCTTCTACCGACTCTACATTGTGTGAAGACTTCCCCGAACATGTTGAATCAACTTGGTGGTATTGAGTACCAGTTCAGTACTCTGCATGACTTGCTAACCAGCCTCATCGTACATATTGGGGTCATGCACTTCCTACCATAGAGCATCTCAAAAGGGGGTTGATCAATGATGGCGTGATAACTCTTGTTATATGAACACTCCGCCTAAGGGAGATACGTATGCCAACTCCCACCAAAATTCAGTACACATGCCTGAAGCATATCCTCCATAGTTTGGATAGTCTGCTCACTCTGGCCATCAGTTTGCGGGTGGAAAGTCTTTTTGAAATGCAATCGAGTACCCAACTCCTCATGAAACTTCATCCAAAACCTGGAAGTAAACCAGACATCCATGACTGAAACCACTAAAATCGGTATCCCATTTCGTGCCACAACATCCCTGATGTAGATGTCGGCTAACTTCTCTATAGAGATACTATCCTGGTTCGAAAAGAAATACACACTCTTGGTCAATCAATCCATGATGACCCATATTGAATCCACTATGCGCGTTGTCTGTGGCACTTCATGAAGAAATTCATAGTAAACTCTTCCCATTTCCAAACGGGAATGTTTGACGGCTACATCTTGTCGTGAGGTAGCTGATATCTGGCCTTGACTTTCGTACAAGTCAAGCACCTATCGACACACCATGTCACATCCATAGATAATCGGGATAAATATCTCAATACATCTTTTTCGCTCTGAGATGAATAGAGAATCTCGAATTGTACGACTCTTCCATTAAAACCTGCTACGCACTACCCCGATACGGAACACACACCCTCCAATGAAGGGTCAATAACCCCCGACTATCTTAATTGAAGGAAGCCACCTAACCCACAATGGGCTCTCTCTTACGATGTTCTTCCTTTATAGCCTAAATCTGAGCCTCTCATATATGCTCCAAGAGTGGAGTTATCATGGTCATCCTCAAACACATATCTTTATTCAGATCCGTGACCACCTTGTGGCTGAGAGCATCGGCCACCACGTTGGCCTTTCCGGGATGATAAAGGTGTTGGATTAATGTCTAAGTCAATAACTATATTTGGAATGTAGTTGACCCGACCCGGCATGGTCCATTTGGGTTGCACTTCATCGGCACAATTTATATGGATAGTCTTTTTGAGAATAGTATATTTATGATTTATATTAATATATTATTTCTAATATATTAATATGGAATCATATTATTTAATTAGTATTGATCAAGAATTAATTTAGAATTAATTAAGTGATCAATAGGAACTAATTAAATATGGACTCTTATATATATGGAATGGGCCAAGTTCATTTAGGTTGGGCTAAGCTATCATGGATAGTTCGTGTAGTTTTAACCCATGGATCCTATGAAATGAAGATCATGGGTATTAGGGTTTGCATGAATGTAAACCTAATCCTCCATACTATATAAAGAGGCCTTTGGCACAAGAAATGGCACTTGTGTGTGAGGACATAAGAGTAGGTCGATTTTAGTGTGCATACATATTCTCTCAAGTTCTTCCAAGGTGTTTTGGTGATTTGTGATTCCACTTAAGGCTTCCACACTATTAGGGCTAAGCTCTTAAATCTTGAAGACATCAAGCTACATCAAAAGGTATGTCATCTAACTACAACTTTGTAGTACAGGTGCTTCATAATATGCTAGTTAGGATGAAACCTTGGAATATTTAATATTTGCATGTATAATAGAGAAAACATAGATCCAAGGTTTATAGGGTTACATTTACACCATAGGAGTGTTAGAATGCTCAAAATCCATCAGTGGTATCAAAGCCTAGGCTTGTTTTCTTATATACTTGATGCAATTGCTGAAAAATCAAAGTTATATTGTTGTTTGGACAATGGACTCGCCAAGTTCACTAATAGACTCGACGAGTCCAAGGCAAAATGCAACCAACTCGTCGAGTTGGTTCATGCACTCGTCGAGTTGGACCCCCTGACAACATATCTTCGAGTTTTGGTGTTGGAATTGGTCTAGAATCATTATCTTAAACTGTTTTGGACTTATAAAAACTATTTTTTAATATGGTAATGATTATGGTAAACCAAATTCAGAGTTGTTATCAAAATTTCAAGTTTTATACCGTTAGTTTTATGATTCTTGAAATTGTTGACATGCATGTTCTTTAACTTATGAGCTTAGATGATCATAGGAATTATTTGTAACCTTCTTGGTAGTTTAATTTTTGATCATTATGTGTTTTGATCGAGTCCATAACTTGTCCTCAAGTTATGGATAACCAAAAGTCACAAGTCATTAAATACATTAAAAGAACACAATGGTTACATAAGATGAAAAGTCACTCATTTTAATAAGCCTTTAACTCAAAAGTTTTGAGAAATAAAAAGTTTTTGAAGTTTACAAAACTTGCCCTCAAGTTTTGGAACATGTAAAGTCATAATTAAAACTTTAGTTCCAATCCCTAGAATTTTAAAAGTGAAAATTCAACCCTTATACTTTATAATATTATAAGTTTAATAATATTTATATATGTATAAGAACAAAAGTCGTCTTACCATTAGTAGGCCTCATTCACGAAGCCGGTCTATAAGGAGGTATAAGGTTACTACCTATAAAATGGCAGTTTAATGGGTGTCTACTCTCACCCACTGATTCCTTGACCGGTGGAGGGTCGTTAGCCGAACGGGTAGGACAAGGGCTAGAATTCTCCCTTCATTAAAAGTATTAATGATAAATACTAAGTAACTAATCATTTATAAATTCTCAATCTTAGTTACTTAGGAAAATGCAAAAACGGTGCTAATCCATGAAATTACACTTTGCACTTTGTTTAAGCCGTTAGTGAAGTGTGTGTGGTTAACCGGCACAATAAACTGGATTTAACAAGGTAGGCAAAGGGTAACTTAATATTTATCATAGTATCGGTGGAGCGTGTGTGGTTAACCGGCACATCGATTGAGGGGTAAATATTAAGGGTACCAAGTATATTTGCATCGTTACTTCACACCTTGTTTTGTGATCCTCGACATCCTAGTCACAAAACCTGAAGGGCACACTCGAGATTGAAACATGTCATTGAAAAGTTCAATGAATCTCAAAAGAATCTAGGAGTTTCAAAACCAATTAAAATCTAATAATACATTTTGTTTACCTTGGTGGAAATTAGTGAATCGTCATTCACCTACCTTCAAATATTTTACAGCTTGGATTACGACATCCCTCTTCCAAGTTATAAAATAGTTTGTTGGGTCCTAACCTTAATATTTCATATTGGGTGTTATATTAAGGACTTAAATCAACTTTACTTGAATTTCTCCCAATGTTGATGTCTGGTTTAGACATCAATGATCTTCCCAAATCAAGCTTTCCTAATGAATATGACTTCCCGAGTTTGGCTCATGGAAGTCATACTTCTCTTCCTCCACCTCCTCCATTTATTCTCCCTGACCTACAAGGTTAAGGACTTGAAAATTTAAAGATCACTCAATCACTACACATAATAAAACATAAAATTGGAATTCATGTGTGCACTCATGTCTTAGGACTGAAGTCACACAATGATAGGTTGAGAATGTTGGGTGTCGTTGTCCAAAGGAAGTTAGCTAATGATTGGGTCTTTCAGTCACTTCCTGAGTCATATAGAAAGACTACTATGTGACAGATCACGACATGACCCTAATAGATCTTTCTTATTTGCTTATTGCTGTTGAATCAGAAATGATTTGGTACAATAGTCAAGCAAATATGGATAAAAGGTCTATTTCTCAAAATTTCCATGGACATGGACAATGGTGACATTGGAAGTTCAGAAAAACTTTCTCTTCCCAATGGAAAGGGATTGGCTTTGGTCAACCCGGTTGACCGGAAGGTAAAGAGAAAGTCTAAGTTTGGAATAGCCTGTGTATCATTCCTAAAGAGTCTATATGTTCTCAGTGTGAAGAAAAGGGGCATTGGAAGCGAAGTTTCCCAAGCTACCTGAAAGAAAGAATAATCAAAAGTTTGACTCTACTTCAGGTAAGTCCACTATCTAACTTTGTTAAGTTCCCAGTTGGTGATTCTTAATACAAAATGTGACTCGGTTGCATTTTGATATTTAGCAGGATTAAGCAAAGGGAAGGAAACTTAAAGAAAGAGTATGTTGAATTTGATCACGAAGTGGATTTCTTTCGCTTGGTTGAAGATTGAATTCCTCAGCTACTTCTTAGGAGTTATGATAGATTGCTAGGAAACATGTAATAACATAGTTTTCATTTCAAGTTACATTGTAAGGAAAAAGTTTTTCCGCATTTTAAAATAAATAAAAGTTTGTTTTACTTTATTTTATCTCCTTACAATGGCATTCATGAAAACTTGATGTTTGTATGTTTATAGCAATATTGGAAATATGAATTTGATTCTTTCATTTGTGGTAGTGTCTAAATTTAGCAAATAAGGAAAGATTCTCATCACCCAAATTTCAATTGGACTGAAACTTGGAATCATAAAAGGTGTTTAGTGTGATGTATGAGAATTTTCAACTTTGGAAAAATTAAGACTAGTTATGTGTTCACATGTCTATGTGACTCAAGAGAAGGACTAAGGGATCAAGTACACATTCTTGTGCAGTAGCCAAAGTTCACCACAAAAGATGGATAAGACTATTCTTCATGATTTAGTAAGGTTTAGTAAATATGATTATACTTACAAGCTTAAGTATAATTCTAAGACATTGAAAAGTTTCAATGTATGACAGAACGAACAAGAAGAATCAAATTAGGCAGAAGGATAAAAGTTTCTCAAATCTGAAAAGATGGGAGAGTACTTTAGTATCATGTTTTAAGATCATCTTAATGCTTTTCAGACCTTATCACAATTCATCCTCGAAAAGCATTTTGATAGTTAAGAAGAGGCGTTGTGAATTGTTGAAGTGGTTAAATCAAGAAGATGATTCATACTTCATTCCAAAAACAATTCTTAGAGTTATACTCTAAGATTGTAACTTGAGTGAGATGTTTTAAAGAAGGTTAAAAACACTTGTCAAATGTAATACTCTTACATCTGAAATTGGTAATTTGTGATGTTTTGGATAAAACAAAGACCAACTAAGGCTAATTGTGTGAAGTGTTTGTCTTGATTAAGGATCCACACTACTTCTTGAATATTTGGCAAGAAAGTCTTATAGGTCAAGAAAACAGTGGGAGTCTTAAAGATCCTGATATAGTTTCAAGAACTAATCAAGAATAAAAACCTATATTCCATCACTATCACACAACTAGAGGTTTATAACCTATCGTGTTGACATTTTTGTGCCCATTCCAGTTAAGTTGGCTATACATTTGAGTTCTACATGTTCTCAATTGTTTGCATAGCTACTTGGAAGCAATGGCAGGCCCTTGAGCTGCCAGGAGGCAAGAAATTAAGATTGCAAAAGTTCAATCCATATGAGTTAGGATTTGTCACTAACCTAGTCTTGTGATTATGGTTTGACAAACTCACACGGATAAGAACACATACACCATAAAATCTAAGTGTCATAAGGTTTCTCTCCGATTCATGAAAATGATGATGAGTAAATTCTTTCACTAAGTGGATTTTAAGTAGATAGCAATTATGATATATGTAGTTCTCAAAGTCGTTAGTGGAGCGTGCGTGGTTAACCGGCACACTAACATTGACTTATGAGAAATGGCAAAAAGTCTAAACAATTGAGACTATGATTATGGCATCCCTTTTCATAGTTCTAAAATTGTTTAGACACACCTATGAGCTATCTAAGATAAGGTGTATGATTTTGATAAAGTCTTATCAAAGCAATCCAGTATCATAATTCTGAACTTTGGTAAGAATGTCAATAAAGTATTGACTTCTAGAGGTCCAGCTTAATCACCTTTAGTCAATAATATATATATATATATATATATATATATATATATATATATATATATATATATATATATATATATATATGAATTTCATGTTGGATTGGCTCAACTTAAGAAAATTCTATATATTGCGTTCTCAAAATTTGATTATGATTAACACATCCCTTTTCATAGTCAAATTTTGAGAATATGTCAAACAAAAAATTATTATGGCAAAAGACTGGTCTAGAACCATGTCTTTATGTGAAACATCATGAATCATATCCCATTTACTTTGGGTACAAGATCGATTACATGTGCTATAATATTTATCCTTTCTGAATTTTCCAAATGCCGTTGGGCATTAAGGGGAATAATGTCTAGAACTGAATATGACTAAAGTGATTAAGCAATTGTTGAGGACAATCTGAGGTTTACCAAAGATTGGTTGCTCAAGGAAAGTTGAAAGTATACTGTTAATATTGGAAGAACCATGTCGACATAGTCTGAAAAGATGCAACTCTTGTTCAGAAGTGATAGTCAAAATGGGAATATAGAGTTGCCTTCATAGGTGGAAGGTTAAAGAAACTTAATGCAAGAAGCATGTTCAAAGCAATGCGCTTTGAATTTGAGATATCATTTATGTGGAATTGCTTTCCATTGGGATACTCTGTAATGATTGTTGCCAAGTCTTTGTGGCTTAGTTCATAATCATTACAAGAGGAACAGTGCATATAAGTTTAAAATCTAAACAAATTTCGATAAATGTTAAGAATTTGGAATTCTTACATTTAAGACAAGGATTTGGGAGTATGAAAAAAGGAATCATTGAAATTATGTTCAATTGATCTAAGTTCACAAAGAAAAAGATCATAGACAAAACATAGAGTTCATACTTGGTGTATGGCAAAGCTATTGTCTAGAAAACATAGTGTACATGCTTGGAGCATGGGACACCTAGTGTTTTAATTCAAGTATAAAGTTGATAAAACCGAAACAATGAATAATGAGTAATCAGTATGGTGATAAATAGAAAGTGTTTTATTTATATTCATAGGTTTTGATACCATATTAGATTCATTTATTCTTGTGTTTCACTTTGCATGTTTTGACTTCCATAATAACTAGGTTATTCTTCCGGAATGACTAAGTTATTCAAACCATCCACATTCGGACATATGTTGGAAGTATATATGAATCAAGACTATCATGGGTTAGCTTGTAGAGGTCCAAGTTGGTGGACAAAGTTGTGCTACAACACTCATGAGTGCTCATAAGTTCTGAGTATTGGATTCAACCCGCACTCATTTGAATCACTTCATGGATTCTAGCATGAGTGATCATGAAACGATAATATCTTATATTTTTCAAACCTAGAGATGTGAGTTGTTACTATGAGTTGGTTGTACATTGATTGCACCAAAACGCATTCGGTAACTCGATGTTATAAAACGTGCTTTTGTGTATGATTCAACAAGTAGTAGAACAAGTCATATGAGTTGAAGTTTATCCATTCCTTTTACCTTCGGGATAAAAGCGATATTTGTGGGCCCCTCGATGATTTAGCGATGACTCCGAAACGCTTGAGTACCCTTTTTATTTTATTTAAAAAATTATTGAAAAGGGTGATCAATTTGTTTAGGCTGCTTGTTCCTGAAGTATAAAACGTTCTGTCTGTTCCTTAATAGCTTCTTTCAAAATGGCTTCTGCTTCCTCGGTGAATGTCTTGGTAGAAGATATTATTTCTTGAAACTGTAGTTTATTGGTTTTTAAGTAAGTACGTAACTCAACAAGAAATTTCCTTACCTGTCCAATTTCTAATGAATCAAGATAACCATTTGTTCCGGTATAAATAGTCAGTACCTGTTCTTCTACCCCGAGAGGGGCGGATTGGGATTGTTTAAGCAATTCACGTAAGCGTTGACCTCTTGCCAATTGATTCTGAGTAGCTTTATCGAGATCAGAAGCAAATTGTGCAAAAGTTTCTAATTCTGCGAATTGTGCCAGTTCCAATTTTAATAATCCATGTCTCAGTCCATATGATATCTAGAATGGAGGAATATATGATCCCTTATCTAATGAACAATTCATTGACAAGGGTCATAGTTCGTTGACAATGTCAGAGTTCGACAGCGGCTTTAAGAGATACAATTGCTAGTTAGGTTTTGAAGTCATACTCAATAATAGTTTAGACTTATCCAAGTGGGAGACTGTTGGATTAATGTCTAAGTCCATAACTATATTTGGTATGTACTTGACCCGACCCGGCATGGTCTATTTGGGTTGCACTTCACTGGCACAATTTATATGGATAGTCTTTCTGAGAATAGTATGTTTATGATTTATATTAGTATATTACAATTTCTAATATATTAATATGGAATCATATTATTTAATTAGTATTGATCAAGAATTAATTTAGAATTAATTAAGTGATAAATAGGAATTGATTAAATATGGACTCTTATATATATGGAATGGGCCAAGTTCATTTAGGTTGGGCTAAGCTATCAAGGATAGTCCATGGAGTTTTAACCCATGGATCCTATGAAATGAAAGGTCATGGGTATTAGGGTTTGCATGAATGTAACCCTAATCCTACATACTATATAAAGAGGCCTTTGGCAAAAGAAATGGCACTTGTGTGTGAGGACATAAGAGTGGGCCAATTTTAGTGTGCATACATATTCTCTCAAGTTCTTCCAAGGTGTTTTGGTGATTTGTGATTCCACTTGAGGCTTCCACACTATTGGGGCTAAGCTCCTAAATCCTGAAGACATCAAGCTACATCAACAGGTATGTCATCTAACTAGAACTTTGTAGTATAGGTGCTTCATAATATGCTAGTTAGGATTAAACCTTGGAATATTTAATATTTGCATGTATAATTGAGAAAACATAGATCCAAGGTTTATAGGGTTGCATGTACACCATAGGAGTGTTAGAATGCTAAAAACCCATAAAAAGGATCTCACAATCATAATCCTTCACCACATCCAACCATCTATGATGCCTCATGTTCAGATTCAGCTTATCCATCAAATTCCTTAGGCTCTAGTGATCCATGTATATACTACAATGGACCCCATAGAGGTAATGCCACCAAATCTTGAAGGCAAACACGACAGCCTCCTGCTCCAAGTATTCCATAAGATAGTTTGCCTCGAAAGGCTTTTATTGTCTCGAAGTGTAAGCAATGACGCGACCACTCTACATTACAACTGCACCCAAACCCGTGATCGTCGCCTCATAATAAACAATAAAATCCTCAACACCCTCTGGAAGGGTAATAATCAACATGTCACACAATTTGTCAACTGATTCAAAGGAACCGCTATCTTGGAGAAATATTGGATAAATCTCTGATAGTAACCTGCCAAACTAAGGAAACTTCAAATCTCATATGGAGGCTTCGGAACCTCCCATCTCATCACCACCTCAACCTTGACCAGATCGACTAAAATACCGTTTTGGTTAACAAGGTGCCCCAAAAACTACACCTTACACAACGAGAACTCACACTTGGAGAAATTTGCATACAATCTCTCCTTCCTCAAGGTCTTTAATACCTCCTTCAAATGCCCTCATGCAGCTCCTGGGTCTTATAATAGACTAGGATATCATTGATAAACACAATCACAAACCGATCCAACATGGGTCTGCATACGTGATTCATAAGGTCTATGAATGTGGCCGGAGTACTGGTGAGCCCGAAGGGCATCACCATGAACTTGTAATGAAAATAACGAGTCTAGAAGGTTGACTACTGTGTATCCTCCTCTCACACTGATGCTTAAATAATTATGAACTAGTTTATCCTACTAATGAAACTAATTATTACCTAAGGCATTATACCTTGTTGAAAATAGTATAACACAATAGACAGGAATCGAACACGAAAAACAAATTTAATTAACTAATTTAACTACTAAAAACTAACCTAAAACAAGAAAATGTTTAATTGGTTTTTATCTAATTTTGCAAGTTCGTACAAACTTAATCACTTAATTAACGATTCAATCAATTACTAAAAACACATCCATTTAGTTCGAATCCACTTCTCCTCAATGGTTAGCTACTGATCATGGATTATTAATGTTGGCTATCAATTATTATTTTGTTAGCAACTCAAGTCCAAATTTAATAATATTTTCATTAGTTCATGTAAAACTATGTATGATCATACATTAGCAAACACAGAATCAGTTATAGAGTGTAGATAAGTAATGTAAGATTGAACTTAATAACCACAATTGTGGTCACAATTTATGTTCACCAGCACAGCAAAATTAGTTACTTTTATTACTTGTCTAAGATTGGGTCAATCCTAGCTCTAGGAATTTAATGGTCACTAAACTACTAGGTAACAAGTTCATGTAATTTAATGTTCACTAAGCTACACAAAACCTAATTTTAAGCAATTAAAGCACCAAATATTAACATGTTTGGTAGAGATAATCAAACACAAGCTCATAACCAACGCTTAAATTCCTTAAATCAATAAACTAAACCATATAGTTAAAGCTTCATCTAGCTAAAGGGAAGCTACTAGATTCAACCACTCATGGTTGAAATCATAAACAAAATTCTCAATAATAAAAGGCATAATCAAGTTTACCGAACTAAAGTGTGAATATGTTCTTCAATCCTTCAATCTTCAAGAAATTCTACTTCAATGGGGGACTTTTCACACTTTTTCTAACATTTAATTCGGTTATCTCTCCAGAATATGTCTCTTGCCAACCTCTAAAATCATGAGAATGAAGGTTAATTTATAGATATCAAAAATTGCTTCCCACGTCGTGAGTTTTGAGTCTCACATCATAAGTTGGGTAGCAATCTATATTGGGCAAGGGTTCCGACTTCCCTTTTTATCTTCTAGAACTTGATACTCATGACGTGAGATTTGAATACTCACATCGTCAGTTTGGCCTTTCAGCAAATATTTCCTTCTTTTAATTCTTCAAATCTCCAAAGTTCCACTTCTTGTCACTTATGGTCCTTACTCTTCAAGATTGTTTCTTTTGGCTGCAAAATACAGTTTAATCTCATAAGTATCAAATACATTTGCAAATAACCAAAATATTAATAAAAATGTATTAAAATATTGCCTAAAATGTGTATAAATATGACAATAACAAAGTACCCCACACTTATCATTTGCTTGCCCTCAAGCAAAACTAACTTATTTTAAGCGAAACTTTCATCACCAACATCACATAGTACAATCCACTTAGAACTCAACCATTATACCAAAACCTCAATGCGTATATTTGTGTCTAAAATCCTAACAACTTCCCAATCCTAAATACTCACTATCCTTATGAACCTTCACCCCTTAGCTTATACAAAACTCATTTCTGCAACCCTCCAAATCAATCCTCAAAAACCTTTCTTAACCTCAAGGTATTTTTGGTTAAGCTACCCAAGCATACATAATCTAAGAAACTTATAACTTTTGATACCACAATGGAGCTCTTTGGAATTATTCACTTCTTTGAATAATTGACTGGGATTTCTTTGAATTCACCACCTTTTTGTTTGATTTTTGGTATGTTCAGATTTTTTATTCTTCAAAATTTTGGTAATTTCTATCTCTTATTTTTAAATAACTGCCTTTTTTCGCTCAATCCTACATGCTTAAGCAAGGGAGCTTAACTTCAACCCTTACTGTTAGAGGTATTAGTCTAAGTGCAATCACTACATAAGCTCTCCTAGATATATTTCAGGTACAAACTCCAAAACGTTTTATGCCATATAAACTATGAGATTACCTTTCATATCTCATGAATTTTCACTAGCACATGGGAAGCCACAGATATACTATAACATATCTTGGATTAATTAAACATTTGAGCTCGCATTGGAGCATCCTGCATAACACTAGCAACTTAAGTTATACTATTACTAGAGCCGTTTTCGGGATTTTGTGGTTCTAAGGGGGGGGGGGTATAACTTCAAATCTTGAACCATTCAGGGTTCCTACGGCATAAAGGTGCCAACTTTATAGCCATGGGAATCCCATACACCTTCTGGACCTCATTGTTGGGCCTTTGGAGCTTGAAGACCCATGCATCGATGTAAAGTTTGTGAATTTATGTGTAATATGGACCCTAGGAGGTTAGATCTATGCTTCGGATGCATTAAGACCAACCGAAATCAACTGAATAGTTTGGGACATAGAGGGACTCGGCGAGTCCCTCATATGACTCAGCAAGTCGGGTCGCAATTTCCCCTAAACCCCTTCTGATAACGAGCAATTTGTTGAGTTGTGAGAAGACTCAGCCAGTTGGGTTCATTTATGGACTTGAAAATCATGGAACTCGGCAAATTCAAGATCAAACTCGGCGATTTCAAGGCAACGTCTCAACTATATGAAGAGGAACCCGACTAAACACTTCAACTTATATAAACCACAACTCGACGAGTTCAAGGATGAGCTCGTTGAGTCAGGAGCAAAAGGTCAAGAATCTGTATGAAAGAGAACTCAACGAGTTCTTAAAAGACTCGACGAGTAGGATCAGAGTGCCATTACTTTGAGGATTATGGAATTCGACGAGGTGGGGGACCAACTCGGTGATTTGGATCAACCAGATGTTGACCTTGTCTAAAAAGTTGACTTTGACCAGGGTGTTGACATTGACTTTGACTTTGACCTGAGTTGACCCTTGAAAGGGTAAAGAGTATGAAATGGTAATTAAGGAAGGTTGTTATGTGTAGGAGTTGAGAGGATTTGATCCTGATATTAAGGACAGTTCAGACACTTCATGACATTGTGGTGAGTTACCTTCTAGTAGAAGTGGGTTGAAGGCACCAAGGTCGGCCCACTAGGAAGAGTTATAGTAGAGATAATTGTCTTTGTGATAATTATCTGGCATACTGTGATATGTCATGATTATGTGGTAGTCTGTTATGATGTTATATGATATGTGATAGGAGGGTAAGGAGAGACCCCATTATCGGTCGATAGGGCCAAACGGGTATGCCATCACCTAGATAAGTTAGGTAGTATATGACCTGTATGTTATGCACTAGGATGCTATGTGGCAGAGTAGGGGGTGAAATAGTTCCTAGTACCGATCGAAAGGATCGAAGGGGTAGGCCAGCACCCATATATGCTAGGCAAGGTTACCGGTCGATGCGACCGAAGGGGTAGGCCAACACCCTGATATACTAGGTAAGGTATCAGTCGACGAGACCGAATGGGAGGCTAACACCTGAATATGCTAGGCAAAGTACCGGTAGACAGGGTTGAAGGGGTAGTTAGTACCTAGTTATGTTTTGCAGTATGTGTTATGTATGGTATGTGGTATGATGGGGGAACTCACTAAGCTTTGTGCTTATAATTTTTTTTTCAGGTACCTCTTCATCGAAGGAGAAGGAGCCGACACGATAGCAGCGCATCACACACACACACAGGATTTCCACATTATAAGAGTCTTGGGATTGTACTTTGACATTATTACTATTTTTATGATATGGTTTTGAAACATGTGATTATGGTTTTGTGAAGTGATGTGACTCAATGATGTTTTCTTATAAATATTTTCTAACTCATTATATCAAAAATGAAATTTTTGGTCTTTAAAATTTGGATGTTACAAGTTGGTATCAGAGCCTTGGTTTGAGGGATTCGGACACACTTTCGGGTGTGTATGGACTCAAATCGAGGGTTTGAAAGTTTTTCACAAGAAAATAGTTTTTATCAAAAGTTAGGTAAAGATTTTTGAGAAAAAACAAGGTGCACGATGCGTGCAACCAGCCAAGCTCAAGTAAGTTTTTCCCAAGATACCTATATATTTATGTTATGATATGTTATGATTATAAGAACTGCAAGCTAGATTAAGACTAAGGATCTAGGAAGATGTGACAACCGTCAAATTTCGGTCAAGTCAAAGTCAACTAAAGTCAACAAGTCAAACCGTTTGACTTAATTTGCCCGTGAGTACTAAAATTTACACTATGAAACTTCTACATAACTTCTATTCTAATGAGAAATCATAAAGCAAAAAGTGCGAACATCTAGATCTCCTTAACCTAAAACTGTAGTACGTGGCGAGCCAAACCGATAAAACAATGATGCATACTCATCGGGAGTGTGTAAGATCTTTAAACAAGGCTTAACATGGTTTACGAACCATGCATTGCGATGCCGGACACTCACAATTGTCACACATGGATCCTCTCTCAATCGTTTTCACTCTATCTCTCTTTATGTCAAATCTCTCCCAAATCTCTCCAAGTATGTGAAATCTCTCTCAAATATCTCTCTGTATTAGAAATCTCTCCAAGAATGTTGAATCTCTCCCAAATCCCTTTAAGTATGTGAAATCTCTCTTAAATATCTCTCTGTATGAGAAATCTCTCCAAGAATATCAAATCTCTCCCAAATCCCTCTAAGTATGTGAAATCTCTCTCAAATATCTCTCTGTATGAGAAATATCTCCAAGAATGTCAAATCTCTCCCAAATCTCTCCAAGTATGTGAAAACTCTCGCAAATATCTCTCTGTATGAGAAATCTCTCCAAGGATGTCAAATCTCTCCCAAATCTCTCCAGGTGTGAGAAATCTCTCCCAAATCTCTCTCAAAAGTTTCCCGTAACTTTTTGGAATCATTCGGGTCTTTCCGACCCTTAACCAGGTCAAAAACGGCTTAAAACGGGGTAAAAACGAGAAAACGGGACCTTAGGAACCGAAACCCCTCTTAAGGAGCCGAAGCTCCTTGAGGCCGAAAGTACCCCAGACGAGGACCGAGCCTCTGTTGGCTAAGGCACGCGAGGACCGAGCCTCTGCCTCTGTTCGCTTCTCGCACTATTTGTTTGCCTTCCGCCTCTCTGTTGCTTCCTCTCCTCTCTGTCTCTACCCGCCTCTCGGTCTCTGCTCTCTCTTCCCGCCTCTCGGTCTCTGCTCTCTCTTCTCTTCTCTCGGTCTCTCTTCTCCTCTCTCGGTTCCCTCTCTCTCTCCTTTCTCCCCTCTCGGTTCCTACTCTCCCTCTTCTTCCCTCTCGGTTTCTGCCTCCCTCTCTCTCGGTTCAGCATCAGAAGACCGAACCTCGGCCAGAATTCGGAAATTTGTCACTTTTAGCCCATTTTTGTTTTTTTTAACATTTTAAGCCTGTTTTTCGTGATTTTAAAGCGGGATTTTCTCCAGAAATTATATTTTAACATAATAAACCCTAAATATTCATAATTTAAACATATTTTGATGAAAATCATTATCTAAATAATAAAAATCAAATGGGTGAATTATTAAAGGTGGAGTGTTGACTTTGCCTTATCCAATGTCACAAGCAACCACCCCACACCCACTATTTGACTAACCACACCTCCCCACCTTACCTAAGTCACTTCAATGTCCCTTACACTCAAATTACACTCATTCCCACGTTTTTAGAGCTGGAACAAACATCCTCTCTCCTCATTTCTCTCATTTTCTCTCATTTCACTAAGTATCAAACACCACTTTTCTCTCAAACTTTTTCTCCACCAAACTCGAGATTCAAGGCTGATTATCAAGTGTTCTTCCACATTTGGTAAGCATAATCCATTGTCCTTATGATTATCTCACTTATTTCCACTCAAATCATGGATATCTTACACAAACTCCATCATATTTGTGTTAGAGCTTCGAATCTTCAAGTGATTCTTCAAGTGTTCTTGGCTTGAACACTTCTCTTCTTCAACACTTATCTACTGAAATCACTCAATGTGAGTTCATACCCCTACATTTTCATGTTTTCTCAAGTTTTCAGGGGGGGAATACAAGTTAAAACACTAAGAACTTAACTAAATTTTTCTAACAGCCTTCATCAGAAAAGTTCAACTCCATTCACGGACTGTTTTGGGCATCTTAAACATTTTTGTTTTCAAAACTGTACGAGGTGCAAATAGTTCAAGTTTTTAGATTTAAAATGACTACTTGCACATCTCTATATGATTTTTCTACAATTTATGCTGATTTTTACAAAACTGCCTATCATTTCAAACAACAATCCGGACCAGTCTGTGATTTTGGACTTATTCACCCAAGTTGGAGGTCATTAAAAATCGTGATAAAAATTATGAGTAAACTAGACACATTTTGTGAACTCTCAGAATTTACGGATCTAGTTTTCAACTTCGTATGATTTTTCTATGATTTTTCCAAAACAGGGCAGAATGGCTAAATTTAGCCAACAGCATGTAAATATCATAACACTTTGTAATATGTTGAGCAAAGTGTATAATCATAAGTTCTAATTATTGAACGTGTTTCTTTGTTAGTTTATCATCATGAACTGAAACTAAGTTATTCATAATAAATATTATTCATTCATTTTAGAACACGTATATTAAACTATAAAAAGGATAGTTTGATGAATTCATAACACTAATACATTTCCATAAAAGAGTTCATACGTATTACATACATTTTGGATAAATTATAATAGGTATAGTTTATGATACATCACTCAACACACTCGTACAAAAAGGGTACATTCATACAAGAAAGATTTATATTTACACACATTTCACGTAAATTTGTTTACCTATAGTTTGATAAATTCATAACACTAATACATTTCCATAAAAGAGTTCATACATATTACATACATTTTAGATAAACTATAATAGGTATAGTTTATGATACATCACTCAACACACTCGTACAAGAAGGGTACATTCATACAAGAAATATTTATATTCACACACATTTCACGTAAACTTGTTAACCTATATTGTGAGACTCTCTCTCTCTCTCCCCCCGTACGTCCGAGTGCGGGATATAATTCCTGGTAGTTATAATCAGAATCTCCTTGAGGGAGAACGTGATACTTGTATATAGATCTATATTGGGTTTGACACCCCACACCTTGCTGCTAGCTACAGTTGGACCTGCAGGTCTACGGGTGACAAATGTCATTTTATTTTTCGCGACACCTGAGAACGTCGTGGCAGGTTCACATAGTCATAGTATGATTATAGCGACTCACATAGGGATATAACAATCCATAAGTTTACGGGATTTTATTTTTAAAACCTAAATGAGTTTTATGTCGATTTAAAATCACTTTTTATCTCTATTAGTACATATATTACTGTACACTTTTGGTTTTGGTAGTTACGACTACACATCATTTGAAACCACATTTATACTTTTAAGTATGGTCAATACTTGTTATTTCTCAGTCCTCTAATTAGGACTACATATATATAAAGTATTAACGAACATGAGAACATACAGAAATTTCATTTAATTCAAACGCGTCCATGTCCATTTAAGTACATAACATTTTCTATTAATAAGAAAGGTTACTTACACATTTTGGTCTTCAGTCATAAGACTACATTACGCAGATTTTAAAGAAAATATCGGATTTTCTGGATGCATATTCTAACGCTTTTACAAGGAAAACGATTTACTTTTCCAACGAAATCTCTTATGAACTCACCAACCTTTGTGTTGACACTTTTCAAAACTACTTGTATTCTCAGGAAGTCAGTGAAAACAGGAAATCAACAACGTTTTGAGGATGGGACGATAAATCGTCAAACAGTTCATTTTGTATTATAATGTAATTGATGTGAATCATGTAAACATGTGCTTTGATGTAACGTTTTCAATTATATTTGTGTTGGTTGTATTTACTTTGAGCACTATTATACTCATTGTTGTGATACTCTACATGAAGTCCTCCACCCTTGGACGTTTCCGCCATCCTTGGTTTGGGGGTGTGACAGAAGATGCCTGGTATGCCTGTTATATGTGCTTATTGAGCTGCATGATAGTACTGATTAGACAGTGATATGATAGTCTGGATAGGATATGCTTGGATTGGGTTACTCAATGCCCGAATGTTGCTTGCTTTGTGCTATTAGGAATTCTAGCTATCTTTAGTTAACTAGTATATGAATACATTACATTAGATATTGCGAGGACTACATAAATTTAGAAGGTCGAGTTTATCTCTATTTCGTATCTTTTGTCTGAGTCCAACCCTTGTAGGGTAGGACCCCTCATTCGAAGAATTATTTGGTCCTAGTGATATGTGATGTTATTCATGAGCTAGTTAGGTGAAGGTAGCAGAGATTTCTTATGCAGCTGATGGCGGAGATTGAGTCGGGGAGTTACCCTAGGGTAAGCCTAGGATAAGATTAGCACATAGTGCAACAATAGTAAAAGGGACTTGGTAAAGTCGAGGATATCATTGACGAAAGTACAGATAGATGTGGAAGGTAGTATAGGCCTATACTACTAAAAGCAGAGGATCCATACTCAAGTCAAAGACAGATGAGAAAGAACTAGGGAACTTGTAGAGTATGTGAGACCTCTCGATATTATGTATGACCCTGACACTTATGTATTTTGTTTCAGAATGGTGGTGATTACATGTCACGGAGCAAGAGGATTGGGATCTGGGTCAGGATCAGGTTCCGAGCTAGTTGATGAGGGACTACGCGAGTTTATCGCGTCTGAGATCACGAGAGGCATCCTTGAGGCGACCCCGGTGATATTTGGGTCGATCAAGGAGGGTATTGTCGAGCTGATGGAGGATCGTCTCATGGTGTTCAGGAACGACATGGCATCTGTCCAGATAGGGACACGCACACTCTCCTTCAAATACTTCAGGGGATGTGGTGCACCAGATTTCCACGGGGTGAAGTAAACCATTGTTTCCAAGAGGTGGATTGCAGACATAGAGTCTGCTCAGTTGACAAGCTTCTGCCTTGAGGGTTTGAAGTTTCGATATGCTGCAGGTCGTTTGAGGGATAGAGCTAGAGATTGGTGGGAGTCAGTTGGTGATTTTTTGGGAGCCTCATCTATTGAGGCTATGACCTGGTCATATTTTGTGGCCCGATTTAGTGCAGAGTTTGCACTGGCTATGGAGCTCCGACAACTGGCCAGGGAGTTTCTTGACATGAGACAGACGATAGAGACAGTAGCGGAGATTACCACCATGTTCAGGGTGAGCACCTTATTGGTGCCTCAGTACGCAGGGGATGAGGAGATGTGGAAGACGCACTATCATGACATGTTGAGAGATGACATCCGAAAACATGTCAGGTACTCGGCATGCCCGACATTAGATGACATGATTGTGAGGGAGAGGGAGAGGGAGATTGATATAGAGCACATTAGGAAGAGGAAGGTAGGAGATGGGCATGTTGTTGGGTTTCCGGGGAAGAAACCCAAGGGATCCGACACTAGGTCGAAGGGCCAACAGGTTCGGGGCCACTGCGGGAAGTGCAGCAAGACCCATGAGGGGGGTTGTAGAGTAGGATCATCGAGTTGTTACAAGTGCGACAAGACCGAGGACTTTAGAAAGGATTGTACAACCCCTACCCCACATTCTAGACATCAGAGTTGATTGCTTCCAGTGCAATCAGATGGGTCATAAAAAGGCCGATTGCCCTAGATTGACAGCAGTAGCAGCGTCGGTGGCGGCGCCAGCTCCAGTGACCCTGTGGCTTATGGATGGCCGACAGGGCAAGACGGATACTCCGGTGGTGAGGATTCGAGCCTTCTAGATGACCGCCGAAGAGGCACGTGCCGAACCCGATGTGGGGACGAGTATGTTTTCTTCTCCCTAGCTCTTATTATATGCCGTTTATGATATTTATGTTTATGTTTCATGTGTTATTTAGGATCGTTACCTGTGAACGATATCCCAGTCCAAGTGTTATTTGATTCGGGGGATACCCGATCATTTGTCTATCTTTCACTTAGCAAGAGGTTTCCTAAGTCTTCGATCATGTTGGATTTCCCTCTAGAGGTCATGATTCCTGATGACCGATCAGTATGAGCATCAGAGGTCTTTAGGGATTGTGTCTTGAGACTGTATGATGAACACTACCTAGCAGACTTGTTTCCATTCTGTTGCATGGAAACAAGGTTATCATGGGCATGGAATGGTTGAACCCTAATTGGACAGTGATCGTTTGTGCGCAACAGTTGGTACGAGTAGATTCCAAGTGGGGGAGAGTTGGTGATTCAGGGGGAGAGGCCACAACGTGGACCAGCCTTAAGCTAAGCAACGAAGGATAGGCGCTACCTTCAGCTGTGTTGCATAGGGTATGTCACCAACGTTATGGACACCCGAGAAACGGGAAAGGTGACAATCAGTGATGTGCCAGTGGTGTGAGAATACATGGATGTATTTCCATAGGAGCTATATGGGATACCTCCGGAGAGACTAGTAGAGTTCAAGATCGACCTGGTCCCTGGTGCGGCTTCGATAGCCAAGGTACCGTATCGGTTGGCTCCTCTTAAGATGCAGGAGTTGTCTACACAGCTGCATGAGCTGTTAGACAATGGTTTCATTAGGTCGAGAAATTCACCCTGGTGAGCCCCGATCCTATTTGTGAAGATGAAGGACGGGTTGCATCAGATGTGTCTCGATTACCCGAAGCTGAACAAGGTAACGTTAAACAACCGTTACCCACTCCTGAGGAGTGATGGTCTCTTCGACTAGCTACAGGGGGCATCTTGGTTTTCCAAGATAGATTTGCACCTAGGTTACCATCAGATGATGGTTAGAGATGCGGATGTACAGAAAACTACTTTTCGAACTTGCTATGGTCATTACGAGTTCGTGGGGATGCCCTTTGGGCTCACCAATGCTCCCGTCGTGTTCATGGACCTCATGAACCGTGTATGTTGACCAATGTTGGATTGGTCTGTGATAGTTTTCATTGATGATATCTTGATTTATTCCAAGACACAAGAACAACACGAGGAGCACTTACGAGAGGTGTTGGACACCTTGAGGAAGGAGAGTTTGTAGGCCAAGTTCTCCAAGTGTGAGTTCTGGTAGCACGAGGTGCAGTTCCTTGGGTACCTTGTTAACCTTAACGGTATTTTGGTTGACCCAGCCAAAGTAGAGGCCGTGATGAGATGGGAGGTTCTAAAGTCTCCATCTCAGATTCAGAGTTTCCTGGGATTGGCAGGTTATTATTAGAGATTCATTTAGGAATTCTCCAAGATAGTCGTACCCTTGACCTGGTTGACAAAGAAATATGTGGTCTTTCGTTAGGGGCCTGAGCAGCAGACAACATCTGAGACTTTAAGACAGAGACTATGTAAGGCGCCAATCCTCGCCCTGCCAGAGGGAGTGAAGGATTTTGTAGTATACTTCTATGCGCCTAACTCAGGGTTGGGCGCGATACTGATGCTGAACGGGCATGTTATCGCCTACGCTTCGAGGCAATTGAAGCCTCATGAGGCGAACGACCCGACACACGATTTGGAGTTGGGGGTGGTTGTCTTCGCCCTAAATATTTGGTGTCATTACCTCTATGGGGTTGGATGTACCATTTACACAGACCAAAAGAGTTTGAGGTACCTCATGGATCAGCCGAACCTGAACATGAGGCAGCATGGGTAGCTGGATATGGTGAAGGATTACGATTGTGAGATCCTTTATCACCCAGGAAAGGCCAACGTCATGGACGATTCGCTTAGTTTCAAGGCAGACCCTATCAGAGACATTTGCTTAAGGATGACGGTGATGAATCCACTGTTGGAGCAGATCTGAGAGGTACAGGTTGAAGGATTGAAGGAGGAGCGCCGGAAGTGTGAGCGGGTCATAGGCCGTGTGGCCTCGTTTGACTATGACAACTACGGGATACTGACCCTACAGGAGAGGCTTTGGGTTCCGTATTGGGGCAGAGTACGATAGATTTCCAGGTTCTCAATCCATCACGGGGATACGAAGATGTATAGAGATCTTTGTCCTGACTATTGGTGGCCCTGCATGATGTGGGATGTAGCTTGGTACGTCGAGAGATGCCTGGTCTACAGGAAGGTTAAGACAGAGCACCATAGGCCTCACGGCAAGACGCAGCCGTTGGACATCCCTATATGGAAATGGGAAGATATCAATATGGATTTCATCACAAAGCTTACCAGGACCGCACGGAGAGTGGATTCCATATCGGTCATCGTGGATCGATTGACCAAGAGTGCCCATTTCATACTGATCCAGGAGAGTATCTTGACCGATAAGTTGGCCGATATCTACATTCAATAGGTTGTAGCACGACACGGAGTGCCAATCTCCGTGATTTCTGACAGAGATGTGCGATTCACTTCCATATTCTAGAAGAAGTTTCACGATGAGTTGGGTACTCGTCTGCACTTTAGCATTGCTTTCCACCCATAGAAGGATGGTCAAAGTGATCAGACCATCCAGACACTGTAGGATATGCTGCGGGCATGTGTTTTAGACATTGGTGGTAGCTGGGATAGCTACCTTCCCTTGGCAGAGTTTTACTACAATAATAGCTACCACACTACTATTGACCATCCTCCCTTCGAGATGCTATATGGGAGGAAGTGCAAAACCCTGATATGCTAGGGTGAGGTGGGAAAGAGGGTCATGGGGAGTACCAAAGTGGTACTCAAGACGACGGAGAGGATTCAGCAGGTTCGGAGCAAGCTTCAGACTGCTCAGAGTCGGCAGAAAAGTTATGCCGACTAGCGCCGCTCGGACCTAGAGTTTCAAGTCGGGGATATGGTCCTCTTGAAGGTGTCACCTTAGAAAGGTGTCATATGATTTATGAAGCGGGGCAAGTTGGGCCCCAAGTATGTTGGACCTTTTAGGGTTATAGCTCAGGTGGACAAGGTGGCATATAGATTGGATTTGCTAGCCGAGCTTAGCCAGATCCACAACATTTTCCATGTCTCCCAGTTGAGGAAGTGGTTGGTCGATGACTCAACAGTACCTCTAAAGGATATTCAGGTGGAAGATAGCCTAAACTATATCGAGCAACCAATAGCTATCCTCGACAGGAAGTCGAAGAATCTAAGGAACAAGAGGGTCGAGCTGGTGAAGGTGCAATGGCAGCACCGTAAGGGCTCATAATGGACTTAGGAGATGAAATACAAGATAAGAGAGCACTACCCTGAGTTATTCCCAGATGCAGTAGACTCCGAGGACAAAGTCTAGAATAAGTGGGGGAGATTTGTAACACCCCGATCCTGGTATTCATTTTTACGCTAAGTTGTTCATTTTTCTTATGGACTCGATGAGTTGGAGGCTCAAACTCGTCGAGTAAATTGGGAATGGGATGCGGCACATAAGTTATCTACTCGACGAGTCAGAAGCCCCGACTCGATGACAAGAGCTGACAGGGTGAAACCCTAATTCTAAGGGTTTGCACCATATTAAAAACCATAACTTGCTTCCTTTACAGCCTCCAGCACCCTCAGACCATCCTCACGAAACCCTAATCGGTTTTTAAGTGTTTTTGAGCTCTTTGTGCATTTTTTGTGTATTAGAAGCTTGAGAAGAAAGAAATGGATTGGGAGATCAAGAGAAGGCAAGTAGATCTATAAGTTTTGACACATTTCCAGCTTGTTTAAGGTAAAAAGCTTCAACCTTGACCATTTATCTCTTAGATCTCTAGTTAGGCAAGTTTCTACCTTTTCTAAGCTTTAGTAGAGCCGTTTTCAGGATTTTGTGTTTCTAAGGGCGGTATAACTTCATATCTTGAACCATTGAGGGTTCCCATGGCATAAAGGTGCCAACTTTATAGCCCTAGGAGTCCCATACACCTAGTGGACCTCATTTTTAGGCCTTTTGAGCTTGAAGACTCATGCATGGACGTAAAGTTTGTGACTTTATGTGTAATATGGACCCTAGGATGTTAGATTTATGTTCTCGATGCATTAATACCGATTGAAATCGACTGAATAGTTTTGGACATTGAGGGACTCGATGAGTCACTCATACGACTCGGTAAGTCTGGTCGTAATTTTCCCCAAACCGCTTTTGATAACGGGTAATTTGTTGAGTTGTGACAAAATCAACCAGTTGCGTTCGTTTATGGACTTGAAGATCATGGAATTCGGCGAGTTCAAGAACAAACACAGCGAGTTGAATGCAATTTCCCAACCATATGAAGAGAAACTCGACGAGTTCAAGGAACAACTTTGTAAGTCAAGGACTAAACACTTCAACTTGTATGAAGCAGGACTCAACGAGTTAAAGGATGAGCTCAGGGAGTTAGGAGCAAAAGTTCCTGAATCTGTATGAAGGAAAACTCGACGGGTTCTTGAAAGATTCAACGAGTAGGATCGAAGTCGCACCACTTTGAGGATTATGGAACTAGAAGAATTGGCGGACCAACTAGGTGAGTTGGGTTAACCGGATGTTGACATTGACAAAAAAAAGTTGACTTTGACCAGGGTGTTGACCTTGACTTTGACTTTGACCTTAGTTGACCCTTGAAACGGTTATGAGTACGAAATGGTAATTAATGAAGGTTGTTATGTGTAGGAGTTGAAAGAAGTTGATCCCGGCATCAAGGACAGTTCAAACACTTCACCACATTGAGGTGAGTTACCTTCCAGTAGAAGTGGGTCGAAAGCACCAAGACCGGCCCACTAGTAAGAGTTATAGTAATGATAATTGTATTTGTGATAATTATTTGGCATACTGTTATCTGTTATGATTATCTACTAGTATGTTATGATGTTATGTGATATATGATAGGAGGGGTAGGAGAGACCCCAATACCGGTCGATAGGGCCGATGGGGTATGCCAGCACCCTGATAAGTTAGGCAGTGTATGACTTGTATGTTATGCACTAGGATGATATGTGGTAGAGTAGGGGTGAAATAGCCCCCAATACCGGTCGAAAGGACTGAAAGGGTAGGCCAGCACCCAGATATGCTAGGCAAGGTTACCAGTTGATAGGACCAAAGGGGTAGGCCAGCTCCCTGATATGCTAGGCCAGGTACTGGTCGACAGGACCGAAAGGGAGGCCAGCACCCGGATATGCTAGGCAAAGTATCGGTCGATAGGACCGAAGGGGTAGTTAGTACCTAATTATATTTTGTAGTATTTGTTATATATGGTATGTGGTATGATGGGGAACTCACTAAGCTTTGTTCTTATAGTTTTCAATTTTGTTTCAGGTACCTCTTCGTCGAAGGGGAAGGAGCCGGCACGGTAGCAGCGCATCACACACATGATTTCCACATTATGAGATTCTTGGGATTGTACTCTGACATTATTACTATTTTTATGATATGGTTTTGAAACATGTGATTATGGTTCTGTGAAGTGATGTGACTCGATGATGTTTTCTTATAAATGTTTTCTAACTCGTTATATCAAAAGTGAAATTTTTGGTCTTGAAAATTGGGATGTTACAACAGGACAAATAAATGGATCAGGAGGAGGGCTTACAACCACGACGTGTTATTGAATATTTTTACCAAAATACCCTCTCTTTTCACATAAAATTTAATCATTTTATAATTTTAAACCCCACACTTGATTTTGTTGTTTTTAAAAAAATAAGAATGACTTTGATGATGATTTATCCTAGAACTCAAATAAAAATGCAAAATTTAAAAAAAATTAAAAAGGGAAAAGAAAAACACAAACCGAGCTCGGGTTGCCTCCCAAAAAGCGCTTCTTTTTGTAAGAGTCATGATCCAGACTCCATGCCACCTGTGTTGAGTCATTTGGAGTTTCAATTACCAAGTGCACCTTTTGTTCCCTCCATCTTCTTTTGCATCCTTGCACTCTCTTAACATACACTTTTTTAGAATTTTCCCTTTTTTCCTTAGCATTGCCTTCTTCAAGTTTTCGTTTTACCCCTTTATTTTTCACAGTAAACACCGATTCTTCTTTTATTTCTTCTTGTTGCCCCTTCACTTCTAAATTTTCCTTATCCAAAGTTAGTTGTTTCAATCCTGAATTAACTTCGAATTCTTTATCACTTGACACCCAATTGTATTCATTCTCCTCACTAACTAAATAACTTGGAGTTTTGTAAGCAAAGACTTCAAAAACCATTGGGTTAATTGCTCTAGGCTTTGTATGCTTTACTTATTTAATAGATTGAATTTCCTCTTCCATTAACTTTTCCAATTCATCAAGATCATGTTTCGTCATCAATATTGAACACTCCTTTTTTAGCATAGTCTTCTTTGAATCCATCTTCCACTCTAAAAGTCATCACTTCATCTCCCACTCGGTATGTGAGTTTTGACTCACATATATCCACCAAGGCTCAAGTGGGTTTGACCAAAGGATGCCCAAGGATAAGTGGTCCGTTTTATCCTCCTTCATATCTAACACGACAAAATCAATTGGAAAAACAAATTTTCCAATTTTTACCAAGATATCCTCAACCATGCCTCGATGATGAGTCACTAAATGATTATCCATGGGAAACATCATTTTGGTAGTCTTCAAATCTTGAAGTCCGAGCTTCTAATAGAACGAGTAAGACATCAAATTTATGCTTGCTCCAGAATCGGGTAAAGCATAACTCTTCATGTTATTCCCGAATTCACACGGAAGTGTAAGGTGTCTAGGATCTCCTATCTTCTTTGATATTTCTCCCATTGTCACCTTAGAACTCTGATCACTAAAGACAGCCTTAGAATTCTTCTCCAGTTGTTGGCAAGTGCTGAATAAGTCTTGAAGAAACTTTGCATATTCGGGTACTTATGCTAACGATTCAATAAAAGGAGTATTAATAGGAATAACCATAAGTTGCTTCATAAACTTCAGATGTTCTTGCTCCAGTGGGTGAACTCTTGCTCGGGAAGGAAACAGCAGCGGAGGATGATAAGTTTGAGTGCAAGAAGAATTTCTTTGTTCAGACCGGGCCCACGTCGTGAGGTGTGAAATCTCACATCGTGAAATCGAGGATCCAACATCCTTTTTTTCTTCAACTTTCGACTTCTTTGGTTGTGGTCCGGGCTGATTTGACTCTTCTTCTAGTGCTTCTAGGAACTCAGTAATGATATACCCTTTAGTAACGATTGCCATGACATGTGGTTGTTGCTTTTTATCTAGAATTTATGGAGATAATCATTCATTAACAAATGTAGTTGATTGACCAAGTTGAGATTCAATGTTTTGGATCGTTGCTTGATGATTTCTATGTAAATATTGTTGATCTCTTATTGCCACATCCTTGATTGGTCCCATATTAGTGTGTCAGTTAACCACACACACTCTACTAATAACCAACAAGGTGCAATGTGCAATTTCATGGATTAGCACCAATTCCCCATTTTTCCTAAAGTAACTAGGATTTGGGAATTTGTAAAAGTGTTTAGTTACTTCATATTTCATTATACTTATAACGGAAGGTTGTGTCTTATCCTACCCGTTCGGCTAACGACCCTCCACTAGTCAAGAGTGTGGTGGTTAAGATTAGACACCCAATGGCGGTCATTTTACAGGTCGCTTCCTTAAACACCCTTATAGACCAACTTTGTGAATGAGGCCTACTAACGGTAAGACTGACTCTTTACTCATATATATATATATATATATATATATATATATATATATATATATATATATATATATATATATATATATATATATATAATATCAAACTTTTAATTTTATATAGTATAAGGGTGTATTTTACACTTTTAAAATACTAGGTGGTTTAATCTAATAAATTGTACCTTTAATTTTATTAAATATAAACCATTACATTATGGATTTATTAACTCTTTTTTAATTACACATTTAACTAATTAACTAAAACCATAAGGGTGTAATTTGAACTTTTCAAAATACTAAGGTTTAAGAATTTAATATTTCAAAATCAAGACCTTTTAATTAAATTTTAAATTCCAAAACTTGAGGACAAATTTTGAAACTTTTGAAAATATTAGGGTTTAACTATTTAAATTTCAAAAACTAAAACTTTTAAGTTCAAATTTTAAACTATAAAACCTAAGGGTGTAAATTGAAATTTTTTCAAACTTACTAGGTCAAATATTTGGCTTATAATAATCCTATATTATCCATATTTAACCAAAATCCATCAATTTGAGAAGGATAACCATTCCAAACATAAAAAAAATCGATTTTAGGAAAGAAAAACAAGTTTTGGAAGTAATCCTCAACAAAATCAAGCAAAAAAATCAAAATTCCCGACACCATATCCTAGGACTCGTCGAGTCCACTATGGAACTCGTCCAATAGGACCTACTCGTTGAGTCCGTACATGGACTCGGTGATTCAGCCAGTCAGAAGGGAAAAAATCGATTTTCTTGAACTTTGACAATTCACATTTGCATCTATTCACTAGAAAACGATCTAGGCTCTGATACCACTGTTAGTTTATGCGCATAACATCAATCCTATGGTGTACATGCAACCCTAATTTCTTTGATCTAGGTTTTCTAAGTAAACATACAACATTGAATACCAAAGCAATAAACCCTATTTCTAGCATATCAGATTCGAAAATCACATATGATTAAGGTTTAGATCTTACCTTGATTGTTATGGAGCAATAACAATCACAAACCTTCTTGATCTTGACTCTTGAATGCCTAGTGCCCCAAGTGTTGCACCTCTAATGGAGTTACGAACACCACAAGCAACAAGATGACTTAGGAGAGAGGTGAAATCGGCTAGGGCAACTCAAAGAAGACATAGGGTCGATATACTAAGGGATCTATTTATAGTTGAAGCTATTAGGGTTTTATGGTGGAAACCCTAATTTCCTTGCTTAGGACTTAAGCAATCGATGGAGCACATCTAGAAAGCCCTTGGACGAAATCTTCTTAGAATCTCCATAGATTTCATCCAATCCCTTTCTGTTAGGGATCCATAGCCCAACTAACAACTATCAGATAATTGCAATATCAGCCCCCTTTGTTTAACCAGTCTCTTTTGATCACCAAATTAATTTCTGATCAATACTAATTAAATAATATGATTTCCAAATAATATATTTATCTTGTAATATATTAATAAAACCCTTTTGAGTATGAATTTATTATTCATATAATAAATTCTACTCTTTCGCCTCTTGTCATCCTATCAAGTTGCATGAGTGAAGGCAACCCAAAAAGACCATGCTCATAATCGGGTCAAGTACAAACCAAAATAGTTATGGGCTTAAACACCTAATCCAATACTATCAACTCATACACGCTTTAATATTTCCCGAAAAAAAAATCCAATTTCCATAAAAGCTCGAGCCGACACTTTACCAAGATACCACTTGGCTCCAAAACGCAAACCGAACACCCAGATCATTTAAATCATGTGACCCACACCCAATTGGGAAATGATTCAAGACAGGGCGTTACAGTAAGAAAGGTTAGTGGCCTAACCAATCCTATACCCCTAATAGACCAAATATGGCTCAAACCACAAAGCCCAATTGTTGAGAGAAAAACTTGGAGACACACTTGAACAAACGTTAGAACAAGTAAGTTGCGGAATAGTTAATCTCTAAGGATCTAAAAGCTCAACAATAATAAAGTTAGATAGTTAGATAGTTAGATAGTTAGTTGTAGAAAGTAAAGAAAGATAAATGACAAAGGTTATATCAAGAATACACTTAAACTTATTCATAACAAGGAATGCAGTCACTCCAAGTTAGTAAGCGAGATCAAGCTTAGTGATTAAGTCTAGAAGACTTGCTCCGAAGAGAGGTTATGTTCCAGTAGCAGTTTGAGTGTGAAGAGTAATAATATAGATAACTGATGAAGATAAGAAAGATGATTGAATGAGAAATCTTGTGTATTAAGAAGTTAAGAGTTTTCACACTCACATATATCACCACTACTTAATACATAAGAAAGAGTCTCTATTTATAGAGTTTAGAAAAGAACTACTCTATGAGCAGCCGTGCAAGGCATGCTGGACAATAGAGTGAATTACATGGTAAAAGGAATAACTAAGACTGCAGATAGGAAAGACTTAAATACTTCGGATGCTGATATGGTTGGTGATGGAGAATGGTTGCGGTTACAGTTGTAAAGATTGACTTCGAGTGTTGTATTGGTTGTAAATACTGAACGGTTACGGTAGTTAAGTTCAAGAGGGTCACTTTTATGTTTCAACAATTTCACCCTAAGTGACCTCTTTAACTTTGGTTCAGTTATCAAGATTGAGAAACTTGATCAAAATCCACCAAAATTTTCTAACATTTTCCAGCCACATGATTCTTCTGGAGATCTCAAACTTGACTTTAGTAGTAATGTGCTTTGATTTTTCTACTGCGGTCTTGCAGATGTCAAATTGCTTCTTGGACAGGCGATGCATGGCATTCATCGGAATGAAATATTTGACATTGTCTGTCTTCCGATTGAATATGATGCCAAGTTCTGGGAAGTTGGTTGCGCCTAGAGGTCTTTCTTCATAACCTTCTGTAAGCATTGGCACTGGTTCAAGTGGTGGAAGGTTAAATTTCTTGAGGATGGTAGGGTGGATGTACGCATCAATCTTCGCAAAGTCACAGACAGTGTCCTTAAGGAAGGATTTGGCTTTGTCGAGAGCTATCTGTATCTTAGGATGTTTCTCTGCCTTGTTCTGAAAAACTCTGGCAATGAGAAATATTTCTTCAGGGTTCATGCAGGGGAAGTCTGCCTGGGTGCGGATGTAATCATGCTCTCTTCTGGTCAGAGTGAATTGAGCAAAGTCTGCTTTCATAAACTTCCGCATCCTGTAGTTCTTCACTGCGGATGGTCTATCATTAGACCAAATGTTTTCAACTGAAGAGCCATGCTTCGCATAGAAGGGAGTTAGTCTTTCGAATTCCATTGGCAGACGCTTGTGATCAGGAAGACTCCGGTCGAAGGAGTCAAAAACAGCAAAATACTTGGCATTGGGAGAAATTGGAAATGCCAATAACCATCTTCTGGTGGTTCAACATATGTGAGGTGGGGAGTGTAGTCTTCATCAAGCAGCCTCCGGAGAGGATTGACCCATGAGTTGATCAACGATTCATCAATCATAGTGTCAAAACCGCATTCTCTCCATATAACTATGGCTAACTTGGCTGCTTTCTAGTCATGTTTCCTTTGGGCAGTAGCAGGAGAGTCTGTAGAGCTTTCTGAAGACATATGTTACTCAAGATTCTTTAGGTGAGGAGGAGTCACAGGTCTGTTTAGGGTGTTTTTGGGTGATAATTGGGGAGATGGAATATTTTGAGATAGTGGAGGAGAGGGCTGTGGAGTGGGAATTTTGTTTGTGGTGATTGGAGGGCTCTGAAGGATGGATGTATTTGAGCGATCGCCTTCTTTATCACTTCCCCCTCTTGAGGAATGCAACCCTGGTGTTTCCTCAAGCCATTGTTTGAGTCCATCAACTTTGGCAAAAACCTCACAAAGTGTTCTTTCATCGATTCGGCCAGTTGGGAGTTGTTTGGAATGGCAGAGTTGAAGAGCAGCTTGTGAATATCCTTTGTGAGCTGAAGTATATTTGGGCTATGAAAGTTTGATGTGAGGGATTTCTGCAGCCGGGTGATTATGGAATGAAGGACAGAAATTGTGGACTCATAGGCAGTATGAGTTTCCTCTGTTACCCTTTTGGATTCGGCAGTTTGATCCACAACGGTTGTTTGTAAGCTTTGTTTGATTGTGTTTACCTCAGTGATGAGGCGTTCCACTGCAGCCATAAAATCTTGATGGTCGGCCCTGCGGTTGTTGTCGAGAGATCGAATCCCCATCTCGACTTTGAGAGAGATGCACTCAGCGGCCATACGCTCTCTCGCTTCAAGCCGTTCGATGCGCTCAATTAGGGATTACGGACCTGGGATATCTTCTGGTGGAGGTTGGGTAGGCTTAACCGCAGCCAAAATTTGATCAACTTTGGCTTAAAGGTTGAGGAATTCTTTGCGAGTGACAGCATTTTTCTTCTTATTTTCTTTGGGCTTTGAAGTGGAGTGTTGAGAACCGCTGGATTCTTCTTCTTCCTCGAACATAATAAGGTCGTCATCTAAGAAATTCGGTTTGTTGACCTCTTGGATGTCTTCATCGTCAAAACCAAAGGTTGGGGCCGAGCTGAGTTCAATAGCTAGCTCTTCGTCTTGAGAAGGGTTGACTGCAGTAGGTGGAACAGGAGTTGAAGTAGGAGGAACATTAGATGTACCTGCGGCTATGATTGAGGCTTGAGCTTTCAGCATTGTTCCATCCATTTGGTCAATCCAGGTCTGAACCTTGAGGATTATAGCAGTAGTGTGCACGTTGCTGATGGCATTTGACCAATACTTGGCCACTGACAGAATTTCTTGTTCCTTCTGTTGTTGTTGTTTGACTTGCTTCTCCTTTCGGACTTGGAATTCCATTTTGAAGGCAGCATACTTCTTGATTTCAGCATCAGTGGTTGGTTGATACCGACTCCAAGAGTCATTTGAGTCTTCATCGTCAATTCCTTGTGTTCGCACCAAGGTGTCCCTTGGGTTCACGGATCCTTGCACATTAGTGCTCACCGTGCCTAAACCACCTGATACAGATGTAAGCAGAGTAGGATTTCCTGGGCTTCCTTGGTCTCCTTGACCCGTGGTCAAGTTTGACCTCAGCCCAGTTCTGGCATGGTCGAAAGAGATGCCCTGTGGATGGAGTGGTGTTTGTAGTGTTTGGGATACTTGCAAGAGGATGGAGTTTAACTCCTAAGAAGAAAAGATGTGCAGCCGGGAAGCCCTGGAGACCTTAGGGCGATTACCAATTCTATCTTCTTGAGATACAACTGGGGGGGGGGGGCTGTCTCCATGTTCAGAAGAAGATGATGATGAAACAATCTCACAGGATGAGGTTGAGTGGTATTCGATAGTGACATTGAATGGATGTGCAGCCATCCCAAGGACTACCGGAGCCTGTTGAGACGCTTCAGTATCAGTCTGGTCACGCATATGGCTAGTGGTTTCGGTTGTTTTTCTTTTCTTGAGGATAGATATGGGTTGTCTATCTTCCTCATAGTCATTGCTCGATACAGTGGTGGTTTTGGTTTTGCGTTTCTTGGAGAGTGCGGTTTGTTTTGGGACTTTCTTTTTGGGTGTTGTAGCTTTCTTTTTAGAAGCTACATTTTTTCTCCGTTGAGAAATGTTAGAAAGTGTAGTGGCAGAGGGGGATGCGGTACCCTCAGGAAGAATAGTTGAAGAAGGAAGAGGTGGGGTAGAAAGGTATGGGATAATACCCTCTGTGGCCTCAATATGATCTGAGACATCAGTAGTCTCAAGACCAAGCAGTGAAAGAATGTGTGTGGGGAGCCTGCAGATAGGTCCAAAAATAGTTTGATCAGAGGAAGGTGTATACCTTTTGAGATCCTTAGTGACAAAAGAAATTGATGTCACTTCCCATGTCTAGACCAGCATCCGCATGCAGATCAGAAATACACAGAGACCAAAAGCGAGCAAAAGTGAGCTCGGTTGGGTTTTCCTTTGGTTACTCTTTAAGAATGTACTGGAGGAAATCATCCCAAAGAATTTGACCGTAATTGACATCATGACTTGTGAAGATTCTCCATACGAGTTCAAGGAGCTTGAGTCCCATGTTGTAAATGCCTCCGGTTCTGCCAGAAAAACAGCGGATGACAAAGTGGCATACAAACTGCCAAACCGCAGGCAGCTGATTCTTCTTAAACTCACCAATCCCTTGGATTGGTTTCTGGTAACCCATTTGGTAGAGTGCGGTAGTGATATCGAATAAGGATGGAGTGAACATTTTGATGGAGGGATGGATTAATAAGTTAATGGAGGTTAAGAATTTTTCTTTGGTCAAGATGACCAGGGAATCGTTGATGAGGTTCAGATGCACTTCTTGGGGGTTTTCCAGTGGTCTGTATGCAGACATAGCACACTTAAAGAGTGTAGAAACGGTAAAAACATCAGTGAATGCGTTGAACGGGCCAAATAAGATGTGATTCTTGAGATGCTTGATCATCAGTTTTGTTGGAGCATTGTAAGATGGATGATCGTCAAACACAGCTCTGAAGTTGCTTGAAGCGATTGTTGGTGATGTGGAACCGATTTGATTCATCGAGCTTGAAGCCTTGGATTGCTTCTTGGATGCATAAGATTTCGCCATTGAGAGTTGTGAGATTGAAGTTCTTGATAGCTTTTGTGAGTTCTTGGAGAATTGAGAGAATAATCGATTAACAGAGAGCGTAAACGATTCTAGGGAAGAAGGTGGGTTTATAAAGGGTGTAAAAGGATTTAACCCTAGGTAAAAGATAAACGGGGGTAAGAAGTTGAATGGGGTTTTGGGGGGAATCAAAGATTCTGGGATTGAATCTCAGCCGCATGAATATGAAACGGGTTTTGAAGAGATTTGAGAAATCTTAAAAAGGGGTTTTGCATTTAATGGAGGAGTGGACGCATGGTAATTAGTCAGGTTATCGTGGGTTGATGAGAGAGAATGTTGTAACTAATTGGACGTGTTTGGGAGAGGAAAGGACAAGTTGAGAATGGATTGATTTGGGAATCATTCTTTTTGTCATCATCCCTAAAATAGGTCTGATATAGGATTTATTAAGAAAGGCAAAGTGAGAGTTTCTAAAGGGAATGTTTGTATTTTATTTAATGAATGATCATTAAATAGCACACAAAGATTCAAGAGTTAATGAATCTGTTGGAATTTATTTGAGGTCGTTGCGGATGAATTCATCAATGCGGTTGAGAAACTCCATCGCGGATGAGAAATAAAAACTTTCAGAGAATCTGTGAGACAAACACTTGTACGAAAATTAGAAATAAAAGAACATTAAGACCCATGAGATGTACGTATGACATATGGTTGCGGTACCTAGATTGAGGTATCAAAACCATCTATCATATGTAATTCTCAGTTAGAACCGCAATGGAGACCAAGGACGGTCTACGGTAGCTAACACTTCAAAAAGAACTACGGGTCCGGATTCATCATTCCTAACATTTGTAAGAATGCATTGAGTTTTGTAGAGTCAAGAGCTTTTGTAAAAACATCAGCAATCTCTTCATGAGTAGGAACAAAGATGAGTTCAATATTACCTTTCAAAATATGATCTTTGATGAAACGGTACCATAACTCAATGTGTTTCGTCTTGGAGTGCTGAATAGGATTATGAGAGATAGCTATAGCACTTTCAGAGTCACAATAAATTGGTATCTGCAACATTTTGTACCCGTAGTCTAGTAATTGTGTCTTCATCCAAAGAACTTGGGAACAGCAGCTGGCTGCGGCCACATATTATGCTTATACGGTAGATAGAGATACACACATTTGTTTTTGAAGACCAACTTAAAAGTCTTCCTCCTAGAAATTGACATCCACCTGAAGTACTTTTTCTATCGAGCTTACAACCTGCATGATCCGCATCGGTGAAGACTTGAAGATTGAAGTCGTTGCCTGCAAGATACCATAAACCCATAGATTTGCTTCCTTTAAGATACCGAAGAATTTGTTTGGCTGCGGTCATGTGAGACACTTTTGGATCAGCCTGGTATCTTGCACACACACCAGTTGCAAAGACAATGTCAGGTCTGCTTACGGTGAGGTACATTAGCGAGCCAATGATGCCTCTATAAGTCTTGTGATCCACAGATTCACCAGAGGGATCAGCAGAGATCTTATATCCGAAGGCCATAGGGACTTTAGCAGAAGAGCAGTTATCCATTGAGTATTTCATCAGAAGTTCTGTGGAGTATTTTTCTTGATGAATGAAAATTCCTTGCTGAATTTGTTTGACTTGAAGACCTAGAAAGAAGTTGATCTCTCTATTCATGCTATTTTGAATTTGTTGGTCATAAGCTTTGCAAATTCATCTACCATATATTGATCAGTAGACCCAAAAATGATGTCATCCAAATATATTTGTACCATCATAAGGTGGTCACCGTTTGCTTTTCTGAATAATGTGGGATTAATCACTCCTCTTTTGTACCCGGATGAGAAAAGAAAATCAGAGAGTGTCTCATACCAAGCCCTTGGAGCTTGTTTCAGGCCATAGACTGCTTTTTCGAGCTTATAGCAGTGGTATGAAATTTATCATTTTCAAATCCTGGAGGTTGCTGAAGATAAACTTCTTCTTTTAGTTCACCATTGAGGAAAGCACTCTTAACGTCCATTTGGTGTACCTTGACATTTTTGTGGGCTGCGTATGCTAGAAAGATCCGGATGGCTTCCATTCGTGCTACCGGAGCATACGTTTCATCGTAGTCAATGCCTTCTAGTTGACTATAGCCCTTGGCAACAAGTCTTGCCTTGTTTCGGATGACTGAGCCAAATTCGTCTAGCTTGTTCTTAAAGACCCATCTTGTACCAACAATAGTATGACCTTGTGGAAGAGGAACAAGTTTCCATACTTTGTTTCTTTCAAATTCTTCTAGTTCTTCTTGCATTGCAGCTATCCAGTCTGGTTCAAACAAAGCTTCTTTGATCGTTATAGGTTCAACCGAAGACATAAATGCTGCATAATGGCAGTGATCAGATAAGTCCTTGGAAGACTGAGTCTGGATACCTGCGGATGGATTGCCAATAATTTGACATGGTGGATGGTCTCTTGTCTATACATGAAGACGTGGAATTAGATGATCAGCAGCTGCAGTAGAAGGAATGTCATGGATGTCAGAGGAATCTGCAGTTGGAGATGGTAGTTCCCCCTGAATTTGAGAGCATCATGCTGAAACATCTTGATCTATTGAGGCAGAATTTTCTTGAGGAATTGGCAGAGGTTGAGGTTCCCCCTGGATTGCGGATGGGAGTTCCTCTGGAACCTGAGATGGTTCCCCCTGGAATGCAGATGAAAGAGTGACAATTCTAGGATCGGATCTAGTGTCAATATTCTCTAAGAGTTCGTCATTTGAGTCGTCTGAAGGTTCGTTTGATGGTGAGGCTTCACTTCCTGAAGGTTCGTTTGATGGTGAGGCTTCACTTCGGGTAGGAATGTAAGCAGTATCAGGTACTGGAACCTCAACGGTTGCAACAATATCCGGAGTAGAGCTTTCCCCATCAACCGGAGAGGTGGAAGTATTGAGCGATACTACTTCAGATAGAGACGGTCCAGATACGTCGGCATGTTGTTGTTGAGCTGTGGATGACACTAGGACTTCGGACAGTTTCGCCATTTCAATGGGATCAAACAAATCATCATAGTTGATTTCAACTAGATTTAGAGGTCTAGAAGTGGCTGGAATGTCACTTTCCATGATTGCAGTTGTTTCGGTAGACGGAGGTGCACTTCGGATGTGAGAGTCATCAAATTTCACATCAAAGCTTTCAATGATCAACCTTGTTCTTCTGATGAGCACTCGATATGCAACCTTGTTAGTGGAATAACCAAGGAAGATACCTTCATCAGACTTCGGTGCAAACTTGTTGAGTTGATCTCTATTGTTGATCACGAAGCATCTACATCCAAAGATATGAAAGAAACGAACATTGGCTTTGCGATTGTTGAGCCCTTCATATGGCGTTTTATTGAGACGCTTGCACACAATACTTCAGTTTTGAACAAAATATGTGGTTGCTACTGCTTCGGCCCAGAAATAGAGAGGAAGTTGGGCGAAGTTAAGCATGGATCTGGCTGCTTCAACGAGTGTGCGATTTCTTCTCTCTACTACACCATTTTGTTGCGGTGTATAGGGTGTTGAAAAGTTGTGAGAGATGCCTTTGGAAACTAGGAAACTGGTCAGAAGATGATTAGTGAACTCCGTTCCATTGTCAATGCGGATGCGTCTGACTGGAAGCTTGATTTGAAGTTCGATTTCTGTGATGAAGTTAATGAAGATTTGCGATGTCTCTGATTTGAGTCTGAGAAAGAAGACCCATGTGAAGCGTGTATAGTTATCAAAAATAACCAGTATATACTTTTTGTGGTGAATACTGGCTATGGTTGAGGGACCGCAAAGATCGATGTGTAATAGCTCTAGTGGTTCAGAGATAGAAGAATCCATTATCAGTGGATGACTTGCTTTGGATTGCTTACCGCATTCGCATGCTGGACAAAGAGTATCGTTGTTGAATTTGAGAATGGGGAGACCATGGACCAGTTCTCCTGTGACGAGATTGTTGATGTAGCGAAAATTGAGATGAGCTAGCTTGCGGTGCCACAGCCAGCAGACTTCAGATACAACTTTAGACAGAAAGCACAGTTGCGGTTTACCAATGATGGGAGAAACATCTAGAGGATACATCGTGCCTTCGGAGTGAGACTTTATTAAGCAGGTGTTGCGATCACTCGTCATTATGTAACAGAATTGATTGTCAAATTCAACTCGATGTCCTACTTTACATAGTTGGCCAACATTGATGAGATTGTGTTTAAGACCTTCTACATAAGCAACCTTCTGAATGGAAAAGTTCCCCGTAGTGAGAACACCGTAACCTCGGATGACACCGTTTGCATTGTTGCCAAACGTAACATTTCCACCATTGCATACAGGCCTGAAATCCCGAAGGTACTCTAACCTTTCGATCATGTGCAAGGAGCAGGCATTGTCAATTAACCATTCTTCTTCTTGTTCCTCCTTGCACAAAGCCTGAGAATTTAAACGGTTAGTTTAAGCATCCAAACAAGTTTGGAGCCAGGGACGATTGATGTATTCTTAAATGATGCATGGTCCGAGGTTGCATGGACAACTCTTTTGTCAACTTTCAGACCGAGTCCAGGGTGTTTGTTCAAATTTGGACTGTTACGAGTTTTCTGAAAAGTACAAGATTTCTAACTTTGATTTGACTTGTCATGAGATAAAAACCTTTGACAGTTGCACTGACATTTGCAAAAAGAAGGTTTGTCATTTAATTTGACATTGTGCTTGGTCAGCGGTTTATGGGGTGTATTGGACTTGAGATTAGTCCGAGGTGGGTAACTTTTGAAAGATTTGACGTTTGAGTTCTGAAAAGTTTGTTTTGAACGAGGTTTCGCTCGTTTAAATCTTTGAGTTGCTCTAGGTGGATTTGACAAAATTCCTTTCCATTTGTTTTGATTTGATTTTAAAAGTGTTGGAGTAGGTAAAACTCCTTTCCACTTCGGGTCAATTGAAGAGTAGATCTAAAAAACATAGTTTCTAACACGTTTGACACCTTTTTGGGTTGTCTCATAAGTAGCAGAAGTGGCTTGTGAAACTGAACTTTCCTTTTTGTTTGTTTTCATGAAAGAATAATTTTCTGAACTCTTGGATTTAGGAATTTTCTTAATTTTTGAAAAACTTGGCCTACTTTTGTTTCGAGATCTAATTTCTTCTTTGAAAGCTCTTTTTGCCAAAAAATTTGGTGAACCGCAGTCATTGTTATTCAACTGCGGTTTCCTGGAACCTTTTGAATAATTTTGAAAACGTGGGCTAGAACCATAACAACTTGAAGATTCTGGAATTTGAGAGCATTAGCCTACCTCAAAATTTTCTATAGACAATTCGTGAAAAATCGGTTGAAGAGTTGTAGTTCCTAGAACTGAAGGGTTGCAGTCATTGTTTTTTTAACTGCGGTGAAGATGATTTGACTATCGCAGAGTAGGTTTTAGATGAGACTACGGTGGGACATTTCTGGGACAGTTGACTATAGTCTGAGGACAAAAATGGAAAGTCCTCTGATACTTCGGGGCCTTCAACAACAATTTCTTCATCAACTTCGGATGAAGCTTGAGAATTGGAGTGGGTTGTGCCACTGATGGGAGTTTCATCACATATGTGACTAGAATCCTTGGGCACAATTTCCTCATTGACACAATTATTGCTCAAATTGTGTAATATACCGAAGTGAGTTTTGATATCTTTGGGAAAAGTCTTGTCATTGATAGGGAAATGAAATTCACTATCAGGAGGGACATACACTCTGTCTTTGTTGAACCGTGGTGAGGAATCCATTGCGGTAGGATATCCATTTGACCAACCCCAATTATATGTATTGTCTACGGTTCCATTGTTTACCAAATTTTCAATAGCCTCACTTTCATTAAACATTTTTTTAATTAATAGATTCAAGTATACAATTTCTCTCTGAGCTAAATCTTTTTGATTCAAGGCTATTTCTAATTGAGTTTCACTTAACATTCTAGCATCTTTCTCTAACTCTAGATCCCTTTCTAACATTGCCATCTTAAGTCTCTTGCTATCCAATCTTCCTCTCAAGTGGAACATCTCTTGGGACGCAATGTTCTTCTCATCTAAGGCTTTGTTATAGTCTGAAAGGACGGCATCACAAGTGTCATTAAGATCATCTATGTAGGGTTGACAATCATGCATGCTATAATTTAAAGTTTAGATCATGAGTTTTACCTGTTCAACGATGCTTAGAGTCCCATCTTTCGCCATGTAGGAATAGTTTTTGTTCAACATTGCTGACCCATCATCATCTGCAGTGGCCAGCATGCAGATTTTCCCTTTTCCTTTAACACTGTTGATGGTCTCTTCTTCATCTCCTGATGACCAAACTTGATGGTCTCTTTTAACTTGAGCCACATATGCCCTTGCCTTTTCCTTTTCTTCCAATTCTTGAGCCATTCGAATATAGAATGCTCTGTCCTTGACTACATTTGCCTTACAATCGTTTGTGAAATGATTTTCTTTATTGCATTTGTGACAAATCACAACACCATTCTTGTCTTCTAACTGAGTACCGGAGTCATTGTTCTGAGGAGACTGCGGTACCTCCTTGGGTTGATTTTTCTGAGAGACTTTAGTGTACCAAGAGTTGTTGTTCTGAGGACCGAAGTTACGGTTGAATGGTGGTTTGTTGAATTGTTGATTCTTGCGGAAAGAGGAAGGTGGTATGCGGTTGAACTGTTGGCTAACTAGAGCAATATCCTTCTGAAAATCTTCTTCATCATCATACTCAGAATCTGCTTCGCATGACTGTGGTGGGGTGTCATAAGAGGAAGAGTAGGATGACTGTGGTGGAGCTTGTGCTATGAGAGCAAAGCGGTCCTCCGAAGTCAGCTCAATTGATCTATTTCACAGAGTAAGGATCATAGGAAACATAGTGTGCATGCTCGAAGCATGGGACAACTATTTTTGTAATTTGAGTAATAAGTTGATTTCCTGAAACAGTAAATGATGAATAATGAGTAATCAATATGGTGTTTAAACAAACGTGTTTTATTTACTCCCACAAGTTTGGGGCCATATAGGATTAAGTATTATTGTTGTGTTTCAGTTTTCATGTTTTGACTTCCAGAATAACTGGGTTATTCGAACCTCCACAGTCGGTCATACGTTGGAAGTAGGTATGAAGGAAGACTATCATGAAGAGTCTGTAGATTGTCTAAAGAGTTTAGACAAAGCAAAAAGTTGCTGCAGAGTTCATGAGTCCTTTAATAAGATTAGACTATTGGATTAAACCCACGCTCACAAGAATCACTTCATGGATTTCAACACGAGTGATTGTGAGTCGATAATATTGTATATTCTTGAAACCGAGATGTGTGAGTTGTTATTTGCTGGTCGATTGCACGTTGATGATAAGTAAACGCACCAGTAACTTGGTGTTATAAAACTTATTGTTGTGTGTGATTCGATAAGTGAATGCAAGCGAGCATTTGAGTCGAATTTTATCCATTCCTTTTACCCCAAGTGGGATAAAAGTGATATGTGTGGGCCCCTCAATGATTTAGTGATGACACCTAAGTGCTTGGCCAAGCCGGGACTAAGTTAATGTGTTCAATAGTAGTCTGTTGTCAGTCGTCATAAATCGGAAGTCGGGAAACAGTATAGAGAGAATGATTAAAATTCATGTCTTATGTCTATACGATATCTTGAGAATGGAGGAATATATGATCCCTTATCTAAAGGACGTGCGTATCTGATAAGATCAGAGTTGACAGCGGCTTTTGAAAGCTACGTTTGTTGATCAGGTTCTGAAGTTATATAAAATAGTTATTAGACTTATCCAAGTGGGAGACTGTTGGATTAGTGTCTAAGTCCATAACTATTTTGGTATGTACTTGAACCGATCATGAGCATGGTCCTTTTAGGTTGCCTTCACCATAACAATATATAGGATGAATTAAGGAGAGAAAGGTTTAATTATGATTTATTAATATATTATGAGAATAATATGTTAAAGGAGAAATCATAATGTTTAATTAATATTAGTCAAGAATTAATTAAGAATTAATTTTGTGGCTAAAAGAGATTAATTAAACTTAGGGGACTGGAACTGTAATTATGAGATAATTACTTTTGGGCTATGGATTACCTAATAATATATAGGTTGGACGAATTCTATGGTAAGCCCATAAAGAATTCGTCCAATGGATATGTTAAAGGAGTCCATGGGCTGCTTAGGGCTTAAGCAACCAGATTAGGGTTTCCTAGTTGTAAACCCTAATAGCCAACATGTATATAAAGGCCTCCTATGCCCCAAAAACGTGGCTAAGAGTTCCTTTAGGTTTTCCAGTAGTTTTTGGTGCCTCCTTCCTCCTCCCTCTTCATCCAAGTTGCTTAGTGGTGTTTGTGACTCCATTAGAGGTGCAACACTTGAGGCACTAAGCTTTCTGAAGCCAAGGATTGATTGTTATTGCTCTATAATAATCAAAGGTCAGATCTAAACCCTATTTTATGTTAACATGATTAATTGTATGCTAGATCTAGGGTTTATAGCTTTGTATATTCAATTGCATGTTCATTAGACAAACTAGATCCAAAAGCTATTAGGGTTTGCATGTACACCATAGGAATGATGTTTTGCTCAAAACCCATCACTACTTTCCCCAAATGGACATAAACTCCTAACTTCTTAAGTGGGAGGATCCTACTAGATCTCATTCATGGGGCTAAAAAAGTATACAAAACTCCATAATACTATATCTAAGCATACAATGAGAACATTCCAAGCTTTATACCTCAATGAAGTTGGAAATGATGAGTAGAATCTAGATCTACAAGCTATACCTTGGTCAAAGCTCATTTTTCAAAACTCTTATCCCTCAAAGCTCACCAACACACACTAAAACACACACAAAGATGGTATAATCTTCTCTAGAGATGTTAGGGTTTTGAAATAAGGCTCAAAATGTAATGAAGGCTAAGAATAAAGGGATCATGAGTCATAATGTTGCATAAATAGGGTCCTAACCCAAAAATTTAGGATTTGTCCGCTGGTTTCATACGCACATCGTACGAGAAGTACGCCCAACATACTCCTACTTTTCCAAAAATGGCAATAATGCCCCATAGGGACCATATTTTCACACTATTTACACACCAATGGTAAAAAATGAAAAATACCTTGAATCGGGTGTTACACGTTTATAGAAAGAAAACCCCCTATCTTTCGTGGAGGAGAACCTTGACTATGTTCATGTACTAGTTATGCAATATGACTCAGATATTTGGTTTCGGCGATATCACTAAATCTTAGAAATTCAGCTACGTGGTTTTAAAGCTGGATGGCGAGGTCCTCAAGTGGTGGGAGGGGATGGGCCCAATCATTACTGAGGAAACTTGGCGTGCAATGACTTGGTAGATCTTTAGCCATAAAGTACAAGAACTCTTATACACTCCTGGATAGATGCGTATGATTGAGCATAAGTTTCTATCATTGGAGAATGGGAACATGTCGATTGCGAAGTACAAATCTATGTTTTATGAGAAGCTATTTTTTCGTGAAGATTTATTGCCCCACTCATGCAAAATAGGTGGAGCATATGTTGATGGATTACCAGCTGAGTACCAGGAAACTGTGAGGCAACACAGTACTTTGGCGACTGCCATGGACGAGGCACTGAGGGTCGAGGGTGATTTGGCTACACTAAGGAGTACTATTGGTAATAATTGAGAGAAGAGAAAATGGGAGGGTCATTATAATTGCAACAAAAAGAAGAAGGACGGGATTAGGGATAAAAGCGATAAACAGAGTTACTATGGGAAATGTCAGTCTTCTCACAAAGCTCAGTGTAACAACAGTACGATTAGTTGTAGGTGTTCTAGCAAATTAGGCCATAAGATATCTGACTGTACGAGTACCGAGCCTCTCTACTATAACTACAATAAAATGGGACATATGAGTAAGTAGTAACCCAACCTGAAGGTTACTAAAGGTGGTTCATGACAGAAAACAGAGACAACCAAAGAGACAACTTGTCATTTAAGATGACAATAGAGGATATCATGTGTGATGATGAGGTAATCGTTGGAACCATTTTGGTTAATGATTTTTCTATTACGGTTTTATTTGATGTTGGTGTTATAGATCGTTTGTATACCCTATATTTTATGTCTGGTTTGTGATACCTCGTAGTCTTTCTGGTCTTATGTTACACATTGAGGTAGTTGTAGGAAGAGTTCTGTTCTAGTTTGGGAAAAATAAGATGTGTGTTAAATCGTCATATCTGGTCACACCTTTCCTTTGACTATGGTTTCGATAGGATCAAATCCTTTGATGTTATACTTGGTATGGGTTGGTTATTTTCCAATCGAGTCGAGATCCTTTGTTTCGAGAAGTGTGCTCATACCAAGCTTGCTGATAGAGGGAGTATTATGGCTCGGGGAAAAATTAGTGTTGTAAAACTCACCGAGTTGGCCGATTACTCCTCCGAGTACTTGCTACTCGGCCCCTTACAAAGGCGAGTTACAAAATCTCGAGTACTCCCGATCAGCCCCATACTGAATGAGTAGTGTTGTAAACCTTGGTTAAATCGGTGATTAATATGTATAATTTACTTAATGGTTTATTATTTAACACACATGTGTCATTATTACTACATACATATATATATATATATATATATATATATATATATATATATATATATATATATATATATCTTAAATTTTCAATACTTATTCACAAAGTGAAGCCATTATGTGTTTTTCAATTTTTGTGTATTCACATGTATCTAGTTTTGTTATATATTTCAATTAACTTATGATTTTGACATATATAATTTCCCTAAAAATATTTCTACATGAATTACCAAATCTGAGTACTCCCCGAGTACTCCTGAGTACTCACTACTCGGTAGTCGGCCAAACAGGTACCGAGTAACGAGTTCTACAACCTTGGGAAAAAGTCTATGTGGTCTATACTGATTATTTTAGTGATGAAGGTACAAAAGTGCATGGTAAGAGGTTGTCAGGTCTTTTTGGCTCATGTGATTAAGAGCACAATGAATATAGTGTATCTTGAAGACATAAAGGTGGTTAGGGTGTTTAGTAATGTTTTCCCTGGCGAGTTTCTTGGTTTACCACCATCACTAGAGGTAGAGTTCCAAATCAATCTCTTTCCTGATGCATCTCTAGTAACCAATGATCCATATCGATTAGCTCAATCTGAAATGAAAGAGATTTGGTCTCAGTTGCAGGATTGACAAAGCGGTCATGATCCATTATGTGTATGCATTGTATATGTATTGTGGTATATGGTATTTTGGGGAACTCACTAAGCTTCGTGTTACCTAGACGAATATAAATGTTTTTCAGGTACTCCACTTATTCATGAGATGGGAAAGGTTTGACCATTCACATGCACATTTGCAACATGTTTTTTGCATAATGTAATTATACTCCGATATATTTTAATAAACAAAAATGAAAATTATAGGTTGAAAATTGGGATTGTGCAAATTACTAAGGAGGAGGTGAAGATAGCTTGTGATCGCTTGTGTGTAACACAAGAGATGAAAATGAGATAATCATATCAGAAGCACATACCAAAGACGTTCGAGGTGGGAGAGGAAGTAATGTTGAAAGTCTCACCTTGGAAGAGGATCATTCGCTTTGAAAATTGAGGCAAGTTAAGACCTTGTTATATCGATCCACTTGTTGTGTTGGATCATGTCGCCGATCAAGCGTATAGATTGGAGTTACTGCCATAGCTAGAGGGGATCCATGATGTGTTTTATCTATGTTACCTGTGGAAATTCATAGATGACGAACTGAGCATTCTACCACTGGATGAGTTGTGGGTTGCTAAATCAAAACGACTTGTGGAAGAACCCGAGATAATCTTGGAGTGTGAAATCAGGAAGCTGTGAAAACAAGCGGGTAAATCTCGTGACGGTCTTATCGAAGAACAAGCATGTAGGTGATATGACTTAGGAGCTTGAAGATGATATTAGTGCTTGTTATCCCTACCTGTTCGTTTTGGTTCTTGATTCCGGGTCGAAATCATCTTAGGGGGGAAGAGGATTGTAATGACCCAAACTTTCCCATTTTGCTATCGAGTTTAGTTTCCCATTATGTATTGTCGTTAAGTTACTTTTGTCATGGTTAAAGTTAAATTTTAGGGGCTAAAGATCAAAAAATGATGCATGTGATGGGTTTTATTGGTTATAACTACATGTACAATGCGTAAATCACTTAACAATTAAGAGGGCACATGCAACGTATAAGGATATATTTCGTATCACTTTGAAGGAAACATATAGTGAACAAAAAAACAAGATGAACCCTAATATAATGAAAATCATGGAATTAGGGTTGCATACCTTTGATTTTTTTTTTAGAAACAAATCACTTAAATCCCTTGTAGTTATTGATCTTGGAAAGCTTAACACCAAAAGGATGATGCCCCTAATGGCTCACGACCAAACCCTCGAACTAGAAGACAAGAGAGGGGAGATGGTGCTGGTATAATTTTCGTTTATATGCTTCTTAAAAAGAGGATGCACAAAAAATGACTCCTAACGGGTCCTATTTAAAATTTAGGTAACTTGCAAGCAGAACCAGATTTTAATTGATTGAACAATAGATTTAATCCCGGTTCAAATCTTTTCCTTATATGCAACTAGAAGGCTTCAATAAACCCTTGGAAACCCTCCAAAACTATCCATACCAAGGAGGTTATAGAATTACTTATTTTGTTAAACCATTGAACAATTAAGATCCACCCCTTGCACCTTTAATTAATTCTAATTAATTACATATTAATTTTGAGTAATAATAAATTAATTCTTATTTTGTTCATATTAATTTATTAATCATATAAATTAACAAATCAATTATTTAGTAATTGATATTATATTAATTTGTTAATCACATGATAAATTAACAACTAAATATCTATTTCTAATTAATATATTAATTGTATACAATATTAACAAATCATTTATTACAATTTATTAATCATATAATAACCTAAGTTCTAGTTTTGAAGGCAACCCCAAAAGGATTTTGCTTATAATTACAAGTATATAACAATTTAGTTTTGAGATTAGACACATTAATCCAACACTCTCCCACTTCGATAAACAGCACAATGTGCTTTCCAAAGCAATTATCGAGCTATGATTCAAATCAAACATTGACCCTAAGATAAGTGATCGGCTATTCCTTCGTTCTGCACGATATTGTATTGACATGAGACATGGAGTATAATCAATCTCACATTCCAAAATTTTGTTTGTCGATTTCCCAATTTATGAAGAATGAATTCAAACTACTAATTGAACTCAATTTAGTTTGTGCTCATCCAGTCATTTTAGATGCCGACGACAAATAATCAAGGGGCCAATGCATAACCGACTTGAAAATTACAACTTATGTATCTCCGTTTGAATAATAAAAGAAATTATCATCTTATAATTACTCGTGATAAAATACATGAAGGAATCTCTAAGAGTGAGTTTATCCAATACTTAAAATCTCCATTTTTCTAAGTACTCATGAGTATTGTATCAATCGAATGCAGTGTCCAATATCTATGGACAATCTACAGTTGATTCATGACAGTCTTGGTTCACTACTTACTTCCAAAAGTATGAGCGACTATGGATCTTTCAATAATAAAATTATTCATGAAGTAAAACATACAAATTCAAACACAATAATAAATTAGTTAGCTTTGGTATCATACCCATTGAATATAAATAAGTCCATATTATTTAATCACCGTAAAAATTAAGATTTTATTCATTATATAATATTTCGAGTAATCAATAAACCACTTGAAATAGAAAACATTAGTCATGCCATGTTATGAACATGTATATTATGCCTCTCTATGGTTTTTCCTTTGTGGACAGATCGATTGGACATTACTCTAATGATGCTTATTTCACAATTCCAAATTCTCATCACCATCCAAGATATAGTGGAATTCTAACTTTACATGATTTGATCTTTTGTGTTATCGAGGTTCTAATGTCACAGAGATTGAGCCTTCGATATCACAAAATGTTCCACTAGAACTTGTTGCCTGAAACAATTTTGTGGTAATGAAGTCTCAAATTCAAGGTACACTCATTGAACACTTCTATTACATTAAAGATTACAACTCCCATGTAGATTCTATAAGCATCTCCTATGTGACATCCCCATTTTCACGGCCAAAAAAGACCGATTTGTTTATGCTTTGTTTGAAAACCAGAGTAACGTTTTAAAGAAAAGTATTGCGAAATTTGTTCCCAAAAGATAATTATGATAAAGGTTTATCAAAGAATTTCCGAAGAAATGTATTTCATTATATTAATACCTCAGGATGTCATGTTTGATACAGATCAAAAGCATAAACATAACAACATAGGCCTTACAATATTTATTTAATCCATAATCCCTCATCAAGTCATCCAACTATGCTATTGTGCCGTTACCTGTAATACAAGAGACTGAGTGGGTCAGACTTAGGATCCTAGTGAGCACATAGGGTTTTCAACCCACAATAATAAGTTTACTAATTTCATCAAACCAAACACACCCGGTTACATGTTCCCGTTATCCTCACTTTACGTCCCTAAGACATCTAATATAAGGGATCTAGCCTAAGGATTTTCATCGGGGTGGAAACACTGCTTCGGGGGTTCTTCAGCGGTTTATGTCAAATAAGGCAACGATGAGGGGGATGGAGTAATGTTGGTGAACACTGAGTTCAAATAAACACCTACATGTTGCGAGCCTGCTAGCGTTCCACCATACTGTTTAGAAAAGTCTGTAGTCGTCATCTATACTCCGCTCGATGACTGGATCAACATTAACATCAATGCCTCTCGTCATTTTATTTCATCACACACTATCTGTTACATCTACCCATGTTTTACCCAACATTTTTATAGATATAAAATACATATACAGTTTAGATCATTTAAAACACGTATAAAATTGTTCATCCAACATAAATAGCAAATATATAGATAATATGCACACATAGCATATAATTTATATAAAATACTTCACCTCTCTATGTAATATGAAAGTAACTATGCACTCACTTGTTAAGGTGGTGATTCTGAACTGAGACAACGCTTTGCTGAATTTATTTTCCTTCGACGAAACCTAGTATCATTACCACTAGATTTTAGTATAATATTTATTGCGACTAATTATTAATCTAGATTCGTCATTAACTCAGAGTCTACTTCATGATCTATCAAGTAAGGAACAACCACGGAGGATCATATCCGAGACAGGGTCCGTCTGGTATACGAAGTATACTGTTTGGAAATCTCACTTTAAACACCTCACTAAATCACAGCCTAGACATCATTCCCGTACGTAGATCAATCAGCATAACAACTTTGAATCACTGATAAATCCTATTTATAGGTTCATAATAACGATATTATATTTAAATATAAGTTATATTAAAATAAGGGTAGGCGTATCTCACTAACAGCGGGTTTGCTAAAAACCGGGCTCCGCTGGAGTAGAGCTTCCGAGTCGAAAAGCTCTTTATCTTGGAGCCTTCAGGCGCTTCAAGGCTTCCTCCCTAGGCTTTGGGAGGGGGGGGGGTTAGGATAGGCTAGAGAGAGAGAGAGAGGGAGAGGGAGAGAGAGGGAGAGAGAGAAAGAGAGAGAAAGAGAGAGAGAGAGAGAGTAGATAGAGAAAGAATGAAGGAATTGGTGTGAAAATAAGCTATCCTCGCAACCCTTTTATAGTTGTGTGAGGTCTCGGTATGCTGGGCGTACCTCGGACCTACGATGCGCATAATGGGGCACGTGTTGATTCCTCGATGGTGCAACATGACTTATCTCGGACTGCAGAAGGCTAGAACGTGGGGCATGGCTTCGGTGTACGTGGGGCGTACTCGTACGCCGGGCTTTAGATGTGAACAATGGGCGTCCAAATGGATATATGTCAACACCGAGTGCGAGACCGTGGGGAGCTTGCAACGGCCAAGATTCCACCACGTCATCAATCTCGTAGATTCGCCTCCTGACTTCTAAAATTCATAACTTTCGTATATGAGCTCCATTTTCGACGTTCTTTATATCCACACGTAGGCAAGACCGTACTCTACAACTTTCGTTTAGATTCCGTCGGCTAATTTTGACTTTATTTTTAAAGTGATATTTTTAACAGGTCAGGACATGAAAAATCTGTTAAAAATTCATAACTTCTTCATCTGATGTTTGTTTTCGTCTGTCTTTTTATCGTTACGTTATTATTAACGAGATCTTCAATTCTTGTTTAGATTGTGTCAGCTAAAAATCGTTCAATCTAATATTCGAACTTTGGGTTGCATATTGTTAAGCCGAAACTTATGAAGAAGGCCGTAGAAAGGAAGAAATATTGATAAACAATGAAATGCGCCTTTTGCCTTTGATTAACCAAATTAACAACTGTTTACTACCATAGAAAGCTGTAGAATGGGAGAAGTATTAATTTAGTATCGGGAATATTAATATAAACGAAGAGGTAAAAAAATAGATAAAACACAATAAAAAAACCCACCTTTTGCAGGAGCGTAGGAGGAAAAATAAAAATGAGTTTTGACGGAATATGTCATATATATGTATTGAACCCAAGTTGGGTTTGGAGTGATAAGATAAAAATCATTTTTATCTTATCCCTTAAATGTTGAATTTCAAAATGTAATTAAGATAGACAATGTAGAAAATTTTAAGATTATTTTTTAAATTTAAAATCAGGATAATGTTGAGGGTTAATTAAGTTCCCGTATTTGATGATGGATTTTTCAATTTGAATATATAAAGTAGTTATAATAAACGGAAATAAATAGTTAATTGTTTTGTTAGAATGACAAATATTAAAAACGATCTAGGTTAAAATCAATAAAAAAAAGATTCTGATCATTGAATGTGATATCATCATATTTTTTTTAATATATATAAAGATAAATATGATTTTTTTTTATAAATAAAACCAAAATATAGATATTTTTATGGAAAATAATGTCATAAGAATTTTAATAATATTTTTGACAGACCATTTATATAGTTTTGTCTGTATAAAATAATTAAAAAAGCTGCGGAATTGGCATTCCCATGTCTTTGTTATGACAGTGAAAAAGAGAAGAAAAATCTTGTGTTTGGCAGGGAAAAAGAGATCTCCCAATTTGCTTTCATATCATATCAGACCCTCCCTCCCTGCACATGACCACACCATAACCTGATCCCGCCGCACTCACACCATTACTCATGCCTGTCAGAATTATTTCCAACAAGGATTTTTTCGTCTTTTCCACCTTCCCCATAAGGGTATAACCGTCAATCACAAATTTCGCGCTGCACCCAAATTCTTTACATCGACACCCAACAGAGTTTCATAGTTACATAACACCCCCACATAAATGGATATTTACACAGCTTGCACATTTTCTAGTAACGATTTATAATATAAGCACATCTTGTTCCATCCCCACTCTTAAATAACACCGTGTAGAATTTCGAATACATTTTGATTTCAACATTAGGTTATTATTTAAATATTAAATTTAAATATGCTGAGTAAATAGTTTTTGTAAAAAAAATATAACTAAACATGCAATTATTGAGTTTAAGGTTAAACATGGGGGCTGAACATAAAACATGGTTCCATCGCTTGCATGCAAAGCGTAACTGCCACGTGTACGTAAGGCGTGGCGACACAGTCCAACAACAGCAGAAACGGAAGCGGCGACGTGGGGCCCACCTGCCTTCCATTCTCCCGCCTCTTCAACTCACGAACCCCTGTAACAACGGCCGTACAACCATAAAAACGGGGACTGTGGGTCCCATCCCCCATCCCGCTTTATTTTTTTGATCAACTAAATTTACGGATTTAATTTATAAATTTTTTTCCATGAATATATATTTATTATTATAATTTCTTTTAGAAATATTAGTTTTAAAATAATTATAGGGTTTGGTTATCTCACATGCAAGTAGGGTGAGTATGACATAGTGGGGCCCAACTACAGCACCCACCCGACCCGTATATCCAATGAACATTAACCTGCATACAATACCCTTGGCAAAAGCAAAAGAGGGAAAAGAACCACCTGTTCCCCCACTTGCTTCTGTAGGCGCGTGTCATTCACTCTTCCCACCACTACCCTTCTCCATATTTATATATCCCCAACACTTCACACCGTTTCCTACTCCATTAAATATCTCTGCATCTTCTCCCTATCCATATAGCGACCGACGGCGTGAAACTCATAATTACACCCTTTTAAGTAGCAGCGATTTCCTTGCTGTAATCAGGTGATTGCTTATTTGTGATAGTGAAAACCTGCCATGGCGCAAGAGTTGGCTGACGGTGAGTTTTGGCTACCGCCGGAGTTTCTCAACGACGAGGACATACTCATGGACTTCATTCCTGGAAAACCCAACCCTGCAACTCCCACCGGCGTTTTGAACAAGGGCTCTTACAGTTTCGGTTCGTACGGGCCTAACTCGGATCTGAGTTCTCCGGTAGAGTCCGTAATGGGCTCTACTGAGACGGAGAGTGATGAAGAAGATTACCTCAACTGTTTGTCCCGAAAGTTCGCTAAAACTACACTACAAGATGATTTCCAGAAAGCAGATGCCAATTTCAACTACGAAAACAACCACTCTAAGGTATCGCTTTCAACCCTTTTTTGGGTGTTTTTATTATCATATTCTCTTCAATCGTAATTTCTAATTTGGGGATTTTTTTTGTGCAAATAGGCCACTAGGGTTATGGCGGGTTCGCCGCAATCAACGCTGTGCGGTTGTAAAATGAGTTCAAGCAGGGGAAGTCCTAATTGCCCTTCACCGCCGGCCACGGCGGCGGTTAACCGCAACGAGGCTTCATGGGATCTTCTGTACGCTGCTGCCGGCGAAGTAGCTCGGATGAGGATGGTTGAAGAAGCTGCTTCCCGCTACTATAACCCAAACAAAAATTACATGGCTCAACAAGCACCTCGAAGAACATCAAGCCCAAACCTCAACTATCAACAACTCCAAGTTGCTCAAGTCAGTATCCAATATCCCTTTTATTTCGTACTCATTGTTATATTCCCATTTCTTCTAAATTCTGATGGTTTTTTGTTCCTTTTTGTAGTTTCAGCAGTTGAAACAGCAACAAATGGCGAAGCAGCATCAGTATCTGCAATTGATGCAACAGAACAGAACAAGAAATGACTCTGGAAACGGCCGGCCGGTGGCTCCGCCGGCGTCTGCGTGGCCTACCCCTCAACAATCCCAGCAACAGCCACCGCAACGACCACCTGGGTCGGGTATGCGGGCTGTATTCCTCGGAAACCTTACCACTAAACGAGAATCCACTGGTACTGGTGTTTTCTTGCCTCGCCAAATTGGAGCTCCAACTGAGCCTCTCAAGAAACGAGGTCTAATTTCACTTCGCTTCATTTGTTTTTTTTCCTTAAATCGTTTTTCGATTTTATTAAATCATAGTTTTATATTGAATTACTGGATCTGACTCCATTTTGGTATTATTTGGTTCGATCTTTTCAGGATGTTCGACAGTTCTACTTCCCGATAGAGTTGTTCAGGCTCTGAACTTGAACTTGGAAGCCATGGTAGCTGAGTCTAAGCTTCAGTCTCGTTGCAATGGAGGACCTCTTGCTTCTGAATACGGTAACTTTCGCACTCCTCTATATTGTATTAACTCTCCCGTTTTCATATTTGTAAATTCAAGTTTCTTAAATGTTTTTCTTGTTTCAGACGCCGAAATGATGTACCGGAGTAGCGTTATGATGGCTCAACAGAGGCGAAACACCCACCGTCAACAACCGGCATCAAAGGCGGAGTTCCGGCTACCTCAAGAATGGACCTATTGAAGAATCCAAATAGTAGTTTTAGCGAAAAAAATAGTATAATATAGTATAGAAGATGATTTTAAGAATGGGATTTGTTTTGTTTTTTAGTGTTTGAACGAATGAATCACAAAGGAGGAGGGTTGATGAATAAAGAAAGTGTTGGTGGGTGGGGTGATAGGAGAAGCAAAAATGCTCCGTTTTGGGTTAGAAAGGAGGGTTTTGTTTATTTTAAGAATAAGGTGTTGAAGGTTTAGATTTAGTAGAAGGTGAAAGAAAGTCAAGCATAATGTACAAGTTTTTAATCCATGAGGTGTGGCGGGTCGGGTCGGGTCGTGTTCTGGTTAATGGCTTTGGATGCTAGCCATCAACTTGGTGATATTTTATTTTGTTTTTGGACACGAAAGTTTGTAGGAATGACAATTCCAACCCAGTATTTGGTAAAAAAACTGGGCAAGTTATAATAAAAGTAACTATTAATTTTTATAGCTTTTAATTTTTTAAACGTTGTGTAATGGTTTGTTGAATGGATGTTGATTATTAATAAATTGAATTATAAATGAGTTGATACGGCTATGGTTGATGTATCTATAAATTTTATCATTGGTATATTATTAAATGAAGTGGATACAAAGACAATAAATTCAACGACGTTGTCATTTGAATATTGCGGCAGAAAAAGACCAGTAAAAATTATTTAAACTATTAAAAATTTAATGTGACATTTTTAGAATAGTAGAAAATATCAAAATACAATGTCACTTTGATACTTAACAAGTAATGCATGAAATTTGAGATTGAGACTTTAGATTTGAGATTTGAGATTTGAGATAAGAGAGAGGGAAACTTTGTTTTATGGAAAACTGAAAAGTGGTGGGTTTTTGTCGGGATATAAGAATTTGAAAGAGTGAAAAGAACCCTAAACCGGTCTGTTTTGAATTGTAGCAAACTTCTTCTCCTGTTTGTTCAACAACCGAATCTACTTACCTTACGTTTTTCTTAATTATTTGTGTGACGATAATTATCATTAGTCTAAAGTTTTTTTGAATATTAATTACTTATCGATTTTAATTGGTTGTTGAGAATAATTTGTTGTGTATAATCAGTAACCATGTGTCTTGTATTAAGTTTTTGGGTTGGCCTTTTGGATTTTTTTTTTTTTTTAATAGAAAAATTACTAAATTTATATCCAAACAAACTTTTTCTTTTCGATTCGAGTTTTTTTTTCTCTTAAAACCTTAAATGTAAAAGTTTTTACAAATTTGTTGTATATCTAAGGACTATATTCAATAGAATAACTAAAAAAATAGATGGTAGCTATTAAAAATATAACGTTTGAAAAAAAAACCTATAATTAACTGAAACATATAAAAAAATATCAAAAAGTATGCTAATGAATAAATAAAAATAACCTATAATTAACTGAAACATCCTCCTTAATAAATGAATGTTTTTTCTGCCACTTGTCATCTTCTCATTCATTTGGACACATAGCATTTTCTAGATTTTTTAAAATTTTCTATTTTCCACTTGTCATTTTATTGTATTTTTCATTTTATTAAATTAAAATTCCACATTTAATGTGTAAGTTAATATATATGTAAAGTATTTATTAGAAAAAGAGTTTATATATGTAATGTATCCAATACATTGAAATCTCATTAATTTTAATAATTCAAATTTTTCTTATTTTTCTTATAAATTCAAACATTTCAAATTGTTAAAATTTTATATTTGTTTTTTTTTTAATTAAACCCATGTAATACATGGGTCTCACACCTAGTATAAAAAATATCAAAAAGTATGCTAATGAATAAATGTAAAATGCTATCAAATAATATGTAAATGAATAATTCAATAAAGAAAAAACATCACAAATGGTCCCTGTGGTTTCTTTAAATCTAAAGTTTAGTCCCCATAGTTTAAAAACATCATAGATGGTCCTTGTGTTTTCAAAACTTTTGACGATTGATCCTAATTGTTAACTCCGTTAAGTTTTGTCCGTTAACTGAAAGGTATTTTCGTCATTTCACTACCATAGGGACCATTTATGATGTTTTCTGTTATTTTATAAAAAAGACAATATACAAAAGGGTCCTCTCTCTCTCTCTCTCTCTCTCTCTCTTTCTCTCTCTCTCTCATGTTTTCTTCTTCGTTTAGCACCACACAAACACCCCTGATAAGAGAGAGGAGGATGTTGCCTCCATCCCAACCTCCCAAAGATCCCTTCCCGTCGAAGCTAAACCCTAAACAACCCCATGTCGTTGCTCTTTTCTTCTTCTCCTTCAATCTGATGAAGACGAGGTTCCACGCCCCCTGTGACATCCCCCAAATCTCGGCCATAAAAGACCGATTTTCATTTATGCTTTTAAAATAATTTCAGAGTAAATCCTTTTGATTTGAAAGAGTTGCGGAATTTATTCCCAAAAACAAAATGTGATAAAACAATGTTTACCAAAGCATTTCATAAAAGAAATGTATTTTCATTATATAATCAAAACTCGGGATGTCATGTTCCGATACAACATTAAAGCATAAACAATAACATTACAAGTCATTCAACAAATATATACATATACAGACTTGTAAACAAAACAACTTGATGGTTCATCCATCTTATGCCCTTGCGCCACTTCCTATAATACAAATAAAACTGAGTGGGTCAGGCTTGGGAGCCTGGTGAGCATATACTGTTTTCAACCCACAATAAATAATTATATTTAATTCCACCAATCAACAAAACCCCTAATTACCCATTCCCGTTATTCTTACTTTACGTTCCTAAAACAACTAACACAAGGGATCTAGTCTTAGAATATTTCATCGGGGCGACAACACATGCATTCGGGGGTTTCCCGGTAATATATGTCAAATAAGGCAACCATGAGGGGATGGAGTACAGCGAATGAACACCCAAGTTCATTAACACCTACAGGTGGCGAACCTGCTAGCGTTCCACAAGACTGTCTAGAAAAGTCTGTAGTCGTCATCTAAACTCCGCTAGATGACTGAATAAAAAACAACATCGAGGCCTCTCATCTGTTTATCACACGTCAACTATCTACCCATGTTCTACCCGACATATTAGTAGATAAAAATATATATTTTTATACATAGTTTAAAACCTGTATAGCATTCTCATTCAATACATATTCCAAAACAACAGATGAGACACATACACATAACACGTATTTCATAGAGAATAAATCGTATCTATGAGATAGAAGAAAGTGAATATACATTCACGCATATAACAACAAAATATACACATAACACGTATTGTATATTAAATACTTAATAATTATGCGTTAGAAGAAAGTAACCACACACTCACTTGATCAGAAGATGATCGGACAACACTACGGCTTATAGAAGTAGTATTCTTCGGCAGATCTGGAAGATCTTCACAAAAACCGGACTCCTCGCGGGCAGAGCTTCGACTCGGGAATCTTACTTCTCGGGATCTTCGGGACCTCGGGACTTGCTTCGGGGATCGGGAATGATACCGGGGCTTCGAGATAATTTTTGCACGAAAAACGATGCAAAAACGCGAGAAAAAGAAAAGAAATGAGCAAACTACTCGGCTGCCATCGACACCCTTTTATAGGGCCTGGAAGGTCGATTTACGCTGGGCGTAAATCCTAGTTACGCTGGGCGTAACGACGATAAGATCGCTGACTCCCCCCCCCCCCTTCGGATAATATCGGAATTTATATATAAATAAAATATCGAAAATATTTAATAAACTTCAAATTTTCATATCTTCCTCATACGAACTCCGTTTTCGACGTTTTTTATATCCCCGCGTAGGTGAGATTACGATCTACAACTTTCGTTTAGACTCCGTCGGCTAATTTTGAATTTATTTTTATTATTTATCTTTAATAGGCCGGGACAGGAAAACTCCGTTATAAAATCATAACTTCTCATCCGACGTCCGTTTTCACCTATCTTTTTATTGTTTTACTACAATTAATGAGATCTTTGATTCTCATTTAGACTGTTTCGGCTAAAAACCGCTCGTTCTCAAATCGAGTATTCGGGCTGCATACCGCTAAGTCGAAACTTCGAAAAATCATAACTTCCTCATACGAAGTCAGATTTTGGCGTTCTTTTTATGCATGCTCTCGGTTTAACAAAATCTACGACTTTCGTTTAGATCACTAAGGCTAAATATTGATCTAACGTAAATTTTACTTTTTACGTCATTCAGCGTTGTCGGTTCTGTCGCGAAACTTCGACAGGTCATAACTTCTTCGTTATAACTCGGATTTTAGCATTCCTTATATCTCCGAAATCCTTGTTTCGAGCACTACAACTTATGTAAAGATATTGAGTTTATTTTACACTTAAATTTTGACGCTTATTTTCTTCTTAATTAATCAAATCACATAATTAAGCAATTAAGCATAAAACACATAATACTCAAATAATACGCTCTTATTATTTCAAAACGGGTTACAAAGGTTAACCTAGACTATTACATCAACAAAAATGCCTAGCCTGGAAACGCGGACGTTACAATTCTCTCCCCCTTAGGATGATTCTGTCCCCGGAATCACACATCAACAAACAAATGCGGATAACGACTCAACATGTCACTCTCCGTTTCCTAGGTGAGATTTGGCCCATTTGAATGTTTCCAACGAACAAGCACTAATTCGACCATCTTGCGTCGAAGTTTATTAGTCTTTCGGTCAACAATTGCCTCTGGTTCTTCAGTTAACCTCTTGTTTTCATCAATTCTCAATTCAGAAATTGGAATTATATCGGGAGCTTCTCCCGTGAACTTCCTCAAATAACACACATGAAAAGTGTTGTGAATTCCATTCAGTTCTTCGGGTAATTCGAGCTTGTAAGCTTGGTTCCCAATCCTTTGAAGAACTTTAAACGGTCCAATAAACCTTGGACTTAACTTTCCCCTTTTACCAAATCTTATAAGTCCCTTCCACGGCGAGACTTTAAGCAAAACCGAATCTCCAACCTCAAAAGTCATCGGTCTTCGCTTCTTGTCAGCATAGCTCTTTTGACGATCTTGAGCTGCTAACATTCTTTCTCTAATTATTTTCAACTTTTCAGCAGTTTGATGGACCATCTCGGGACCCATAAACTGTTTTTCCCCAGCCTCAAGCCAACAAGACGGCGTACGACACTTTTGTCCGTACAAAGCTTAATAAGGTGCCATCTTTATGCTCGAGTGGAAACTATTGTTGTAGGAAAATTCTACCAAAGGTAAATGTTCATCCCAGTTACCTAGGAATTCTAGGGTACATGCTCTCAGCATATCTTCAAGTGTTTGTATTGTTCTTTCACTCTGACCATCGCTCTGCGGATGGTAAGCTGTACTTAAACACAATTTGGTACCCATTTCCTCTTGTAGACTTTTCCAAAATCTTGAGGTGAAACAGCTATCACGATCCGACACAATCCTTAAAGGAACACCGTGAAGCCTCACAATTTCCTTCACATAAGAATTCGCGAGCTTTTCCATAGACCATTTCTCATCGGCTGCTATGAAATGTGTACTCTTAGTGAATCGATCAACGACCACCCAAATCATGTCGTGACCATTCTTTGTTCTGGGCAGTTTAGTGACAAAATCCATAGCAATGTCTTCCCACTTACCCATAGGCACATGCAATGGTTCTAAACTCCCGTACGGTTTCTGATGTTGTGTCTTGACTCCCGCACAAGTCACACACTCGGCCACATACTTTGCAACATCAAGCTTCATCGTTGGCCACCAGTAGTAGGGTTTCAGGTCCCTATACATTTTAGTGCTACCGGGATGAATCGAGTACATGGTTTTGTGAGCTTCTTCCATCAGAAGATCTCTGACTCCTCCTGTCTTAGGTATCCAAATCCGATCTTGGAACACCTTCAGTCCATAACTGTTTACACCGAACACCAACGTTTTGCCCAAACGTTCCTCCTTTCGGTCATTCTTCTCAGAAGCTTTGCTTTGAGTTTTCTTTATACTTTCTAAAATAGTCGAGACAACTTCAATTCTCAACGCTCTTGGCCTTTTCCTTTCAAGATTGACTTTCCGACTGAGAGCATCAGCAACAACATTAGCCTTACCGGGGTGGTAAAGTATCTCACAATCGTAGTCTTTTAGTAATTCTATCCAGCGTCGTTGCCTCATATTCAATTCCTTCTGACCAAAGAGATATTGGAGACTCTTATGATCAGTAAAAATTTTGCACTTCGTGCCGTAGAAGTAATGCCTCCATATTTTCAGAGCGAAAACTACCGCTGCCAACTCCAAATCATGAGCCAGGTAGTTCTTTTCATGCTCTTTCAGCTGTCGAGACGCATATGCTATCACCTTTTCTCTTTGGGTCAAAACACAACCCAATCCAACACCAGACGCATCGCTATAAACAGCAAAGTCTTCAACTCCATCGGGTAGAGAAAGTATTGGTGCCTCGCATAGCTTCTTCTTTAGCTTCTCGAATGCTTCTTTATGCTTATCATTCCAAGCATAAGTAGCTCCTTTGTGGGTCAAAGCTATCAACGGAGTAACGATCGAAGAAAAGCCTTGGATAAACCTTCGGTAATATCCGGCTAATCCCAAAAAGCTTCGGATCTCCGTGGGACTTTTCGATTGTTCCCCCTTCATTATAGCTTCAATCTTTGCTGGATCAACCATTATCCCTTCTTGGTTGACCACGTGACCCAAGAATTGGACTTCACGAATCCAAAAATCACATTTGGAGAACTTTGCATACAACTTCTCCTACTTCAAAACTTCTAACACTTCTTGCAAGTGTCTACCATGCTCCTCTTGGCTTTTCGAATAAATCAGAATGTCATCTATGAACACTATCACAGATTTATCAAGGAATGGATTACAAACCCTGTTCATTAAATCCATGAATGCTACTAGAGCATTGGTTAGTCCTAACGACATAACCAAAAACTCGTAGTGTCCATATCGGGTTCTGAATGCAGTCTTCTCTATATCTTGCTCTTTTACTTTTAGCTGATGATATCCTGACCTTAGATCGAGCTTCGAGAAATAGCTCGAACATTGCAATTGATCAAACAGGTCATCAATCCTTGGCAACGGCTATCTATTCTTTATTGTTGCCTTGTTCAGCTCTCTGTAATCAATGCACATTCTCATACTTCCATCTTTCTTCTACACGAATAACACCGGAGCTACCCAGGGCGATGAACTAGGTCTAATGAAACCTTTGTCCAATAACTCCTGAAGTTGCATCATCAGCTCCATCATCTCCGTCGGTGCTAATCGATAAGGTGCTTTTGCTATTGGCGCGGTTCCTGGTAACAAGTCAATTCTGAACGCCACTTGTATATCAGGTGGTAATCCAGGAAGATCTTCGGGAAATACTTCTGGATAATCACACACCACTGGAATACTCTGCATCACCTTCTTTTCCTTCTTAGCATCAATCACAAATGCTAAATATGATGTACATCCCTTGGTCAAACACTTTCTGGCTTTCATTAGGGAAATGATTCCAGAATTCACTCGACGTTTGTCCCCATACACCATAAACGAATCTTTCCCAGGCGGGTTTACTTTAACTATCTTCTTCTTGCACAATATCTCGGCGTCATTGGCGCCAAGCCAATCCATTCCCAGAACGACATCGAAACCATTAAGTTCGATAGGTAATAATTCTTCGTGAAACTTATTCCCATTAAGGTCGATTAAGATGTTTTTCATACGATGGCTAACAGGTACAAACTTGCCACTAGCAACTTCGACTAATAAAGCATTATCTAGTCTATCAATAGGCAAAGCTAATTTTCTACAAAACTCATGCGAAATAAAGGAGTAGTTGGCTCTAGAATCAAACAAAATTTGAGCAGGTAATTCGTTTACGAGAAAGGTACCTGAAGCAACATCAACTTCATCTTTAGCAGCCTCAAGTGTCATTTGGAAGGCTCTCACCTTCGGCTTTGGTGGAATGTTGGGCTTAGCTGCCTCCTTCTTCTTCGGACAGTCTTTCAAAATGTGCCCCTCTTCATTGCAACCAAAACACATCCTTTTGTTGGACGGACACTCATTGGCAAAATGCCCAATTTTCCACACTTGTAGCAGGTTACATCCTCACTACACTTCCCAAAGTGCTTTTTCTTACACTTATCACACCATTTCGCTTCGCCTCTTTTTCCTCCAAACTTTTTCGAATCAGATTTCGAAAATTTGCTTCTCTTACGGGAACCAGATGTTCCCTCAAACTTTCTCTTCTCACCAACCTCAACCTTGTCGGTGGTTCTCCCCTTAATCATGTTCTCAACAGACTTGGCAGCCCAAATAGCTGCCTCTAGAGTAGGTGCCTGACGAATTGGCATTGCGTACTCCCATAAGAGTCCTTTTGCATACCGGTCAACCTTTGTCAACTCATCTGGAACGATGCGCAAAGTAAACTCCATCTTATCGGTAAAGTTATTAGTGTATTCATCAACTGACATGCTGCCTTTCATCAATGTCAGAAACTTGTTCTCTAGTTCCAACAGATTTTGAGCCGAGCAAAACTTGCGCTTGAACTGCACCAAGAATTCTGCCCATGTCAATTGCAGTGGCTCACTAGGGCTTAAAGTCTTCCCTAGAGTGTTCCACCAATGAACGGCTCCACCTCGTAATTGACGCACTGCATAGATAGTCTGCAACTTGCCTATGCAGCCACAAGTCATGAAGGTCAATTCCATTTCTGAGATCCAATCCATAACTCCAATCGGATCCTCCTTTCCATTGAAGGTCGATGGTTTGCAATTTAGGAAGTCCTTGTACTTGCATCCCATTCCATCATTCGTTCCATCATGGTTGTCTTGCCTAACTATCGGTGGGTTGGCTTGACCAACAGACCCACTGAAGTTTCCACCTTCCGAGTGCCCTTCATTTAATTCGGGCTCTTCCACACGAATTGACAGTTCTTCACGATTCTGTTGAAGCAACCGCCTAGTTTCATCCATCTGACGATCCAACATTGTTTGAATCATCATTTGCACACCAGCCATGGTTATTGGCTCAGGTGTTGCTGCCACGACAGGTATTTGTTCAATCACTGGTGGTTGATTCCTATTTTCATCAGCATTTCCAACTCCACTTCTTGTTCTCACCATTTTTGATCTACACACCGAATAAGGTGAAATTAGATCCTCATTCACGATAGATATTCAAATCATCTTTATCACTCCGAAACGTTTACATGCTAGTTCTAATATCGTAGACGTACGCTTAGAATCCTACACACATAAAGTTTCTAGATCCGTGTGACATCCCCAAAATCACGGCCAGAAAAGACCGATTTTGTTTATGCTTTATAAAAATCAGAGTACTTCATTTTATAAAAAGGTTGTGGAATTTGTTCCCAGAAAACACGATAAATACGTTATTAAAACATCTTCGAAGAAACGTATTTTTTTTATTCATCTTAAAACGTTTGAGATGTCATCGTTAATACAGAAACATAAGCATAAACAAAACTTACAATTATTTACACTAGTGATTTACATCTCCTTAAATCTCTCAGTGTAATGTCACTTCATATCGCCACCTGTGATGTAAATAAACTGAGTGGGTCAGGTTGGGAAACCTGGTGAGTACATAGGGTTTTCAACCCATAATAATATAGTTATTATGTTTAAACAATCAAACACTCAACCCAATTACCCATCCCCATTATCTTCTTTTAGTCTTCCCTAAAGATATTATCTTAAGGGTCATCTCCTATATCATTTTTACTTCTCATCTCCTTACATCGTATTTCCTTATATGATTGTTCCTACGAACTTTACCTAAGGATCATCGCCTACATTGCATAGACAATACTATTCCGGGGATTACTCCCTCAATATGTGTCTAGCAAGAGTTAGGGTATCATCGCATGATTACACAGCCAAAACATCGCCTGGACTTGTAAATCATGATAAGGGTTAGTCTATCATCGCATGAATACGTAGCCACAACATCGCCTGGACTCGTACTTCATAATAAGGGTTAGACTATCATCGCATGAATACGTAGTTACAACATCGCCTGAACTCGTAATTCATCACCTACAGGTTACTAGCCTGCTGGTGTTTCCACGGGGTTGTCTATGATAGTCTGTGGTTGCCATCTATAGTTTGGTAGATGACTACATCTCCAAATTGTCGGACAAGGTTGTAGTATCCTACATCACCGATTCATAATCACCTATCATCATCACCTTCCTATCATCACCTATCTCTCATTATTTTATTTAATCACCTACCAACTATTTCATCTACCCATGTTTTATCCCATCATATTTGTAGATATAAAATAACTATACAATTTAAATCATTTAAAACATGTATAAATCATTCATCCAGCGTAGACAACAAGTATTCAAACAATATGCACACATAGCACGTAATTTATATTAAAATACTTCATATCTATGTGTAAGATGAAAGGGACTATGCACTCACCTGAGTAGGTGGTGACTCAGCACGCGGACAACGCTTCGATACTCTCAAAACAAATTCCTTCGATAAAACCTAGTACCAATACCACTAGGGTTTAGTCTAACGATAACCGTGACTAATTAATAGTCTAGCTATTATTATTATTATATAAGTGTTAAATAACACTCAATATAACTCATAATAATAGCCCAAATAATTATTTTAAGGTCCTAATAATGTTACTATAATTAATTAGAAGCTATATTAAAACTAGCGTAGGCGTAGCTCACTTACAGCAGGTTTTTCGCAAAATCGGGCTTCGCTGGAGCAGCGTTTCCCGAGCCGAAAGGCTCTTTTCTCGGAGCCGTCGGGCACTCCAGGGCTTCCGCCTCGTGCTAGGGGGTTACCCTAGGCTTTAGGGGGTTAGGGAGGCTTAAAGAGAGAGTTTAGAGAGAGAAAGAAGGGTTTGAAGGTGTGAGAATGAATGGAACCCGGCACCTCTATTTATAGTGGAGAAACCTGATGGACTCGCCGAGTCTGAGTCATGACTCGTCGAGTTGGTGCATGTGGCACCCTTCTGGTGGTGCCACGTGTCCAATTCTGGTGGTGCCACGTCACCCCCTATCGCGTATCAGCCTTCAAAATTAGAAAAATCATAACTTTCGCATACGAGCTCCGTTTTCGACGTTCTTTATATCCACGCGTAGGTAAAATCAAGATCTACAACTTTTGTTTAGACTCCGTCGGCTAATTCTCGACCGATCTCAAATTTAACAGTAGGAGGCGTTTAGACTGTTAAATGACCGCGAAGAATTCATAACTCCTTCATACGGACTCCATTTTCGTCTGTCTTTTTACCGTTGAGTTCCTATTAATGAGATCTTCAACTCTCATTTAGGTCACGTAAGCCAAAAACCGCTCGAACTAAAATTCGAGTTTCGGGTTGTACACTACTAGGCCGAATTTTAGAAAAATCATAACTTCCTCATACGAAGTCAGATTTGGGCGTTCTTTTTATCGACGCTCTTAGTTTAACATATTATACAAATTTCATTTAGATCACTAAGGATAAAAAGTCCTCCATCGTAAATTTACTATTTATGCTTCCCGGTGCCGTGCCGGTTCCGTCGCGAAACTTCGACGGGCCATATTTTCTTCGTTATAACTCGGATTTCGGTATTCTTTATATGTACGGAAACCTTGTGACATATTATACAACTAGGTTAAGATTATTTATACTAAATAATCTTTTGTCGAAAAGTCATTTTCGACTCCTATTGCCTCTAAATTGACTAGCCCGGATCTGCGGGCGTTACAATCCAGTCGGCAACAGACCATAGATCCGAACAAATAATATCATATATGGCAACATATAACATTTAGCACATAAAGCATTTTAGGAAACTTTCCTAAAATAAACTAGTGCTCGTGTTTAAAATATAACAGACACACATCTCAAAATTCCACTTAGCATTCTATGTTTAAGTCTAGAAATCCTACAAATTCCTAGTTCGCTTAAACTAATGCTCTGATACCAACTGTGACATCCCCAAAATCTCGGCCAGAAAAGACCGATTTTCATTTATGATTTTAAAATAATTCCAGAGTAAATCCTTTTGATTTGAAAGAGTTGCGGAATTTGTTCCCAAAAACAAAAAGTGATAAAACAATGTTTACCAAAGCATTTCATAAAAGAAATGTATTTTCATTATATAATCAAAACTCGGGATGTCATGTTCCGATACAACATTAAAGCATAAACAATAACATTACAAGTCATTCAACAAATATATACATATACAGACTTGTAAACAAAACAACTTGATGGTTCATCCATCTTATGCCCTTGCGCCACTTCCTATAATACAAATAAAACTGAGTGGGTCAGGCTTGGGAGCCTGGTGAGCATATACTGTTTTCAACCCACAATAAATAATTATATTTAATTCCACCAATCAACAAAACCCCTAATTACCCATTCCCGTTATTCTTACTTTACGTTCCTAAAACAACTAACACAAGGGATCTAGTCTTAGAATATTTCATCGGGGCGACAACACATGCATTCGGGGGTTTCCCGGTAATATATGTCAAATAAGGCAACCATGAGGGGATGGAGTACAACGAATGAACACCCAAGTTCATTAACACCTACAGGTGGTGAACCTGCTAGCGTTCCACAAGACTGTCTAGAAAAGTCTGTGGTCGTCATCTAAACTCTGCTAGATGACTGAATCAAAAACAACATCGAGGCCTCTCATCTGTTTATCACACGTCAACTATCTACCCATGTTCTACCCGACATATTAGTAGATAAAAATATATATTTTTATACATAGTTTAAAACCTGTATAGCATTCTCATTCAATACATATTCCAAAACAACAGATGAGACACATACACATAACACGTATTTCATAGAGAATAAATCGTATCTATGAGATAGAAGAAAGTGAATATACATTCACGCATATAACAACAAAATATACACATAACACGTATTGTATATTAAATACTTAATAATTATACGTTAGAAGAAAGTAACCACACACTCACTTGATCAGAAGATGATCGGACAACACTACTGCTTATAGAAGTAGTATTCTTCGGCAGATCTGGAAGATCTTCACAAAAACCGGACTCCTCGCGGGCAGAGCTTCGGCTCGGGAATCTTACTTCTCGGGATCTTCGGGACCTCGGGACTTTCTTCGGGGCTCGGGAATGATACCGGGGCTTCGGGATAATTCTTGCACGAAAAACGATGCAAAAACGCGAGAAAAAGAGAAGAAATGAGGAAACTACTCGGCTGCCATCGACACCCTTTTATAGGGCCTGGAAGGTCGATTTACGTTGGGCGTAAATCCTAGTTATGCTGGGCGTAACGACGATAAGAGCACTGACTCCCCCCCCCCCCTTCGGATAATATCGGAATTTATATATAAATAAAATATCGAAAATATGTAATAAATTTCAAAATTTGATATCTTCCTCATACGAACTCCGTTTTCGACGTTCTTTATATCCCCATGTAGGTGAGACTACGATCTACAACTTTCGTTTAGACTCCGTCGGCTAATTTTGAATTTATTTTTATTATTTATCTTTAATAGGTCGGGACAGGAAAACTCCGTTATAAAATCATAACTTCTTCATCCGACGTCCGTTTTCGCCTATCTTTTTATCGTTTTACTAAAATTAATGAGATCTTCGATTCTCATTTAGATTGTTTCGGCTAAAAACCGCTCGTTCTCTAATCGAGTATTCGAGTTGCATACCGCTAAGTCGAAACTTCAAAAAATCATAACTTCCTCATACGAAGTCAGATTTTGGCGTTCTTTTTATGCATGCTCTCAGTTTAACAAACTCTACGACTTTCGTTTAGATCACTAAGGCTAAATATTGATCTAACGTAAATTTCACTTTTTACGTCATTCAGCGTTGTCGGTTCTGTCGCGAAACTTCGACAGGTCATAACTTCTTCGTTATAACTCGGATTTTAGCAGTCCTTATATCTCCGAAATCCTTGTTTCGAGCGTTACAACTTATGTAAAGATATTGAGTTTATTTTACACTTAAAATTTTACGTTTATTTTGTTCTTAATTAATCAAATCACATAATTAAGCAATTAAGCATAAAACACATAATACTCAAATAATATGCTCTTATTATTTCAAAACGGGATACAAAGGTTAACCTAGAATATTACATCAACAAAAATGCCTAGCCTGGAAACACGAGCGTTACACCCCCACTCGACTTGGTGGTGGTGATTGAAAAAATGAGATGGGAGAAGGTAGAGTTATAAGTGCTAGAGTTCAACCAACAAATTCTTCATCTACTTCACTTCTTACTTGTCAACACCTTTATTTGTCTTTTGAAGATGCATTCATCTAGGAAAATTTATCGAAGTAGAGGTCATTAGTGGGTTCTGATTCATGTCAAAATAAAAAATTGAAGGCAAATCCAAACCTGACGAATTTAGTTGGCCCTAGAAATAGTAAGTTGTTCCTGATGAAATCGATGGAGGAGATCAATCGGCCTTCTTTTCCGCCACGACACCATCATAACCCTAAATGGGAGCGTCCAAATAAACGCCCACAAACTCAACTGGAAGCTTCACTTGTATCAAAATTAGGTTTCTAGTTTTGATTTGGGTTTGGGTGGGTGGTTTTCGGCGATTGAATGAAGGGTTTTTTGGGGTCTTCGGATATATAAGTGAGATGAGGCGATGTTTCTTTTTAGATGAGAGGATGTGAATGAGGGGTTGGCGGTGCTCGTCTGATTTTGAACCTCGAGAATTAGCTAACAAGAAAATCAAATCTGAGAACTCTATGTGTTCATACGATCTGGAAGTGTGTATGCGTGTTCATTAGATCCAATTTGTGGAAGAAGAAGTGGGTGGGAGTGTACTAGTGGAGCAAAAGACAAAAAGACTGTAGGTGATGAATTCATTTTTAGGTATGTATGTGTGATGTGTTTTAATTTTTAGCAAAGAAAACTGATTTAGAAGGCATATGATGGCTGAAGAAGAAGAGGGGGTGTACTAGTGGAGAAGAAGACAATGTAGAGAGAGAGAGAGATAGAGAGAGAGAGAGCTTTTATATGTGAAATAATTATATATATATATATATATATATATATATATATATATATATATATATATATTTCTTTTTAAAAAAACATATAAGAAAACATCATAAATGGTCCCTGTGGTAGTGAAATAACGAAAATATCCTTCAGTTAACGGTCAAAACTTAACGGAGTTAGCAATAAGGTCCAATCGTCAAAAAATTTGAAAACATAGTGACCCTCTATGATGTTTTTAACCCACGGAGACTAAACTTCAGATTTGAGGAAACCATATGGACCATTTATGATGTTTTTTCTTCAATAATATATAAATATGAAAGTAACATGTATGTTAGTTGAGAAATAAAAAAAGAATTCGATATTATACGAACATACGTCTAGTACAACTTTGATAAAAAGCATTATAACACTCCTCACATGACTTTGTTTATAAATCGAAAGTTATCTTTAAAACTTGTTAATGCAAAAGTAAAGTCCTACAAATCAAAGTTTTTGAAAAATAAGCATACACATGTTGTATCAATCACCAATGCTGAAGCGAACAAAATATGACATCCATAATATTCTCAAAATCTAAGCTTTCAAAATCCAAGTCTTCTCAAAATCCCTAATATCACTTTAAGGTTATAATACACTGTTTTTCTTTACATAAAAAAAAAGACATAAATGAAAAAAAATACATATAATTAATGAGAAATTAAATATCCTCCTATAACTTTCTTGTATTTATATTCCTACCATTGTTAAATGGTGACAAGTAGATTAAAATATTATTAAGAAAAAATTTATTATGACATACATCATCATTTGACATGGATAAGAAGACGATAGAAAGAAATTGTCTAATAATTAAAACATTCTATAACATCATCTATAATTTTATTACAAATTTTACTAATTTATTGTCACCTATATAAAACATTCTATAACACCCTCTATACAAGGTAATTGCCCAACCTGGCTCGGTTGAGGCATGAATGTGTTTGTTACTTCTTCCTTGATACACACTGCAGGTGTTTAAACCCAAAAATAGACAAGAATGTAGGTTTTGGAATAGGAAATCCTTACAGCAAACCTCCATCCTGTTGTCCTTGGATACATGAGGGAAAGAGGGTGGTATCACAAAGTTAGTTTAAAATATGTTAGACAATCCTGATGGTGGAGCTATGAGACAGGGTGGAGGCATCCTTCAAAAGGAGGCTACATCAAGTAACACCAACATCAGACAATGTCTCCGTAAGGTTGCAGATGGTCATTTTACCGCATCAGTGAAAGTGTTATGCTCATCGGGTGTTGCACCATATAATGGTGATACTATTAAATCTTTGGAGGACAAACACCCTTTCAGACCACCCCCATCCATGTCGAGCCCCATAATTTCTGAACCTCTTCTTGTAGCATACTTTGATTGTGTATTTGGTTGCATCCAATCCTTCCCTAAAGGAACTTCTTGCGGAAAAGATGGATTGAGGGCTCAACACTTACTAAACGCCCTTTGTGGAGAAGGGTCTGCTATCGCCACAGATCTCATACATGCTATCACTTCAGTTGTTAATTTATGGTTAGCGGGAAGATGTCTAACCATTTTGGCAGAGTTTGTTGCATCCGCTCCTCTCACGCCTCTACTTAAACCTGACAACGGGATCCGTCCGATTGTAGTAGGCACTATATGGAGACGGTTGGTTTCCAAGGTTGCCATGAAAGGTGTAGGTAAAGAAATGGCCAAGTACCTTAATGATTTTCAGCTTAGGGTTGGTGTATCGGGCGGAGCTGAGGCTGTGTTACACAGTGCCAATAGGGTGTTGAGTGAACACCATGCTGATGGGTCTCTTGTAATGCTGAATGTGGATTTTTCGAATGCCTTTAACCTGGTGGATCGATCAGCATTGCTCCACGCGGTTAAGAAGATGTGCCATTCCATTTCTTTGTGGGTGAATTTCTTGTACGGGCAAGCAGCGAGACTTTATATCGGAGCCCAACATATATGGTCTGCCACTGGGGTGCAACAAGGTGACCCCTTGGGCTCTCTTCTTTATGCCCTCGTTTTGCACCCGCTTGTGCACAAGATTAGAGACACTTGTAAGCTCCTTCTCCATGCTTGGTATCTAGATGATGGGACTGTTATTGGGGATCCAGAGGAGGTGGCTAGAGTGTTGAACATAATTCAGTTGCATGGTCCAGGTTTGGGGTCTGGAGTTGAACATCAAGAAAAACGGAGATTTTTTGGCCCTCCTGTGATGGTAGGAAGCTTCGTGCCAATTTATTCCCAACGGATATATGGATACCTTCTTTGGGGGTGAAGCTCCTTGGGGGGGCTTTTAGCAGAGACGCATGGTTTATTAGTGGGCTGGCCATGAAGAGAGCAGTCAATGCTGTTGATTTGATGGGTCTTCTTCCACAACTATGTGACCCGTAGAGTGAGCTCCTTTTGCTTCGATCATGTATGGCTATTGCAAAACTTTTCTTTGGTTTAAGAACATGCCAGCCAGTACACATAGAAGAGGCATCGTTATTCTTTGACAAAGGTTGTGTAGGTCTATCGAGGATATGGTGGTATGTGGAGGCCCCTTCTTTGGAGACATTCAGTGGCGCTTGGCTTCCTTACCTATTCGTTTCATTGGTTTGGGTTTTTACTCGGCCTACGAGGTTTCCTCATACACATTTGTAACCTCGAGGGCCCAATCTTGGGCATTACAAGACCACATCTTACGTGACAGTGGCGTATGTGGTATGGACTCGGATTACCTATGTGCTATGACTCGTCTTCGCAATACGATTCCGGGATTTGACTGTAGCGGTTTCACTAATAAGGACACCCCCCCTAAATCCCAAAAAGCTTTGGCGTGTGCCCTTTTTAGCAAAATCAACCAAGATATGGAAGTCGACTTTGACATGACTGTCAGACAGAAAGCAGTCTTTGAGTGTCTGCGGGCGCCTCATGCTCAAGATTTTCTGCTAACTATCCCTATTGATGGTCTTGGCCAACATATGTCTCTTGTGGAGTACCGAACTATCCTTCGTTATCGCCTCATGATTCCCATATTTCCAATTGACGAGATATGTCCAGTTTGTCGCAAGGCATGTTTGGATACCTTTGGGGAACACGCGGTTCATTGTAGAGAGCTCCCTGGTTTCAAGTATAGACATGATGTGGTTCGGGATGTTCTCTTTGATGCTTGTCGGCGTGCTGGTAAGTCTGTGAAGAAAGAAGCGCTAGTGAACTTTTTGACGGACCCTCAGGATGGAAGGTCCACACTTAGACCGACTGACATTTTGGTCTTTAGATGGATAGGAGGGACGCATGCGTGCGTGGATCTTACTGGGATCTCTCCTCTCGTTGGTTTGGGGAGCGGGGGTTTCACATTTGGGCATGCCGCATTGAAAGCTGCTACGTGCAAAGTGGTAAAGCACGAGAATGCATGTATAGCAAATCAACACGTGTTTTTTCCTTTTGCATTCGATACATTTGGTTTTCTCGTACTAGAGGCGGTGGAGCTCCTCAATATAGTCCAACGGGTCATGCATTCTAATGTCATATCTCCTAGATCCACAAATGTAGTTTTCAAAAGAATTGGTTTTGCTATCCAGAAAGGGCTAGCGGTGCAACTTGTTGTCCGTTTGCCTTCAATCGATATGTATTGAACTACATGTTGTATTAAAAAAAAAAATTAACTTATCATTTTTTAAACATACACAATATTTAAAATACAAAATACTTTAGTAATATTACTAAACATTAATATTTATATAATTACAATACATTGTTTCATTTAATATTTAGTAAAGTTCATTAATTAGTTGGGTGTGTAAAAATATAAAAATAATTACAATTAAAGTGATAAAATGAAATAACATTGAACTAGAAAGAGTTAGATGGACAAAATCAAAAAGTAAGTTGATAACTTAATATATAATCAACGATCAACCAAAAAAACGTTTCCATTTGTTTTGAATGGTGATAAGTGATCATTGTAATAATAATAATTAGCTATAGAAAGATTTTCAATGAAGTTGGTCTTAGTGAATTTTAACATATTTTTTTAGAACAAATTTTATTAAGCTAACAAGAAGCTAGATAGAACAAAAAATTACGTCAAAGAAATAACAAATTTATAATCTTGCAACCAATGTATCCAATTACATCCATAATATTCTCAAAATCTAAGCTCTTATAATCCGATTTTTTCTCAAAACCCCTAATCTCACTTTAAGGTTATAATATACTGTTTTTCTTTACATAAAAAACTAATATATGTTATAACTAAAAAAAATCATCTTATATCTTACTAACTTTAATCATTTATTAAAACAATTTATACAATCGTCACTCTTATAAATATATATTTTTTATTCTAAATTAAACTAATTTGTTGTCATCTATATAAATTATTCTATAACACTATTTAACTTATGATTTTTTAAACATACACAATATTTAAAATATAAAATACTTTAGTAAAAGTATTACTAAACATTAATATTTATATAATTACAATACATTGTTTCATTAAATATTTAGGAAAATTTATTAGTTAGTTGGTTCAGTAAAAATATAAAAATAATTATAATAAAAGTGATAAAATAATAACATTGAACTAGAAAGAGTCAGGACAACATCAAGTTGATAATTCAATATATGTTAAATGATCTTGTTTGGAATGGTGATAAATGGTCATTGTAATAATAATTAGCTATAAAAAGATTTTCACTAAAGTTGCTTTCAGCGAATTTGAACATATTTGTTTTTAGAATAACAGATTTTATAAAACTATCAAGAAGCTAGACAGAACAAACAAATTACATCAAAGAAAAAAAAGTTTATGATCCTACGAACAACATATCCAAGTAATATATCCCCCTCTCTCTCTCTCAACTCTTATTCTTATAGTTAACACTTTTACAAAATAACACTGCCTTTTAATACTTTTAATATTGATACCTACCAAACAACAAATAATTCCTAAATAACCAAACATACCAACAGTCCAACACGTAGCATAAAAATCACTTCATGATGATCTTTCTATGCGCTCTATAAGAACTAGGAACACATATACTCAAACACCACCATTAACTTACAAGAAATCAACCGTTGATGGCTACCTTCCCACCATAGAGTCCTACGATACAAATTCAGCCAACTTAAACATACTTACTCAATATAACCATAAATTAACAAAATATTCGTATTATTTGTCACTCAACTACAATAAGCTAAAAAAATACATATACTTTTTATTCCTTTTTATTTAATTCGTTTAGTGAAACGGTTCCATCATAAGTTAAAGTAATCAAAAGAGACAAAATTCATAAAATTATAATGATGAGATGACTTCTAAAACCCAACGTTATGTTGTCAATAAATAAACATATAAGATTCATTTTCTAGAATATACAGATCAGATAGGCGATATCTTGTTACTAACACAAAAGAATAACGAGTTAAGATGTTTTTTTATTATAAAACAATGGTTTCTTAGTAATGAAATACTCAAATACCATATATAATACGATATTTAATCCATTCAAAATCTAACTCTATAAATTTTGTTCAATTCGTAATCGAACAAAAATCGATGCTCCCAAGTTTGATTAGACTTTGTTGTACAAGATTTCATAGTTTGACTGAGTTTAAATAAAATAACACCAGTTGGGTTCACTTCATGGTTTGAATATAAAGTACAAACCAAGCATTTTTCGATTAAATAAAAATGTGTCTTAATTTGTTTTGGAAGTAGAAGTAAGAAGATGCTTTCTGCCCTTATGCCTTGACGACTTTTTCCTTCTTTTTCTTGGTTTCAGGCCGGACCGCTTGGTTTCGTACTTCTGGTTGTCGTTATTACCTAAACCGGACAACCATATAATAACACATACAAAACCGTCTTTCTATGTAGTTTATATATATAGCCACTTACCTTACTTAATTATTAATATATATATATATATATATATATATATATATATATATATATATATATATATATATATATATATATATATATATATGGGAAAATTGAGTATACCCTTAAAGGTTTATAAGATTAGGTACTCTAATCCACCATAATACACCGTTTTGTTTTATATAATCATTATAATTTCTTAAATTTCAATCCCTAACTTGATTTACTTTCAATATTCTCAAATTTTCACTATTATCTTCCTCTTACATAATATTTTTTTGCCAAACACCTATTAGGCTATATATATTATAGTTGAAAGTTAAAATTATGTAAAAAGAAGATAAATATGAATTTTATAAAAATCTTGGAGTTAACTCAAGTTAGAAGTTGATTAATAAGAATATTGGACAATTATAATGTATATATATGATACAAAACAATGTAGTATGGTGAGTTTGGGTATCTAAGTGTATATACCATTAAGGGTATATTCACTTTTATATATATATATATATATATATATATATATATATATATATATATATATATATATATATATATATATATATATATATATATATTTCTTTTTACGGAAAGCAACTACTACATAAGAACTAGTGATTTTAACAAAACTACCAAGTCTCTATGATTTATTCAATATATTACATATTTAAATTCTCATATATTTTGGGTTTTTTGTTTGTATTGTTGTAGATCAAGGATGATTTATTCATATCTAAAATCTCGACACGTGAAACAAATTAAAAATAGATGCTTACGTTAAAAAAAAATCGGTTTAAAAGGTGTTGCAAAGTCGATGTTGTGTCGATAGATTAACAAACATGGTTTATAAAAACAAGTATTTGCTAACTGACTTTCATGAGGTTGACATTTCATATGATTAGCGTATGTAAATTGTAAACATAAATTTATGCTAAGGACTATATATGATATATCTATTTATTTAGAAAACTCGTGGTCCATGTACCAACATGCAAATAGAATGTTGTCTATCTCTTTTATTTGTTTTTCAATATTCACCTTATTTTTCTCAAGGAATAATACAAAAAAAACATATGAATAATCACAAATAGCACATATTCTATATTTCTTGATAAACCTTTTTGTTAAAGATTAACCTATAGCTAGCGTTCTTTTTGTCTTTCATAAACGGAAGAATGTTGAGCACATTTTTGTCTAAAAAGTTTTATAGTTTTGCTCGATCATATATTATCTAGGTTTTTTAAAGATTAAAACTTTTTGCCAATTCATTATGATGTACATATAAACCTCCAATCTATTGAAATGTTTAGAGGTTTAAACAGCCGATATTAGTTAGGTTAGGTTCTAAACATACATTACCTAATAATATTACAGCCAACAATTTATAATCTCTTTTAAAGTACAATTATTGCTAGAAATGTTAGATTTTTTTTTGAAACGACAAATAAATATATTTATAAATGAATCAACGTCAAGCAAGGAACTAGACGTGGCCAAAATAGTACAGGCTTAGAAAATACATGATCACGTATAACCGTATATAAACGGGCAAAACACCCACTCAGCCCAACAACACGTGTTGTGTTTTCCCCTATACTTATGCCATAAGTACACAAGTGTATCACATCGTCTACCACATTAGTAGAAGATTGTAAAGTTCCGATGTGCACTTTTTCGTTTCTCGCCTTCTAGATTCGCCAAAAGAGACCATAGAAAATAGTAATTAAAAGCTTATGTTTCTTCGGACAATTCCCCCTACACGCAGCAAAATTAATAAATTTCCCAACACTTATGAATTGCCTTAAAGGAATATTGCACCATTTTAACATCCATTCTAGTGCGGTTACTACAAAAAGGACATCTAATTAGCACATGATCGATCGTTTCCACTTCATTGTCGCATAGACGACATATGTTTGAGGGGATTTGAATCCTTCTTTTTAACAACTCTTCAGTCACCGGGATCCTGCCAGCCATCGCCCTCCAAATAAAACACGAGACTTTCAATGGAGCAACCTTGACTCAGTAAAATCTATCGCCTCCTGTTATAGATAGTTTTGAACCCACCATTTTTCTTATTGCTTTCACCGTGAATTTTTCGTCTTTACTGATGATACATCTGGATTCATCATCCCCTACAAAAAATTATAATTTCGCATAGTCAACTCAAGCATAGATAACTCGTTAACAACATCGATTGATGTGGGAGTCGATTTCCACTTCCATTGAAAGCCTACTTCAGATTTTCTTTCACCGACAAAACATGATTTACGCGACTCAAGTGAGTAGAGTGTTGGGAACCGTTCTTGCAGCGGGATACCATCGATCCATTTGTCCTTCCATAATAGTGTACCATTTCCAGAATTGGTACAAATCTGAAGTTAACACTAAAAAAAACAACTTATGTAAATTACAATGTTTAATGCAACCAACCTTAATGTTAGCTTTTATAGAACGACAATTATATTAAAACAAATAGCAAGATGCTAGAAACAGTTACAAGATATTGTAACAAACATTAAAAAGAAAACACCATCACATATTCCAACTCGTTGAGTCAATGTAGAATGACATACCTTTTTATAATTACATAATTTAAGATATCATTACTATATTCAAATTAAGGTTATCCAAGGCTTCCTTCTCAACTATTAATAGGACCACTATGGTCTCTTATTTTCTTCCGCTTATTTATACTCTCAAGAGTCGAAAATTTTCTTTGGCCTCCCCTCTCACCATGTCTTCTAGTTATTAGGGTTTTGGATCTTACAAGAGGATTCAATTTGATTATTTTCTATAATAATCAAGAGGTATGTAACCCTAATATTTATGTGATTTTTTATTTTCATAGCCTTTCTCTAGGTTTCTTAATATTCATTGTTTATTGCTATGAATAGAGAAAACATAGATCCAAACTAGGTTACATGTGAACTTAAGGGTTAAGTGTTTTTTCCGCTCATATATGATTTTTATAAACTAGAAAACTCATCAATAATTAGGATCTAGACATAAATATATGCATTAAGGTGAGACATAATTGGTGAATTCAATTTGGGTTATTCTATGTGACGTTAGTGAGCAAACTTTTGATTCGTGGTATTAAAATGAAATCATAATATAAATCTAGTTTGATTGAGGAAAAGTGAAATATAAGTGTGGGGTATTTTGATATGACCCTATTTAACTATATAATATAGGCCATTATCTTAATATATTTAATTAAAATATTATAATTTAAGATATATGATACTTACTATGCTTTGAAATGATTAATTGTAGTTAAATCGGAGTTGGGATGCAAAATGAGGAGAGCTCAGTTGAAACAGACAAAAAACGAAGGAATACGGGAAAGAAAGCCAAAAACTCGTCGTACCATGTTCACAAATCTCGAGAAGCTTCCGAGTCGGTCTACGAATTCATGTGTAATACAGAAACCAGACAACCACCTTATGGTAAGGACACTATCATCTCGTGGTGTCGCCAAATCTATAAAAATACTATTTTTACAACCCTAAAATTGATGCTTATTTTTACCCACTTTTACCAAGTTGGGGAGCAAGTAATTGGGAGAATTCAATCGATTTTTAGATCAGAAGAACACTTTTGAAGAGTGCGTTTTAAGATCAGTTCGGGAATTCAACTATTTATCATTTCAGTTTGCTTTATATCATGTATTTCAATTCTGAATTCGTTAGATTATGTTTTATAGTCACGGTGTTATGCTAAAAACCTTATTACTTTTAGTAGATGTAGATGAACCTTAATTAATATGATGTGATCTCATTAGTAGGGTTATTTGAGTTTGTTTATTACATGTGTTCGATTAATTGTTATTCTTTAATGTCAAAGTTATGATTTTTTATTGTCTAGTTGTGAGTTATGTGTAGTTTAGATGATCAATGTAGTTACATTAACTTGAATCCTAACTATTTCATGGTCATTAAATTGTTAGAACTAAAGATTGATTCAATCCTAATGTTAGGTAATATTAATTATTAATTTTGATTGTGTCAGAAAATAATAGATATTCATGCTATGCTTGATTTATTGTCATGATAATTGATAAGAAATCGTTATATCATATCGTACATGGTTCGAACATACTTAAATGATTACGTGTTCAATGATTATATGATCATTGTATTACTTGTTCGTGAATTATTAGTATTAGGAAATCCAATCAAGATAACTAGTCATCATAAAATTCAGTTAGCCAACTCATTAATCCGCCGCAGGCTAATGAATCAAAACATAGAAACTAGGGGGTTCATATTCTAGTGGAAATACATCAAATATTGATTTAAAACTAGTTCTTTGCTTTTGTTTGCTTTAATTAAGTGATTAAACAAGTTTAATATTTTAAACAAAATACCCCCACCTCCAAGGGGCTCTACTCTTTACGAGTGTGTATTTTATACCTACTAAGTTGTATTAGGTAGTTTCGTTGATATTGACACTCATGGTAATTCCAATTACATTAAATGATCGATGATACTAAAATACATAACCATCTATATTTGAATTGAAATAATTTTGTACTTATGTGACATTCCCATTGCTAGCCAGTTGATACATTGAGTCTAATTATTACGAGTTATAATGATATTCCTTGAAATATGAGTGATGTGACTTGATAGAAACTCTTTCATGGTGGAACCATTAATTGAAATGGAAAGTCTACTGGAAGATAAGAAACCATCAATCCATTTTCTCCAACGCAAGCCAAAATTCATTTGCTCCATAATGGAGTTAAGAAAATCCCGGTTGAGTCAAACACTTTGTCGAGATCAACTTTGATGATGGGGATTTTTTTAGATTTCTTGGTCCATGAAAGTAATTCGTTCAAAACATGCGAACCATCAAGAATTCTTCTTCCCTCAATGTAGGTCGATTGCTCCGTGCTAATTACTCTTTCGATAACATTTTAAGTCTAATGGAGAGAGCTTTTGAAATTATCTTGTACATGCATCCAATAAACTCACCAACCTATAGCCTTTTAAAAAGAGAAGATCCTTGCATTTTGGTATCAGAGATATGAAAGAGGCGTTACAACCATTGTTAATCTTTCCGCCCATCTAAAAGCTTTTAATAAAGGAAAAAATATCAAGCTTTAATAATTTCCCAAAATTCCTTTAAGAATTTAAATGTGAAGCCATCCGACCCAGGGCTTTATCGTTACCACAACTACAAACGATTGTTTTAAGTTCATCGGTCGTGAAGGAGCTATCAAGAGGTCATAATTAGATTGAGATAATTTCATAAACTTCGAACTAAAAAACTATGGTCTTCAAGGAATAAGCTCATCAAACATTTTAGAGAAGAAGCTCCAAATCTCATTTTTATTACAACTTGGATCAGTGACTCAACTCTCATCAATCTTAAGCCCATTGATTCTACATTTTTTTTCTGTTACCATTTATAACTCCATGAAAGAACTTACTATTTTTCTCCTTCCACATCCTATTTAACTTTGGCTTTCTGCTTTATATCTAGCTTTTTGATGGTGTCAATTTCTAATTATCTGCACTTATATTCATTTCTCGATCATCTTTCAGGGGAAGTAAGTGATCGCGATTCAACGATTAACTCCAAATCATCAATTTTCTTGGACAAAATCGAATACTCCTCGGTTTCTTTGTTTTTTAGGTCAAGCCTCTACTTTCATATAACAAACTTAAACATTTGAATATTTTTCAAGAGAATTACATTTGCTTTAGAATCATTAACTTCCACAACTGAGGAATTCAAAACCAAATTCAGTAGCTCATCATAGAGTAACCAAGACTTAAAGAAACGAAATAAGGATGGTCCGTAATCGTGAAATTCACTCACAAGAGTAATATGGTAGTGGTTGAAATGCAATCTAGGAAGAGCAGTAACAAAAGCATTTACCCAATAGGTGAGAAAATTATTACAATCAAGGAAACAATCAATTTTGTTAAGGCTTCTACCATCCGGGATCATCCAAGTAAATATGCTTGAATTCTCAAGTATGCCTCCCTGATTGTAGTAGTGTTTGTGACTTGTTACATATACTTGTCATTTTAATTGCATGATTCTATGGTGGCGGAAAAAACCATAATTAGTTGGTGTGGTTGTTCTCTGGAATCCTTTTAGTTAATTAAAGGTATTTTAAACATTTTAATATAAAAATTAAAGGCAATACGCTTTGTTTCTTCAAAATGAAAATTATAATCAAGTTGTAAGGTTTAATTTATTAATTAACTAGGTGTGAGCCCCGTGTATTACACGGGTTGATTTAAAAAAATATTAAACATTAAAGCGTAAACAAAAAATATTTTTTAATGTAAAACTATAAAATAAAAAAGAAAGAAACATATTTATTGCAATTTAATATCATATATATGATATTTAATACTTTACATATATAAGTATATGATTTTAATTTTAAAATTGAAACAAACCAAAAATTGACAAGTGGATAATTTATTTCAAAAATACCACAAAATGATAAGTGTCAAAACTCATGAGAGATTGACATGTGGCAAAAAAAACCTTCATTTATTAAGGAAAATATTTTTCTCCGCATTATATTGCATTTACTTCTACTTGTTAGATTTTAAGGAGTAAGTGTCTAGCCCATAATCCCTCTTTTAGTGTTATAATTACTTTTGGAAAGGGTTAATTTTGTTTAAGAAACAACATTAGTTTTTTTATTAAAACCCCAAATACATGAAAATTGTATAAAAAATAAAGTTCTTCTGTTATTTACGAGGATAAGAAATCCGTCACATTTGAAAATTGAAAATACATCCAACAAGTATTCAAACATATCAGCTCTAAAGATGATCACTAATTCCACGGCCGGGCCAAGACGATTGGAGGCATAGGGCAAAATAAAAAATGGGACCCTTTTGAAAATTTTACGTATTCGTATATTACACTATTTTATACATACATAACAATACATTTAAATTTGTACACCGTAGAATGAGGAAAACTAAAAGTACAATGCTATTAGAAGTACAAAATTACTAAAGTCTCATCCCCTTTGTTTCTTCATTAACTTGTTTAGTTCTGTTTGTTTATGTACATAAGTTGTTGACCTCCAACTAAAGTAGATTTATCATCGACAAAAAGTTGTTTGGTGAATTGCTTAAATCCAGAATGCTTGTTGTTGTTAATAATCAGGAAGTAGTTGAAAAAACAATACAACAAGAAAATTCTATACATATCAAAAACATAGAAATATATATATATATATATAAAAAAAAAAAAAAAAAAAAAAAAAAAAAAGAGTACCATTCATAAATCAAAAATAAGAATATTAACATTTGATTATGTCTCTAACTTGAACAGCCTTATAAAAATCGAATTTCAAAAAAGAATAAGAAATTTCAAGAGCGATAGAAAATATAGAGATTTACAGTCATATTATCATAAATCAATTTCACCTCTAACAATCGATTCTGAAAATTGAAACTTCAAATTTCTAGCAATTGAGAAAGAAATCCAACTGAGGCGGTGACTGGAACTCTCAATTCAAATCTCTAGGCCGGATTCATAAAATAAATCAAATAATCTGATTAACTTCCCATTGGTGCTATATCAGAAAAAGGAAATCGACAACAAGAAGGGAAACAATAGAGTTTCTCGTTTTCTGAAATTGTGAAAAGAACGAGACACAATCAGTCTCTCAATTCTAAAATAACATTTGATTCACTGATGGTTGTTGTGGACGAATTCAGAAAATCAGAAAAGAATGAAAGAAATCGATTAACTTAAAATCTTGAATAAGAAATACAAGAATGATCGTTAACTCTTGCTTTTGGAGAAGACATCATTTGGATTTTCCATGACAATGTTTGGATTTTCTATAGAAATCTGATTGTTGAAGAGTTACGACGCCTTGGAATTAGAAAGTACGTCAGGTAAGTCTCGTTCTCTCCCACGCTCCGTCTTTTGGATTAGTTCCTGATCAGAGTATTGAGGTTTAAAGTAGTCCAATAGGCTAAAAAGTAATGGGCTATTAATATATAACTAAAATAACAAGTTAAAAATAGGGGCCCTATAGCATTTGGGGGCCCAGGGCGGTCGCCCAGCTTGCCCATGCCCACGGGGCGGTCCTGACTAATTCATTAATGACAAGCAATTTCACACATTCTACTCAATAATTTATTTGAACTTGTAAATAAAATATGGGCTTCGCCCCGGATTGGTATTTTTTTTAAACATTTTTTTTCCAATTGGGTCATCGTACTTTGAAAGGATTATGTGTACCTATAATAGCAACGTTCTTACATAGCACTACAAATACTTTATTTGATAGTTATTGATATCAATGGTAATTAAATATATGTGTTGATATTTGAGGAAAATAAGACGTTATAGTAGAATATCGAAGGTGGGAGGGACCAAAAGTGGCAAAAACTTGAAGTGTCACATTTGTTAAATGTTAGGGACCAAAAGTGGGAAACTCTTGAACCATTTATGGCTAGCAATAGAGAATATCAAAGTTGGGGAACCAAAAGTGCCAACTCCACAAACTAATGTGGTAAAAAGTGGAGGAGAGACCAAAAGTGGAAAAATGTTGAAACTTTTATGTAACACCGTAAAATTTAAAACAAATTTTCACATTTTTAAACACATTTTACCAAACACATTTAACAACAAAATCCCATTGTGTTATAACTTTGGTTCAAAAAATATTTCCCAAGATCAAAATACATAAAAATCCATGTGTGTGTACGAATCATGTCGGCGCCTTCCCGCGATCATCACTTGTACCTGAAACATATAACACATAACACTGTAAGCATAAAGCTTAGTGAGTTCCCCAAAATACCATACATAACACATACTATCCACTCGAAGCTATAAATCTGTGGGCCCGTGGGCTTTAACTCTGTGGACCCTCTGGTCCTAACTCTGTGAACCTTTCGGTTCTAACTCTAATATACTCTGATATACACATGATATAAATCACATAGAAACAATGCAGTACAACTTATCACATAATAGCATATGATAACTCTGGCACATAACTCTAGTTACCACTCCAGGTAAAGTATAGTGAGAAGACTCACCTCAGATGTCCTGGTAAATCACTGACTCGGTAGAAATACGATCTAACCTCCGCCTAAACACATAAAGTAATACTCTCATAAATATAACTCTCAAAACTAGACTCCACTCTCTCTAGGCACCCTCGGAAGGGTAAAATACCATTTTACCCCTCCTTGGCTTAAAGGCCCTCACTGTTGACCAACCCTAAAAGTCAACCAAAGTCAACGGTCAAACTTTGACCCGACTCGGTGAGTGCACTTGGGCAACTTGGCGAGTCCACCTGTATCCACCTAACTCTTTAGTCCATTTAACACGTCGAGTCCCTCCCTTTACTCGACGAGTCCCCAGGTAAGAATCCCGGGGCCACCCCGACTCAACTCGCCGAGTCTCAAGAACAACACGGCGAGTACATGCCATGCATGAACTCCTTTGACCTCCTGAGGTCAGATCTGTTCCTCTAATCCATAGATCTGGCCTTCCCAAGCATAATAATCACATAAAGTCCAGACCTTGACGCTCATATATCATCTAAATGGTCTCATTTGGTGATTTAGCCCCAAAAATGGCATTCTAAGCTCATAACTCTCAAGATAACTCATAAAGCTCCAAGGATTAAGGTCTCTGGACCTCTTTGAGTCCAGATCCAAAGCATAAACTCGATAAGGGACCAATTGCTTCACATAAACATCCTCAAAAGAGGTTAGAAAACCCTAACTCTAAGAATCAATACCAAAACTGAAGAAGGTCCGAATAAATACCTCAAGCTGAAGTCTCTGGACTCTGAAACCACTAGAATCACACCTCCTTCAGTCTCATCTTGCTCTTGATCACCTTCTTCTTGCTAAACCAAAGATAGAAAGATCAAATATGGCTTCTCCTTCCTCCCAAACGATCTAGATCACCTAGGGTGTTCTCAAGGGACTGGTAGCCGCAATAGGAGGCTAAGAGTGCCCTTAAATAGGCTCTAACCGGGGGATTAGGGTTTCATTAAATAGCATGGACTCGCCGAGTCCAGACGCGAACCCGAATGATAATCCGCGACCCTACTCAGCGAGTCTAAGCATCAACTCGTCGAGTTCCTTCACCCATTCCAAAAATAAAATATTAGAGTAATATACCTGGGAATCCGGATGTTACATTTTATGGCAAAACTTTATATATATATATATATATATATATATATATATATATATATATATATATATATATATATATGTGTGTGTGTTGTTATTTGTGGAAAAATAAGGCTGTATAGTAAAATATTGAAGGTGGGGGGGGGGGGGACCAAAAGCGGCAACTCCATAAACTAATGTGGAAAAAACTTGAGTTGTCACATTTAGTAAATGCTAGGGACCAAAAATAGGAAACTATTGAACTCTTTGTGGCAGCAATAGAGAATATCAAAGTTGGGGGACCAAAAGTGGCAAAGTGTTGAAACTGTTATAGCAAAACTTTGAAAAAATTGAGTATGGAACAAAAGTGACAAAATGTTGAAACTTTTGTAGGAATACTTACAATAATGGAAAATGCAGTATTCCTAGGAGCTGAGTGTTTTGGGCCAAGCGAGGTATTGGACCTTAGAGTAAGGCCACCTTTTGGACTTGGATGCTTCGGCCCTTATTGGTCCATTATATTATGAGTGTTTTGGGCCAAGAGAGGTGTTGGACCTTGGAGTAAGGCCCAAATAGGATTCAGTCCAATTTGGAAAATTAGGCCAATTATGGGTCTTGTGTGATTATATATTATTGGGCCTTTTTGGATCAAGATTTGGGCATGGCTCTTAGCTCATTTAGGGAAAGGGTAAAAGTGGACATTTACCCTAAGTGTGGCCAATTAGTCAAGGGTTGTAATCAAATTATTAATTGGATGTTTATTTTGTTGTGTTAGTACGGGGATTTTATTGAGCTAGCAATCGGAGACTTCCAGTATGATTCAGCAGTGTGAGGTGAGTTTTCTTCACTATACTTTCAGATCGAAGCCATCAAGGTCAGCCCATTGGTTTGATAACCTGATATTGTTGATATGTTGAGTATGGAATAGATATGCATGCTAGTTTTGATATGATAGTCAGGTAGATCTATAGGACCACCTGTGATACTGCATGTTTATCTGTATATGATATTATCTATTATATGTCGACATATTGTGTGGGTTGGATTGAGGTTGTATTGCTCTGTGTTGTAGCAAAAAATAACCATGGAGCAATCCATATATGAGCTGAGGGTCGGGGAGGGCATGCTAGACTCATACTGAGGGCTCTTGAGCATTCCAGATACGAGCTGAGGGCCAGGAAGGGCATGCCAGACTCGTACTGAGGGCTTAGTGGTATTCAGTCTGAGGATTAATCGGGCCAAGGATCAAGCCAGACATAAGTTGTGGGCCCATGAGGCAAGCCAGACTTATGTTGTGGACTCAAGGATAATCCAATCGGTTAGCTATGGACCCATTGTATGTTGTAATTATATTTTTGTTATTGTTTGTGTATTGGTATTTTGGGGGAACTCACTAAGCTTTGGGCTTACAGTTTTCCATTATGTTTCAAGTCCCTCAGAGGATCGTGGGAAGGCAAAGGCATGATCGTGCACCTCCTTGTGTTTTGTTTCATGATTTTGGGATTGCTTTGATAATGAACTTGTTTTGAAAACTATTTGTAAACAATGATGGTTTTTGGGTTTATTTAAACGTTTAAAATTTTCATGAATTTTATGAATGTTACAACCACAAGCTAGACACAACCATTTTTCTCTCCAAAACCCCTACCGACCTCTATACCTAAAAAAATGTCCTTATGACCCTATCCATAATAATAAATTACATATATGCTAGACATTTTTCTGATCAAAATAAATGTTCAACTGAATTTGAAGAATTTGGTTTTACTAATTATTACAAGACTCGACAATCTCTAGTTAGATATAAGAGTGACGAGTTCCTCAATTCTATATGTCCACAAGTCAATCCATATTGTGACAACTCGGTTATCCAGGATATCAAGTCTTCAAATCTTTAGTTTCAAATAATTCCTCAATTCCATCTCTCCATAGGTTTATAGTAACACCCCCACTTCTAAGGGGCTCTGCTCTTTACAAGTGTATATTTTATACCTACTAAGTTGTATTAGGAAGTTTCGTTGTTATTGACACTCATGTTAATTCCAGTTAGACTAAATGATAGATGATACTAAAATACATAACCATCTAACTTTGAATCTAATTAGTTTTGTACTTATGGGATAGGCCTTTGCTAGCTGGTTAATACAATGAGTCCACTTATTATGGGTTATAATGATATTTCATGAAATATGAGTGATGTTACTTTATAGCAGTTGTAAATATAAATAATTGAAGTTTGGGTGAGACCTAAACGAAACCTATGGTTGGCCCACCCCAAGATAAATTACATATTGTTAGTTGCACTTTTAACTGAATCCCATTTGAGATAAGCTCTTGAACTTCCTATAGATTTTAAGGTAAACAAAATAGTCTAAATCATAAGACTCATATTGTCATACCACACCTCACAATTTTAGTCAGCATATCATTTTTTTCTCACCTTGCAAAACATGTGTGTGTCATACCATACCCTAAATGAACAACACATACACTCCAATGGTCAAAATAAAGGAAGTTGGGTACGACAAACTTGTCTCGTGCAACAGCTTTTCCGCGGTTCATCACAGTATTATGTTCGCCGCAACAACACTGTAACATGTCACCACTACAATGTGTGTTACGATTACACCGATGGGTTTAAACATGTAATACTTATCAGTGTTTCTTAAGGTTAGAGGAGTGGTGCCACACTCCCTCGTGAAACCGCAGTGCCACGTATGTAACACCTCACATTTTACTATAAAAGTGTGGTTTCATACCACATCCAAGGAGTGGTGTCACACATGGGTTTTTTTTAATAAATAAAAACTTTATTCTTTAAAAAAAAAGATAATATTTCATTAATTAAAAATGATATATCATTACATCGCATAACTTAAAAAAATTAAAATTAAAAAAAAAAAAATTAGAAAACCAAACTAGAAATATTAAACCTACAACATAAAATAACACACATCAAATGATTAAAAACTTGAAAAAAACTAGAAATCAAAAATGATTAACGTAACGTTTTTTGGTGTCATCATTCATTGCCAAAACAACTTGAAGCTCATTCCCGGTCATATTCGACGTGTCCATCGCTAGCACTCTCATGCCGCTGTCTCTTTGTTTTCGAGCCTCTTTATCCGAAACAAGTTGTAACAATTTATCTATTCTATTTTTTTTATGCCTTGCTCATTTTCACTCATTTCTTCAATGGGGCTCATCATCATTGAGGTCGAAATGAACACGAGCATTCGATGTAGTTTGATCGGATTCGAAAGTTCTTAGACCGTTTTGAGCCACTATCGATGTGCTCCTCGATTGTTTTTATATTTTGTCATTCTTTGTTGTCTTTGAATAGATTCCAAACTTCAAAAAACTTGAAAAACTTCTTCTGCTCTTTGTGGTAAATGCTAAAAGATTTCTCCAAAATCACATCGTCACTTTCTCCGCTTCTCCATTTCCGTTTGATGTTGTTATATAAATCATTAAACAACATGATTTCTTTGTTTATTTTTCCCCATTTGAGTAGACTTCATAATTAGTACGATAGGGTTCTACATTCATTCCTTTATGGAACATAGCTCTAACGCACATCCAAAACCGGTCATATTTTTGGTCCGCTCTCGCCATCGGATCTTCTGAAACGTCAATCCATGATTATGCAAACAATAACACTTCATGGGGTTCCTGCGGTTTAGCATCCACCTTCACTTTTCTTTTATTTTGTGGTCGAGTGGGTTGAGTTTCTTGAAAAAATTCGGGTTTGGAATCAGAAATGGGTGTTTGTTGTTGTAATTGTGTTTGTGGAATAAATTTCGGTTGAGAAACAAAATCAAAAGGGTTAAAATCCGGGTCAAATTGTGTTTGTGTTTGTGAAAGTGATTGTTTAGGTCATTGTGGTTGTGAGAAACATTCCGCCATACTAGTAAAAAGGTGGCGAATAAATCGGTTGATGGAATGAAGGTGGTAGGGTTGTGGTGTTTTTAGTAGGTGTTTTTTAGTTGGTAAACTTTTTGGATTATGACATTTTGAAAGGTTTTTGAAAGAAAAAAGATGGTAAAATATGAAGTTTTATGAGTTATTTTGGTTAAAACGATTGTGTATTTATAATGCTAATAAGAAAATTAATTTTTAAAAATTTAACTATTCCCAACAACAAACCAATTAAATTCAACCTCTGAACGCTTTCGTGTACAGCGGTAGTGCGGTCCTAACCGCATCCAAACCGTGGTCTAGAAGCGGTGTTCCAGTCAACGTCAACGTGGCACATAAGATGCACTCTTATGGCACTCGCTCCGACCGGTCTAAAAGGCTTAGGGAGAATGTAAATCAATTGATTTAATAGGGCAAGAGTTGGAAAGATTATTATAACGAAGAGTTGTCAAGCATCAACGTTGGAGAATGTCCCATTAGCTGTCAATGCGTGTCTATCAATCTCTACATAAAGCATTAATGCAATCACGCCTTTGATCATGCATATGCCCAAATTTACTCTTCACCTACCTAAACTACAACCATGCATAACCTTTTTCCCCTTATTAAATCCTCATTGAGACTTACAGTCTCTTCTACCACCTTCCAAAATTATATTAGCAACTTACCTTCCCTTTTGCAACTATTACACTTCGTGATTATCAATAAAACACTTCAACCTATTTATGTTCTAATAGAAATAAATTCAAAATTATTTTATCTCATATAGGTGTCGTCTGTTAAATAAGGATTAATAGAAACATGAGCAGATGGAAAATAAACGATATAAAAAAGCTAATGAAAATTATAATATAAATATATTATGTCCGTTTAGTAAAAAAAAATACAATCTAAAAATGTTATAGTATTTATTGATGTTGATTAAGGGTAACATGTCATATTTAGTTATCTATAAATGTAAGTATTAAACAGTTTAACGACTAACCAATATAAAAAAAATAAACTAGAAGGACCAATATGTTAATGTTTAAACGTTTGTACTAAGAATGAATATAAGTGTTAAAGACAAGGTCTAAAACTGTAATAAAATGAAGTAGGGAATTGGGGAGATGAAAGGGCCCACGACCAAATGACAGGAAGGCTTAAATGAGAGTATTGGAACTGCAAGTAGAGTGGGCGCGTGAGGGTCACCGGGTGAAAGTCGGCGTGGGAAGGATTGATTGAGTGGGTGAGCTTCCATGTGATGTATGGTGGGGAAAGGTGAAGGTTTTAGGTGTGTGCGGTCCCATGTTTGATGTGTTTATCGAGAAAGTGGGTTTGACCGGTCCTATACTCTTTTAAATCGACTCTATTATTATTTATACATATTTAGCTGTTATTAATCTATGTTTCCATGATTATAGTTTCATATTAAAGATTGTAATGCTTGTTGTCTGAGTTTATATACAAGTGTCAGATTTTAAAGAATTATGGCAGGTAAACTTAGTTATAGAAATTGATAAAATTATATATAAAACAATCTAGTTTCAATAAAAATAAGTTAAAACATATATATTATAAGCTAGGACAACCTTAATGTTATAACCATTTAATAAAATTTATCAATTTTTTTTTTTCGTTTGCGAACATATATGTTATGAGCTACGACAACCTTAAAATCAACTTCAGCAACATAAGAATAAGAAATGAATAAACAATAATATGATGAAGTTTATGATAATGTTGAGTTATTCATTTAATCATGGATTTTTTATTTGCAAATGAAAGAAAATATGCGTAGTCTACTTCGTTAGGTTGTTTTATTTTGGTTATGGTAACTGTGATTTGAATGGTAATTAAGTGGGGATAGGATGAAAGATGATAAAAGACATATTATGTTGGAGATAAACAAAGAGAAAATGTAGAGGAAAATAATAATATTGTATTATTATAAAAAGAAATTAAATATATTTCTATATTTAATTCCTATTTATCTTCCTATCATATAAAATGTTGATATCTATCATATTTATTGATGCACTTAATGAAATTGATTTAAATTTTATTCAATTATCAACATTTAATATGTGTAGAAGGATAGTAGGAATAAAATATAAGAGAATTTTTAATTTCTCTATTATAATTTCTCTCTCTCTCTCTCTCTCTCTCTCTATATATATATATATATATATATATATATATATATATATATATATATATATATATATATATATATATATATATACGAAAAAATGAATATACCCTTAAGGGTATATAAGTTTAGGTACTCAAACTCACAATATTACTTCATTTTGTATCATATATACACATTGTAATTGTCCAATTTTCTTCTAATTCAACTTCTAACTTGATTTAATTACAACATTTATATAAATTTTATATTTATCTTCCTCTTACATAATTTTAATTTTTAACTATAATATATAAAACTTAGTAGATGTCCGACATAAAGATGTGATGTAAGTGGAAGATAATACTGAAATTTCGAAAATCTTGAATGTAAATCAAGTTAGGGTTGAAGTTTAAGAACAATATATTAAAAATATCAAACAAAACGATGTATTATAATGGGTTAGGGTACCTATCCTTATATACGCTTAAGGGTATATTCACTTTTCCTATATATATATATATATATATATATATATATATATATATATATATATATATATATATATATATAATTGAACAAAATGTAACTAGTTAAAAAAATACATTTTTTTCCATTTTTTTAGTTGAATAACATGTACTATTAATTAAAAAAACTTCATTAATTTAATTAAAACGATTACATTCTTATAAGCAAATAAATAAATAAAAACGATTAAAACCTTTAAAACAATAAAAAAACAAAAATAAAATCAATTACAATCCTAAAAACGATTATTACTTGTAATATTTTTTCATGATGTCCGTTCTAGTTTTCAAAACCATATTGAACTTCTCTCCATCCAGGCGATCGAAAGGTTTCGTTAAAAATTTCATATCCCGACTTTTTTGCTTCTCCTCTCGAACTCGTTGTTTTTCCTCTCTTGGTATTTTTTTTCCTCTCTTGATCTTTTTTTCCTCCAACTTCTCATAAACGAGTCTCAAATTCAAATTTGGTTTATCAAATTCATAAGAAAGATTTACATAGACGTTACGGGTAAACGAGCAACAAGCTCTGCCGCAACCCTTTTTTGGATGTCAAAACTAATTCTTTTAAAAACAACATCTATAGATCTTTGAATCATAACATTACTATGCATGACCCGTTGGACTCTATTGATTAGCTCTACTGCTTCTGGCGTAAGGAAACCGAAAGTATCAAATGCAAGGGGTATAAACGTGTGTTGATTTTCCATGCATGCCTTCTCATGTTTTGCCACTTTGTTTAATGCAACTTTTAAAGCAACTTGCCCCACAGTGAAAACTCCACTCCCCAAGCCCACAAGAGGGGAAACCCCTGTTAGATCCACGCATGCATGTTTTCCTCCAACTCATCCAAATACTAAAACATCAGTTGGTCTAAGTGTTGATCTTCCTTCCAATGGGTCAGTCAGAAAGTTCACAAGGGCCTCTTTCTTAGCAGAAATCCCAGCACGCCTAAATATGTCGAAAAGAACATCCCTAACCAGATCGTGTTGGTACTTGAAACCCGAGAACTCTTTACAATGAACTGCATGCTCCCCAAAGGAGTCCAAACATGCCTTACGACAAACAGGGCAAGTCTCGTCAGCTGGAAATAAAGGGATCATAAGGCGATACTTGAGGATGACACGATACTACATTGGCGACATATGTTGGCCAAGACCGTCAATAGGAATAGTCATAAGAAAATCCTAAGCATGCAGGGCCCTTAGACACTCAAAAATTGATTTTTGCCTAATTGTTATGTTGAAGTGAACTTCCATGTCTTGGACAATTTTGCTAAATTTTCAAACTACTAGCAACTCCATTCACTTCATCTCATCTTCCCGTTACTAATGTATTTCACAGTGATCCTTTCTTTCTTTCCCTATCTCGACCCATTGGACGAACTAGTTCTTCAAGCTTGAGTTCATCCACTTTGTTCAATTCAACCCCAAAATACGCATCTGATGAACTAGTGTAAGCCGTCTCGAAAACTTTGGTTCTTTTCGAACTACCTTCTTCGCAACCATACTCTTTTACCTATTTCGGGGACTTGGATAAAAACCTCCAAATTACCAAAAACTTGAACGACTTCTTATTATTATCAACAAGAAAAAAATTAATAGTCGTCTCTAAAATTTGTTCATCGCATTCCCCACTTTTCCGTTGAGTTAACAAATTGTTATATATGTCGTTAAATAGAGAAATCGTGCATTGAAAATCAAAACACATGTCTATACCATTTGCATTTGATATGTTTGGTTTTTTCACGGCGGATGCAGTGAAGCTTCTTAATATAGTATGGATCATGCATAACAATGTTATATTCCCTAGATCTATGAATATAGTATTCAAAATAATTGGCTTTATCATACAAAAAGGCTTAGTAGTTGTTGGGCGTATCAAACCCAACAAATAAAGGGATACGATATACTCCAAAAGAACACTACTATATTGCACTAAAAAGTAGTACAAGGCAAGTAGGGTCGATCCACAGAGACATGGGACAATCAGTCTATACCTCTTTGCGCAATGTATTTTGGTCACCAACAGTAAAAAGGAGGCTTTTGAATGCAATGATTACAACAAGCAACTAAAGGCACAAGACTCAGCTAACTGCATGGATTAAATTCAGAAATTGTAAGGACTCTAACTCTATGTATGACAACTTAGCAATGCGATTCAAAGATGACTAGATACTTGCTTAATTCTATCTAAGTTGGTACTTGAAAGTGTTAACAAGCTCTAACACTTCTCATTCACCACATTAATTAACCAAAACAAGCTCTTTGATTAACCCTAACCTTACTAACCTAATCTAAACAAGCTCTTAAAATTCGATTAAAAGATTGCATTAAGCTTTATGTGAATGTTCTAACAACACCCAATACTCCTCACAAGCTCGGGAGTGTAAGAATGTGTGAATAAGATTTACACTAAATTCATTCAATGGAAATCAGTTTAGTGCTTGTTACTTAGTCCAATTCATAAAACAAATACGGATTCTACAAAATAGATAACTTGAATGACCTAATATTAATTCAAATGGCTAATAAGAATCACAAATAAAATCAAACATTCGATTAAAGCAAAATCAATTTCACTAGATAGTAATTAAAAGCAAACATCAGATCATATGATTGAAATCACAACTAAGAAGTCAAAACATGAAGTTGGAGAAACTAGGGTTCTAGCCACACATGGCTAGAACAAGATCGCAAGTTAAAAGATGGAAATAATGTGCAATTACAACTTACAAATAAGAGAAATAATGTTTCCAAATGATAAATGATCAAATCCTTGCAAAAGCCTTCGAAATCCCCTCACCAATAGTGCTCTGATATGATGTGTATCTCTAAAAATGACCATACTCCCGTAATATGAAAGATAGGAAAATTTGTCAAAAGGTAGTTTTTGGTTTGAACACGGCCCGTGTTAAAATAGGCTAAACTGACATGGGTCGTATTCAGCATGGTCAACACGGCCCGTGTTAAAATAGGCTAAACTGACATGGATCGTGTTCAGCATGGTCAACACGGCCCGTGTTAAAATAGACTAAACTGACATGGGTCGTGTTCAGCATGGTCAACACGGCCCGTGTTAAAATAGGCTAAACTGACACGGGTTGTGTTTATCATGGTCAACAACTTCTTCTTGGTCAAACACGACCCGTGTTCATTTTTAGTGCAAATCCAATAGGACCCGTGTACTCCTCTGACTCCAAATCCAAACTTGATTTTTCCAACTTTTCCGTTCTTCGTCCGATCATCCCGAAATCTTCACCAATGCTTCTCAGCACCTCCCAAAGCACGTTCCAACATCCAGTTTACCTAAAAAGGACATGAAAGCGCGCAAATAAGGTTGTTCTAGAGACTAGCATGAATTAGATGAAATGCAAGAAAATTGAATAACAATTATGCTAAATAGATGCATAAAATAGACTAAAATGTGTGCGAAAAGGTGCACAAAACCTAAGAGCGGCGCAACTTGTTGCACGTTTGTCATCCCACTCGTTGTACAATGATAACTAAGTTTTAGTATATTAATTGGTAATATTTAGTGATAAATTTATTCATCTCGCGAAACTTGCTAGTATATTGATCTTGGGTGCAGTACTCTCCACGGTTCATGACCTTAAGAAAACATTCTCTTATGTGTTTCCAAAATGTTCATCTTTTTGCGCGTTTCCTTTCTTGGAATCTTCCGAAATATTGACTCATGATTGCGCTAAAATCAACTCTTCGTCCGGTTGCCATTGTTGAAACGTCATCTACACTTTACGAACATCTGCTTTTCCTTTTCCGCATTTTTTGGGGTTGGATGATTAGGTTTGGGCTTCCCAAACAACTTCGGGTTGGGGCTAAGCTACCGGTTCGGGATCTTGTTGAGTTTCCCAGAGAAATTCGACTTCCTGTGATTGATCGTATTCTGGGAGGCGCGGGGGGGTGGGGGGATGTATTTTGGAACATGGTTGGTCAAAATGGTTACATCGTGTAATATTTTCGTGGTATTTGTTGATAGATAAACTGTTGGGGTTGGAGTTGGAGGCGGGGCGAAATTGAAAACGAATCCATTTGTGGTCGGTAAACCGACAACTCAATCGGACGAACATTTGCAGGCGATTTCCTACGAGCAGTAACTTGAGGGTTATTTAGATTGATTTTTGAAATGCAAAGATTTTAAAAGTTTTGTAGAAGGTATGTTGTGTGTGAAAAATGAAATAGAAATGTTGTATTTGAATACCATATGGACCAATTTTGCAGTTTTGTCAAAAATCAAACTTTTAAAGATATACAAATAAATACATTTCTAAAAAAAATCTTTTTTTTTTCAATTTTAAAATATACGTTTTTTCTTTTGTCTTAATTTTAATTTTATAATTTTTTAAAATTTTAAAATTTCTTAATTATCTTCCATATTTTAATCATCCATTTCCTTTAAAGAATTGCAAATGACACATACAAAATAATATGAGCCGTTGGACAGAAAACAATTAATTAACTTCACATACATGGAATCAACCTTACAAAACACACATTATCATAAAAATAATAAAAGAAAATGACTACAAATTTCAATTATTGTTCAAATTTGAAAACAATATATAAACACAAATATTAAAAGGGAAAAATAATTATGAAAAGTTATAGAAAATAAGCAGTAGATCTCTATATTACACAACAAAAACTCTAATAAAATACTGGAAAAATAATTATGAAAAGCCATAAAGGGAAGTCAAGTTTCTGCATATATATAAAAATGAATGTGTTATTTATACAAACATGTTTTGATTTATTACTAAAAATTATCGTTAAATTAGTTGATCTTTTATTGGCATACATAACTCTTTCCCACTACCTTTTTCTTATTTTGTGTACGTGGTTCTTAATATACAAATAAAAAAAAGTATATAATATTTTTGTATATACGATTCGTACAATGCATGGCATATATTTTTCATAAATTAATGATTATGGGCTTAAACTCTAAAGAGGCCGATATCGAAGGAGTTAATGCTACTAGCCTATTGGGTATTTTAAGCAGGCCTTAACAGGGTGGGGCTAAACGGATCGTTAATGTGTTTTCATAATTTCATTTCATTTTTAACACCAGAGTTTATTTATTTATTTATTAAGTTACAGTTCGTGCAACCGGTTATAAAAATAATTAAATTTTATTATTTTTATGGTAAAAACTCATAATATGAATTAATTATATGCCTGATATGCAGGGATTGTATAACGTAAGATATATAGTAAAATAGAGTTGAAGGTAATTATGGTATGAACGAAAGTTATAATGGTAATTTAATGCATTGTTAAATTAAAAGATTTCATATTAAAGGATTTCATTAAATATATTAACACGTGACAAACTCTTAAAAGAGCTCTAATATACTAACACATTGCAAAAATTAAATACGCAACTTGTTGTTCGTTTGTCTTCTCATTCATTGTATGATGATAACTAAAAATAGAATATGAATGGAGATTCAAGATACTTTGATTTAATAAAAAAAAAAGTAATTAATTATTAGTTAATTAAAATAACAGTTTATAAAATAAAAAATTTAGATGTATAATAAGAGTTTTGAACATCATATTTAATAATAAAATCATTGTCCCAGTCTTGGTTGATTTTTTTGCGATAATATATTTTCTATAAAAAAAACTTTTTATTTTTATGTTAAATATTAGTAAAAATCTATGTAAAAAACTAAAATTTGATGTTTTGGTGTAATATGAATACAATGACTTCAATTTTATAGATACCATTATTTATTATACCTGCACGTCGTAACTGATCCAAAAATAGGGACCATATTGGATTTTTTTGAACAGCAGGAACCATATTGGATATGTATCGTTTTAGGAGCAATGTAAAATCCAATCATTTTCAACTATCTAAGATACAGTCTTTAAATAGTTTCAATTTATCGGTTTTTAAATTGATTATTATTTTCAATTATCTAACAGACGACCTTTAAATAGTTTCAACTTATCGGCACCGAGTTGGGTCAGCCATGGTCTATAACTTGTCTAAAAATATTGGCTTGTTCATGACAACAATTCGTTTTTAATGCAATGGCTATTCGTTGATCTAGGCCCGGTCTAAACCGGTAGCAAAAGTAAAACACAACTAGTTAAATAATAATAGAGAAATAGCCTTTTTGATTTCTCTCGTTGTAAGCAATATTCAATTCTCTCAAACAATCATAAAATGTCGTCAAACCACAGATTTATAATAATTAATGGGTGAACTTGTGGGGAACCACAAGTCAGTTTTTTACTTGGTTTTATACATTTTTTTTATGTTAACAGAAAATAAAAATATCTTATTTCATTATAAATATTCATTACATGAAAAGATTGTAACATAAGAAAAATAGTTACATATTCTCTCCATCCCAATATTATTGTTCTTAGTTGGTTAACTAATAATAAGGGAGTATTTTGCTAAAAAATATTATTTACTTTTAGAAGTAGATTATTATTTTTGGACAAACCAAAAAGAAAAGATTGACTATAATTTTGAAACGGAGAGAGTAATAATTAAAAGGAAAACATGAGTTGTATTCCTTTGGAAAAAAAAAAAAAAAAAATCTTGTTAACATTCAAAATCTTAAAAAATAACAAAGCATGAAACAGTTTAGCAATTAGGAAACATCAAACCAATACAATTGGTCATCTTCATTGTGAATCGTCAACGCCACATTTTGTCATTTTGACATCTATTTGTTTACAAAAAATTTAAACCTTAAATGTCACATATTTGTACATGTTCACAGCAAAATAATTAAAAATATTTGGACAACAATTTATAAGATTTAGAGAGCATCTTAACAGTAACAATTTAACAAAACAATGCATTTTGACGGCAAGAATTTAACAAAAAAATGACAACAATGATACAATTGGTATTTTAATAGCATCTTCTTAACTGAAGGTAGGTCAGAAAACCAATTTTTCTTTTTATAAAAGCCATAATCAAAATATGAAATTGACAATAAACTCAAATTCCCAACTATATAATAGATTACTAAACTCAAGTTCTTAGCATTTACCTACCAAATACCACTGTAGCCTTGAATCTTTAAATCTTCCTCAAAATCCTCAAATCTATCAATCTCCTTCATAAACGAATAAACTACTTTAAAACAGTCAAATCAAATAATAAAACATAAATAAAATGTAGATTGAAATTTAATATTAATCTCAGCAATGCAAACCTTGTAATTTTAGTTTATAGAGAATACACCGTTAGTAATTTGCATAATATAGAGAATGAAAAGATCTTAGCTGTTGTAGTCTGAAAAAGTCCCTCAAATCTTTATCTTCTTCTACAAAAAAAAAAAAAAAAAAAAAAAAAAAAAAAAAAAAAAAAAAAAAAAGAGTAGTTTGTCATGATGATTAAGTAACTTAGCATAATGGTATTATTTTCACTTAAAATGCACAAGGATGCGATTTTTTCAAAAGTTTAGTGATTAAATGAGCACAATTTTTAAAGTTAGGTGATTAAATGTGACCAAGCTAAAAGTTAAGTGACTAAATGAGCACAAAGCCAAAAGTTTGATGACTTTTTAAAACTTAAAAAGAGTTAAGTGACCAAATGAGCACAAAGAGTCCATGTGTTTCTATTGTCAAGAGAAGGGGCATTGGTTACGAAGCTGCCTAATTTACGTGGAAGATCATAAGGATGGTAAAAGTCAAAATATTTGACTTTACTTCAGTAAGTCCACTATATAATTCTATTAAGTTCCTAATTATTGATTCTTAATACATAATGTGACAAGGTTGCATTTTGATGTTTTGTAGGATCATGCAAAAGGAAGGAAGCTTAAAAGTAAGAGCATGCTGAATCTGATCGCGAAGACATGGATTTCGATCGCATGGTTCGAAGATCGGATTTTTAAGTTGCTGCTTAAGAGTTATGATAGATTGCTTAGAAATTTGTAATAACATAGTTTTCATTTGTAATTGCATTGTAAGGAAAAGTTTTTCCGCATTTTATAAATAAATTAAATTTTGTTTATTTTTATATTATATCTCCTTACAATGATATTTGTGAAAATTGATGTTTGTATATTTCTATTGTTAGCAATATGGATTTGATTCTTTTGTTTGTGGTAGACTGGTAGTATCAAAATTTACCAAATAAGGAAAGATTCTCATCACCTAAGTTTCAGTTAGATAGAAACTTGGAATCATGCAACTTGCATTGTGTGATGAATGAGAACCTTTATCTTTAGGAAATTAAGACTAATTCCTTGTTCACATGTATAGAGTCAAGTGAAGGACTAGGAGATTAGGTACACTTAGTTGTGCGCTCGTCGGGTCCACCACAAATATCGATAAGACTATTCGTCATGATTTACTAAAGTTTAGTAAATATGGTTATGTTTACAAGATTAAGTATAATTTTGAATCGTTGAAAAGATTTCAATGTGTATCAGAATGAATAAGAAATATCAAATTAGGCGTAAAGATAAAAGTTTCTCCAGTCTAAAAAGATGGGAGAGTATTTTAGTATCGTGTTTTATGATTATATTAATGATTATGGAAAACCATATCTCAATTGATCATCTAAGGACATCTTAGTGCATTTGTATGGCTAAGAAGATGAATCATGAATTGTTGAAATGGTTAAATCTAGAAGACGAGTCATACTTTGTTACAAAATCAAGTCTTGGAGTCATACTCCAAGATTGTAACCTTGGGTGACATAATCTTAAGGAAGGTTTAAAGCACTCATCAAATGTAGATTAAAACGTTTCTTACTCTCGTACATTAGAAATTGGTAAGTTGTGATGTCTTGGATAAGACAAAGACCAAATAAGACCAATTGTGTAAAGTGTTTGTCTTAATAAGAATCCGCACTAACTATTAAATATTTGTTTTGTCAAGGAATGGTTCATGACAAGAGAATCATATATGTCAAGAGGTCACTGCGAGTCTTAAAGATCTTGACAAGTGTCAAGAACTAATCAGGAATAAACCTATTGTTTATCACCCGCACACGACTTAAGGTTTGTAACCTATCGTGTTGTCATATTCTTATTTATGTGCATGTTTAGTTAAAGTTGACTATGCATGTGAGTTCTATGAGTTATCAATTGTTTGCTTAACAACTTGGAAGACATGGTAGACCTTTGTGCTACCAAGTAGCAGGAAATTAATATTGATCAAGTTTAGTCTATATGAGTTTATATTTGTCATAAACCTTATCTTGTGATAGTGGTTGGGAATGACAGATTTATATGGATAGTAACACATACACCATAAAATCTAAGTGTCATAAGGTTTCTCTCTGCTTCATGAAAATGATTGTGAGGAAACGCTTTCACTAAATAGATTTTAAGGAGATAGAAATTGTGATATTTGCATTCTTAAATTCGATTATGATTATGACATCCCTCTTCATAGTTCAAGTTGTGAGAAATGGCAAAAGGTCTAAACATTTGAGACTTATTGTTATAAGTTCTAAAATTGTTTAGACACTCATGTAAGCTATCTAAGGAAAGGTGTATGAGGTTGAGAAGCCTAGATAAAGTCTTATCGAAGCATCTCGTATTAGAAATTTGAACTTTGGAAAGGAAGTCAATAAGTATTGATTTCTAGAAGTCCAGCTAATTTCTGAATACATGTCAAAGCTAGTGGGAGCATAAGTGTTATGCTAGTAAGATAATAATTATTTTGCTAGTGGGAGCATAATTATTTTGCTAGTGGTACTTGATTCTTGTTTTCATCAGCATTCCCAACTCCACTCCTCGTTCTCACAGTTTTTTATTTGTACACCGAATATGGTGAAATTATATCCTTAATCACGATATATATTCAAATCATCCTTATCACTCCGAAACGTTTACATGCTAGTTCTAATATCGTAGACGTACGCTTAGAATCCTATACACATAAGGTTTCCAGATCCGGTCGGCAACAGACCATAGATCCGAACAAATAATGTCATATATGGCAACATATACCATTTAGCACATAAAAGCATTTTAAGCATCACTCCTAAAATAAACTAGTGCTTGTGTTAATTTAGGTGTACTACCTAACATATTTTAGACACACTCCTCACAATCATTACTTAGCATTCTAAGTTTAAGTCTAGAAATTTCCTACAATTTCCTAGTTCGCTTAAACTAATGCTCTGATACCAACTGTGACATCCCCAAAATCACGGTCAGAAAAGACCGATTTGTTTATGCTTTGTTTTATAAAATCAGAGTAATCTTTTGATTAAAAGAGTTGCGGAATTTGTTCCTAAAATAAAATATGATAACCATTTATCAAAACATTTCTCGAAAAGAATGTATTTTCATTAAATAATAAAACCTTGGGATGTCATGTTCGATACAGACCAAAAGCATAAACAATATAAAATAGACCTTACAATAGTTATTCAACTACTAATCTATAATCCAAAATCTCTCGTCAAGTCCACCAACTTATACCCTTGTGCCATTACCTGTAATGGAAAGAAAACTGAGTGGGTCAGGCTTGGGAGCCTGGTGAGCATATAGGGTTTTCAACCCATAATAATACATTTATTATATTCAATTATCAAACAATCAACCCAAATACCCATCCCCATTATCTTCTTAAGGTTTTACCCTAAGAATCCATTATCCTTCATTCATTCATTCCTAAGGATTTACCTAAGGAATTCGCACGAAGTCCATTGCTGCCAAAGTTTATCTATTAGGTACTAAATCCATAGTTATCAGGAGCTAACTCCATAGTCACCAAGGTTCACTCAACAACAGGCGCTAACTCCATAGTCGCCAAGGTTCACTTAACAAGCGCTAACTACATAGTCGCCAAGGTTTACTCAACAAGCGCTAACTCCATAGTCGCCAAAGTTTACTCAACGTGCGCTAACTCCATAGTTGCCAAGATTCATCAAATAGGCACGAAGTCACATCATTGCCAAGGTTTATACAATAGGTGCTAACTCCATAGTCACCAACTATTCCATCTACCTATGTTCTACCCAACAATTTTGTAGATATAAATACTTACACAGTTTAAATCATTTAACACCTGTATAAAACTCCAATTTCCATGCCCATCTCAAATAGACAAATAACATATAAACACATAGCACGTATTTCATAGCAAATACTTCATTTTTATGTGTTAGAAGAAAGTAACTACACACTCACACATATAAACAACAATATACTTAATACACTCAAACCATACTTGTATTATTATCGTGTTTATGAAACGTAGTATACACTCACTTGATCAGAAGATGATCGGACAGCACTACGGCTTGCAGAAGTCGTAATCCTCAGCAGATCTGGAAGATCTCTATGAAAATCGAACTTCTCGCGGGCAGAGCTTCGGCTCGGAAACCGCACTTCTCGGGATCTTCAGGATCTCGGGACTTGCTTCGGGACTCGGGAATATTACCGGGGCTTCGGGGTGGCTTCGGGGGTAAAAATGCAGAGCTTCGGCACAAAGAGGAGAAGAAATTAGCAAGAATACTCGGACCCCTCGCATCCTATTTATAGGAGGCTGATGCCTCGGAGTACGCAGGGCGTACGCCTGTACGCGGGGCATACAGGGCTCCGAAATGCGTCACTGCATGCGTCATCCGAAGTGTCGACACTCTGGCTGTACGCGGGGCGTACTCCGGATGAGTCCGGTGACTCGTCTTCGGATAAGGCCAGATTTTATAATTAAATTTAATTATAAATTATTTAATAAACTTCGAAAATTCATATCTCCTTCATACGAACTCCGTTTTCGACGTTCTTTATATCCACGAGAAGGTGAGACTACGCTCTACAACTTTCGTTTAGACTTCGTCGGCTAATTTTGACTTTATTTTTATTATTTATTTTTAATAGGCCGGGACAGAAAATTTTGTTATAAATTCATGACTTCTTCGTTTGACGTCCGTTCTTACCTAACTTTTTATCGATTTGATACTAACAACGAGATCTTCGATTCTCATTTAGATCACTAAGGCTAAATATCGCTCTAACGTAAATTTCACTTTTTACGTTAATCAGTGTTGCCGGTTCTGTCGCGAAACTTCGACAGGTCGTAACTTCTTCGTTATAACTCGGATTTTAGCGTTCTTTATATGCACGGAATCCTTGTGACATATACTACAACTTGGTTAAGATTAATCCTTATAAATAATCTTCCCTTAAAAAGTCATTTTTGATGCTCATCATCTCTAAATTTACTAGCCCTGATCTACGGGCGTTACAATATATATATATATACACACACACACACACACACAAATGTATACATATCATTAGAAAGGTATCGACGATGCGATTATTATAAGACTAGTTTTGAGTACTTCCGATAATAGTTTAGTACATATATCGTTAAATTTATTTAAAATAATATTATTAAGGGGTGTTTGTTCGTTTATATAAGTATAAGGTCATTAAGTAATTATGGAGGGTAGTTTTTGTAAATTCAATTACTATAAATACGAGGCTTGGACTGTCATATTTCTTGCACCATTCTCTTGATTCAAGAGTCTTTCTCTTCTTATCCCCTGAGCATTTCGGTCCATCGTTATTCGACTTCTCTTTTTGTGGTTTTAGTATAGTAAGGTGAGCGCTGAAGCGTTACACGAATCTTTCTTAAAAAGATTCAGCGACGAAGTTCTGCCCCTGTAGAGCCCGACTCCTAACTAAAACCCCCTTGTAAGTAAGTTATGCTTACCCTATTTTAATATATCTTATATTTAAAATTAGTATTGTTATTATGAACTTATAATAAATATTTGAGCTATTATTATGACTTATATAAGTGTCCTTATAATATGCCAAAATGGTCCTACCCTCCGGTGTTTTATGTGTGCCCCCTGTTTGTACATAGTGGTTAGAAAGTATTGTTTAAACGCTTATATAATAATAATAATAATAATAAGTCACGGTTAATATTAGACTAAAATCTAGTGTCGAAGGAAATTATTTTAAAGTAAACGAAGAGCTGTCCGAGTACCGAGTCACCACCTTATCAAGTGAGTGCATAGTTACTTTCATCTTACACATAGATATGAAGTATTTTATATAAATCACATGCTATGTGTGCATATTATTTGAATACTTGTTGTCTATGCTGGATAAATGATTTTATACATGTTTTAAAAGATTTAAACGGTAAATTTATTTTATATCTACAAATATGTTGCGGATGAAACATGGGTAGATGAAATAGTTGGTGTGGGATGAAATAAAATGATGAGAGATAGGTGATGATAGAAAGGTTATGATAATTAGGTAAATAGATGATGATGAATAGGTGATGTAGGATGAAAGGAGATACCATAACCTTAACCGACAATTTGGCAATGTAGTCATCGACCATAGTATAGATGGCGACCACGGACTATTCTAGACAACCCAGTGGAAACATCAGCAGGCCCATAACATGTAGGTGATGAATTATGAGTTCAGGCGATGTTGTAACTACGTATTCATGCGATGATGCCTTAACCCTTGTTGGGCACGTATTGAGGGAGTAATCCTTGAATCAATATTGTCTATGCGATGTAGGCGATGATCCTTAGGGAGAGTCCTTAGGAACAAACATATAACAAAATGCGATGTAAGGAGATGAGAGGTAAATATGATGTAGGAGACGATTCTTAGGATAAATCCTTAGGGAAGGTACTTAGGAATAAAGAAGATAATGGGGATGGGTAATTTGGTTAATTGTTTGATGATTAAACATAATAATTATATTATTGTGGTGGAAAACCCTATATACTCATCACGTTTCCCAACCTGACCCACTCAATTTACTTGTATCACAGATGACGAGGTGAAGTTACATTACACTAAGAGATTAAGGAGATATAGATCACTAGTGTAAATGAATGTAAGTTCTGTTTATGCTTATGTTTCTGTATTGACGATGACATCCCAAATGTTTTAAAATGAATAAAAATACATTTCTTCGGAAATGCTTTGATAATGAAATTATCATGTTTTTCTGGTAACAAATTCCGCAACGTTTTTATTAAAAGAGATACTACGATTTTTATAAAGCATAAACAAAATTGGTTTTTTCTGACCGTGAAAATGGGGATGTCACAGAGTTGCTCTCCGTTAGAATGCTTTGTAATGTCTATTGCAAAGTCTCTGTGACTTCTGTGCATAGTCATTATAAGAGGATCATTGCATATAAGTTTAGAATCTAACAGATTACAGTAAATGTCAAGAATTTAGTATTCTTACATCTACGGTAAGGATTTGGAATTGTGAAATGAGCATCATTGAAATGTTGTCAATTGATCTATTTCACAAAGTCAGGACCATATACAAACATAGTGTGTATTCTTGGAGCATGTCATAACTATTGTTTTAATTCTAGTATTAAGCTGATTATACAAAATGTTATACAATGAATAAAGAGTAATCAATATGGCACTCAAAAGTGTTGGGTTCATATTGGATTAATATCATTATTGTGTTTTCCTTCGCATGTTTTGACTTCCCGAATAACTAGGTTATTCAAACCATCCACAGTCAATCATACTTTGGAAGTACGTATTGAGGCAAGACTATCATGAATAGGTCTATAGTTTGTCTTGGTGTTTTAAACATAGCTGCAGTGTTCATGAGTACTCCTGGAATAAGATTCGAGTATTGGATTCAACCCACACTCATCTGAATCACTTCATGGATTTTATCACGAGTGATTGTGAGACAATAATATCTTATATTCTTGAAACAGACATGTGAGTTGTAGTTGCAAGTTGGTTGCACATTGACATATGTAAACGCACCAGTAACTTGGATGTTATAAAACATATTGTTGTGTGTAATTTGATGAGTGAGTACAAGCGAGCATTTGGGTCAAAGTTTATCCATTCCTTTTACCCCATGTAGGATAAAAACGATATATGTGGGCTCCTCGATGATTTAGTGATGACAACCCTAAGAGTTTGGCCAAGCCTGAACTGATTTGATTTGTTCAATTAGTCGGTCTTCATAAATTGGAAATTGGGAAATAATAGATGGAGAGAGAGAGAGAGAGAGAGAGATAAAGAGAGAGAATGATTAGAATCCATGTCTCAATCCATATGATATCTAGAATGAAGGACTATATGATCCAATATTTGATGGACACGTCATTGACTAGGTCAGAGTTCAACAACAACTTTTAAGAGCTACAATTGCTAGTCGGGTTGTGGAGTCGTACTTGCAATAACAACTATTAGACTTATCCAAGTGGGAGACTGTTGGATTTGTGTCTAAGTCCATAACTATAACTGGTATGTACTTGACCCGAAAGTAGCATGGTCCATTTGGGTTGCATGGCACCAGAACAATCTAAAAGATGGATAATTGAGAAGATGTTATTTATAGTTTATTAATATATTATTAATTCTAATATATTAATATGAAATCATATTATTTAATTAGTATTGAACAAGAATTAATTTGGAATTAATTTTGTGATCAAAAGAGACTAATTAAATACATGGGGATTGATTATGTAAATCATTCATTCTTATGATGTGGGCTTATGATCCATAGTTCTTTATCTTAGGCTAAACCCATGCGATGAACCATGGTTGATCCATGTAGGTTTAAACCCATGGAGAATGTGGAATATGGAAGGTCATGCACATTAGGGTTTGCATGGTGTAACCCTAATTAAGCCACACTATATAAGAACCCCTCTAGCTCATGAAATCGGCACCTAAGTAAGCTTAGAAGAGTGCTAGCCGATTTAATGAAGCAAGACAACCTCCTCTCGAGCTCATCCATTATTGGTGGTGTTGTCTGATTTCATTTGAGGCATTTACACTATTGGTTCTATGTTCTTAAAGGTGTAAGGTTTCCAACTACAACAAAAGGTATGTCATCTAACTAGAATTTTGTAGTAAAGATACTCCACTGTATGCTAGTTAGGATGATGCTTTGAAAAAACCAATTTGGCATGTATATTAGAGAAAACATAGATGCAAAGCATTTAGGTTTGCATGTACACCATGGTTTTAATTGGCGTGTTAATGAGATTTATGTATACGTTCGTTTTTGTGAGCTATATGTGCGTACGTACGATGAAGCATCCCAATCGATCATTCTTTTTTTGGGCTATTGTGCTTGCGTCGACCATCAAGAGAGACTCAGATTGAGCGACTTCAATTGGAAGTCTAGTGAAGGAGGTAGCGATTATAGATTACCAATTAGGAAATAAGAAAAGAAACAAACAATCTTCAAATTGTTCACTGTGGTGCGTCGATCGAGCAAGCAAGGAGAAAAAAAAACTATCTAGGGTGGAGAGGGAAGCAACGAGCCAAGAAGAGAGGAGGGAAGAAGGAAGTTGCCATTGTCGATCCTAGTAGGGTTATGAGTTGCGAAAATCAGCCCTATTATTGGTAAAAATCTCTACTTCATCTTCTTCCCATGTTTTCATCTCAATTACTTGAGAATTGGTGGATCAATTTGATGTTAATGATCATATTTTTTCCTCCTTACAAACTTTGAATGCTCATATGATTGAATTCTAGTTTATTGGGAGGAATTTGATGTTTTGTTGTTGTTAATCTCAAGTATCCACTCTCCTAAGAATGTTAAGCTTCTTGTTCTTGAAAACTCCAAGGTTTTGAGAACATTGTATTGTTTGGTGATTGATTAAAGTTATGTTATTGCTACCATGAATCAAATGGGTATTTTTTTTCTATGACAAAATCATGTTTTAAGTCACCCAATATGCCTCAAAACAATCCCTCAAAGTCCTTCCATGAGACTTTGTGATGGAAGAAATCCAACTTCTTATTTGTGCAACCTACTTCAACAATGTACCTTGTTATTCCACCATATGCTATGTACTTTGAGTCATGGTTTGAGGTTGAAATTGTTATTTTAATTTCTTGACATGTTGATATCGTTAAGTACTAAATTTTCATCTTTATAGTTGATTTTGGTTATGGCTTAATGGGTTAAGTTGGAATTCTGCACAACAATTTTTTCCCCATCTCGTGAGAGCTATAGCTGCTAATATAGGTATAATTTGACGATGCTCTAATCTGATTAAGTTCTTGAAAATCGAGTCTAGTTTTCAAAAAGTCTGGTTTGATCCCAATTAGAGTTGTAGATTCGGTTTTATGCTTAAAACACTAAACGCGGGTCGGGCTGGGAAATTATAGAAATTAATATAAAAGTTAGAATAAAGTTGTATTTTTGAAACATATACTTTATTTGTTAGTTGCTTGTTATGTGTGGTGTTTAGGTAGGTTCTTGAGAATTTCAACTAAGTTCAATACTTGGAATAGAAGGAAGATTTCATCAAGGCTAAAGGTAAGTTCATAGTTTTAACTCACTAAGGTTGCATGATTGAAATGAGCAATCCATAAATGATGATTTGATTCACTTTAGGATGACCATGTCCTTAGTTGTGCTTGATGATGATATGGTATTTGTGATGCTAATATATGCTTTTTGCTAATGCCATGATATGACCTAATTGTTATGTTACTTACACTTTGATGTACTTGATGTAATGACATGCTAGCTTAAGTTGCTTAAAAGATGATGTATGATTGTGTTTTGATGTGTTGGTTATGATTACATTGCATGTTTAATACATATTTATATGGTATGCATCACATGTTTTACATAATGTATAAACGACATTGCAGGGTTATGTATAGTGGGTTTGGGTAGTTTGATGTCCTTACCTAAAACCTTATCTGCATCATTGAGGTTGCCTACTAGGTTGAAAGAGTACATATAGGAAGAGCTATATCCACAATGGTTGTTAGTTGCCGGTCTTTCTGAATGACCATGTGACACATAGTTTGTGGGCACTTCGGTGTTCGTGGGCTGGAGTGATGTTGCTCCCTCGTTCGTGGCCAGCAAAAACACCACGTGGGAATTGGGAGGTGTATCAGTAGAATTGACACCGTTTGTACCTATCCTAAATGACACTGCGAGGTACTTGTACTTTGAAAAGTTGGAGTAGCGAAAGTGGAGTCATGGGGTTGGTGTTTCGAGTGGAATTCATGAGCCACTTAGAGCATTCGGTTGGCCGTGCACACAAGTAGTGAACGAGGTATTTCTCTTGGGTTAGGTAGCACTAAAGGACACTTTTCTATCAATCAGTTGGATAGATATAATAAAAGGTTGGATATATAACAAAGGTTGGTTATATATTAAAAGGTTGAGTATGTAATAAAAGGTTGGTTGCCTATTAAAAGGTTGAATATATAACAAAGGTTGTTTGTATATTAAAAGGTTGAATACGTAACAAAAGGTTGGTTATTAATAAAAGGTTGAATAAGTAAATGTTATCTATATATGAAATGTGATAGTTTACATGTTATTCGGTTGTTTATATTGTATTTAGTTGATCATATATGTTATGTGGTAGAATTGCGGCTGAACATTTATGCATGTATGCGGTGAAATATATGATTGATTAACTATATTATGCGGTTGTTTTGCTATCTTTAATTATCTATCGTTTTTATGCTTCATCATAAAATGAATGATTGACCCATTTGGGGTTTGTATGTTTTATATGCAACTTTATGAACTCACTCAGCAGGGGCTGACACTTGTATCTTTTCTCTTTTGTGCCTTATGATTGGTGCAGATAGTTTAGAAGATTGCCCTTGGTGAGAGGGGTTCTTATGGGTATTAGATTTATAATAATGATACCACTCTTGGACACGTTTTTGATTATTTACTTTAAAGTGCTTTTGTTTACATATTAAATGGTTTAGAATTATGTTTGAAATTTTTAAGTATCGTTGTGGTTTTGAATAAAAAAAAACTAAGTCTTTCGCTAACATAATTTGTTAAATAAATGTTTTAAAAACAAAAAAATTATGGTAAAAATCACGATGTTACAAGTTGTCTGAGGTGAGTCTCATCACTGTACTATGGGTGGAAGGCAAGAATGTCGGCCAATTGGCTTATGTATTAAAGACCTGAAGGTGGCTCCGGGAAAATCAGTATGCAAGACCAGGGTTCAGACCATGGCAGTTAAGTAGATAGTTAGTTGTAGATTGTATGCTAGTTGTGTTTGTGATGCTTGCATGGAAGACCAGGAGGTGGCTCCTGGCACTTATCTATAAGACCCAGGGTTTTGGCCCCCAGCAAGGCAAGGAAATACCATGATATGGCTTGTGGCATTATGACAAGACTATGGTTGGCACATAGCCCTCCTATCGCATGTTTGATATGTATGACTCGTAGGTTATGTATGGTATGTGGTATTTTGGGAAAATTCAATAAGATTTGTTGTTACAGTTGTTATGTTATGGTTTCATGTACTTCCGATTCGAAAGGGAAGGGTTCGACTTGATTGTAGCGCATACACCCATATTTCCCGCAACCTTGAGATATTGAGATTGTACTCTAATAACTGTTTTTATTATAAATTACCTTTAAGTGTTAGAGTAAATGATAAATGAGTGTTTTGGTTGTTTTAAAAATGAAATTTTTACCTTCATATTTTGGGGTGTTACAAATTGGTATCAGAGCCTTGGTCTGAGTGATTCATGCATACTCTCGGGTGTGCCTGAACTCAAACTGAGGGTTTAGTAAATTTCTCATAAAATAAATGTTTTATAAAAGGGTTTTCTAATAAAAGAAAGTGGCGTGATGCATGCAATCGGCCGAACTCAAGTAAGTGGTTCCTAAAATACTCATACGTGCTTATTATATTATACGATTATGAGAATCGCATGCTAGATTAGGGCTCAGGATCAGGTTAGGATTTTATGCTAGGAGAGATGCCTTTATATGTCTGATTTTTGAGATTTTAGAATTGCATGTTAGTATAGTTTTCGTATAAGTGGATAAAATGACTTGATTAGGGATATACTGGTTAGATTTTCCATTGCCCAAATGCTACTTGCTTTATGCTTTGTGGGACTCTTAGTGATGTGGATTAGCTACTAAGTGAGTATGCTAAGTAACGTGTTGCACATGTTAAATATATCTGAGTGATGGATTTGACCCTATTGCGCAGCTCTCGTTTGATTCCAACCTTTCTAGGGTTGAGTCTTTTACTTGAAGGATTATCTGATCTGTGTTGCAGGTGACTGTATTCACTAGGTAGTGAGTTGACATTAGTAGGAGTCTTTTAGCAACTATGGTACGATGAGTTCGGGAACCTAGGAGAGACTAGGAAATGCTTCAGTGGGTTTAGTTGCATTGTTTAGTGATTATATGGTGCATCTGTTTGAGAAGGTGACTTAGAGGATTTGGGATGATTCTTGAGGAAAATATGGATAGGTATGGAAGGTAGTATTGGGCCCGTACTACGGAAAGAACATGATCCATACTCGAATCAGGGATAGTCTTGTAGAATCTAGGAAGCTTGTGGGATAAGGATCATTGAGTATGTTTTGATATTTTGCATGTTGTATTTTAGTTTAGTGATGAGCACTAAGGAAGGATGTTTTGGTTCTGGTTTCGGCTTAGGTGCAGGTACTGAGCCGATTAGCGAGCAAATGTGGGAGTTCATCTCATCGGAGATTACCTGTTGTATTTTGGAGTAGAATCATGTGATATTTGGTTCACTCAAGGAGGGGATTATGGAGATTTTGGATGAGCTCTTAGGCGCATTCCGTGATGAGGTTATGGCTATCATCGGAGCTTGCACTCTTTCTTCCGTGAGTTCCATGCTTTTGGAGCTCCCACATTCTCTAGGGAGAAGGACCCCATTTCCAGTAGGATATGGTTAGCGGATATGGCTAACGCCTTCAGGATGAGTTTATACTCTGAGGAGTCGAAGGTTAGATTTGATTCCTGACATTTGAAGAACAGGGCATGAGACTAGTGGGAAGAGGTAGGATGTGAGGTGGGGGATGATGTTGTTGTTGCGATAACATTGGATGATTTTTCGACCATGTTCCGATCTGAGTTTGCACCGGTGATTGAGGTGCAACAGTTGGCGTGCGAGTTTTAGGATCTCTGCCAGACTACTGGGACTGTGGCAGAAATCATTGCCAAGTTCTAGGAGAGGGCTTTATTGGTTTCGCAGTATGTAGCGGATGAAGATATGAAGAATTTAAGGTATCATGATATGATAAGGGACGACATCAGGGTGCAAGACCCTAAATGATATGATTTCTAGAGCCTGAAAGCGGGTGATCGATTTGGAGCACCTGAGGAAGAGGGAGCTGGATCAGGTGCAGGCAGTGAAGGGTCCCAGAAAGAGACCGAAGACTTCAGATCAATGATTGAGGGGCCAAAAGGGACGAGATCGGTGCAACATGTGCAAGAAACTACACGATGGGGTTTTTCGTTCTAAGGGTATGGGCTGCTACAAGTGTGGCAGGGTTGGTCATGTCAGCATGGATTGTCCTCATAGGTCAAGCCCTTTATGTTTTCACTGCAACCAAGTGAGCCACAAGAAGGTCGACTGTCCTATGCTGGGGGGGGGGGGTAGTGAGTACACCCGCTCCAGTTACTTTGAGGATTACTGATGGTCGAGAGGGTAGGCCAGTAGCCCTAGAAGAAAGGAGTCGAGTATTGTAGTGTCAGACAGGGGAGGCTAGGACTCCAGCAGGTGATATTACGGGTATGTTATATTTTGCTTTCTCCTTGGTTGTTATCAATATTTATATTACTTCGAATGTTGTATCGGCTTGGTAAGCATTATCTTTGGTTTAATTCTATGTTAATTGTTTGGGTACTATCATCAAGAATTGTTATATGCCATTTGCATGTCATGAATCATTAGTGGGTCAGTAAGGGGTTGTATCTTGTTGAGCAGGTTTCAGTGTGTTCGGTTATTTTTCCGGTTCTTTGATGGGATCGATTCATGGGTATTGTTGGAAGGTCTATGGTCTGTATTAGTGGGTTATCTCTTCACTAAAGTCAGGGTTCAATGGTTTTAGCATTTGATCCGGTGGGATCAGTGGTCGTCTGTGGAAGAACTTTTGGGTTCAATCACCACCGTCACTAAGGGAGGAGCGGTAGCGAGAAGGTAGTGGTGGCAGTCGTATGAGCTTGGTTATCCGATGGGAGTGCCAGGGGAAAATTGTTCAATTGTCAGGGCTTTGGTCTTTGTTACCGACATCGAGGAATTTAGGATTTGGGTGTTGTATCATTGGAAGCGTTTGGAGTTGTCAGATTTGCCGAAGATTTCAGGGAGTATTCATCGGGATTTCAAGAGTTGTGTGGTCATTAGGATTGTCTAAGTGATGGAATACTAATATTGGTAAGTGCAAGTTGTCGGCGGTTCAATCATAAGGGGTAAGATGGATTGTGAATCCATTAAACTTCGTTGAGCTGGGAGAGTTTCGACGAATCCAAGTGGGGGAGAATCATTCAAATCTGCGGAAGCTGAATCAGGCATGAAACTAGGATGAGTTTCACATTCTTGTTGGGAGGGAAGATGGATCAAGTAGCCTTTTGGATTGAGGACTGTGTAAGTTGGGAGTTCAGGCAACTTCCACCTATTGGTTAGCATCTTCTCGGTGATGGATAGCATGCATATAGATGGATTCAGGTTGAGGTCCTAAGTGTAACCCGAACACCTGATTGGGAGCGTAGTCTAGTGTGCGTTTAAATCAGGGTGAGTATGAGTGGATTGGTAGATGAGCGGTAAGACCATGGGTGGTGGCCATGACAAGATAGGATTGTTGTAAGACTGCAGGGTGGACTGTAGCATTCACTAGGTTGGTAGGTATGTTGGAGTGTTGTAAGACTGCAAGTTGGCCTGTAGCATACACTAGGTGGGATGATAGTATGAGAGTGTTGTAAGACTACGGGGTGGCCCGTAGCATTCGCCGGTCCTTGTGCATCGGTGAGGGTGTGTCAAATCCATGATTAGATTTCTTCATATGGATTAAACCAGAGTGGATTAGTTTGTAAGACTATGGGAAGGCTACATCATTCATGGAATTAGGAAGTGGTAGGTTGTAATGCCCGATTCTTAGGTATTGATTTATGGTTATAAATTTTCACGATTTCAAGGTCCGCTCGGCGAGTTGGTTGCCCTGACTTGTCGAGTAGCAGCGGGTTGGTCAATGTGTTTAAGTGACCTACTCTCCGAGTCCAAGAAGGGACTCGAAGAGTACGAACTGGAGGGTGAAACCCTAATTTCCGGGGTTTTGCACCCTATTTAAGGGATCATCGGCCTCCTTTGGCCTCCTTACAGTCCCTTGAGAGCTCAACAAAACCCTAATACGTGAGTTTGTACTCCATTTGTGTGTTTTACGCTTTAGAAGAATATTCTTGGTGAGAAGAGTTTAGAGAAGAAGTGGCTAGCAGCAAGGAAAGTGTGGGAACCAGAAGTCTACCTCAGTTAGCATCAATTGAAGGTATCAAATTGTTATCCTGACCTCATTTCCTTCTAGATCTCCTTTGGAGTGAAGTTTAGGGCTTTTCTAGCATATTAGGAAGCTTTCTTGTGTATGAGCTAAGATCTGAAGTTGCAACTTCAGATTTGAGCTCTCTTGGGTCTCTAAGTCCATAAAGTTTCCTGCTTTTGCAAGTATGAGACTCTCCTTAGGAGTAAAATCCACCACAACCTTGGATTTGTCATTTTGGGTCTTTAGAGCCTTGCATGCACGTAAAGTTTGCAACTTTACGTGATAAAGATGCCTTGGGGAGTTGGATATGCAATATGGGACCTTAGCATAGCTTAAAAAACATCCGAGTGGATGAAGGACTGAAGGGAATCGGCAAGTTACATGGTCAACTCGAAGAGTCCAATCAAGATTGTCGTGGGCTCGACGAGTCAGTAGAGTAACTAGGCGAGTCAGCTAGGTTTCCCCAACCTTTTGGCGCACATGAACTCGGCGGGTTGCAGGGAAACTCGACCAGTGGTCCAAGGAGTTTACGACTGGAAAACATTAGGAACTGGACTCATAGTGTGTGGGCATTCCAACCTGTTGGTTATGGGCCTGTGGGTATTCCATCCCGAGGATGATTGGACCCATAGTATGTTGGCATTCCAACCGATTGGTTGAGGGCCTGGGGTATTCCAACCCGATGGTTGACTGGACCCATAGTATGTTGTTTTATGATTATATGTGTATTATCGTGGGTATGGGTATTTTGGGGGAACTCACTAAGCTTTCGGGCTTACAATTTCAGTTTCTTGTTTCAGGTACTTCTGGAGATCGCGGGAAGGCGAAGGCATGATCGTACCGCTCCTCCTGCTATTATGATTTTTATGCTTTGATACTAGGATACTCTGATATTTATTATTTTGAAAACAAACTATGTAATGTTAAATGGTATTAAGTGTTTTGAAAAAGTTTAAATTTGGCATGATTTTTACAGGTGTTACCATAGGTCGTTTGAGACCAGTTGTGATATAAGACTACAGTTGGTCATGTAGCATTCACTTTTAGCACTTGATTTGTTAGCGCCAGGTTTGTCGACCTGTTATGATCGATTGGATTAGAAAGATTATTGGAGCCACAAGTGGCAAGATAGCTAGGGAAATTATTGTTAGATGAGGCTTTCGTTTGGAAGTCGCGTGGGGCGACTGTCTGTATCGATCTGACTCAGCAATCGGGTGGGAATCCGGTGAATCTGTTATTTGGCAGGTAAGTTGGGACTAGGAAGGTCTCAGCTGCTTTTGGAAAATAGATAGGGGCATCAAGATGAGTCGAGGAGGTATTAGTGATTTAGGATTCATGTGTAGAGTCTCTTATTATTCGAAGAATATGCTAAGTCACTTGCAACTTGGATTAAATAATCTTAGAGTAATTGATTTGAACTTGCCATGCAACTCTCGTCTGAGTCTAACCGTTGCAGGGATGAGTCTTCTACTTGAAGGATTATCTTAGCCTTCTATAAAGTATAAGTGTTCTGCAACAATGAATGGTCAGTGATTTTTTTCCCAATAGAAGCATCAAGATAATCAAGGGTTGGAAGCATTTTGTTTAGTATTGAATTCAATGATGATTTGGACAGGTAGTAGTTCAGTATGGGCGGTCTGTCGGGGAGTTAGACCAATTCAAGATTTTAGGTTTCAGGAAAGGTAGAAGTGGTTTTCTGCATGTGATTAAGGATTCGTTCTTTGTCAGGTTTGGAAAGTTCCCCTAAAGTTGGGTTCGGTTGCTTTTGGGAAGGATGTGGTATACGTGGGGTTGTGATTGTGTTATTCAAGTTGTATGGTGTTAAGGAATGATTTCGAGGACAAAATCTAATTTAAGCGGGGGATAGTTGCAACGCTTGGAAATGAATATGTTCCTAGTTTCCCGTCGTAATTAAAGGAATTGAAAATTTGATCCTCGCGAGAAGTACGCGGGATGTACAACGGGGTACACTTAGCGTACTGGATGAGAAGCTAGTACGCGGGGCGTGCCTCATATGTACGCTTAGCGTACTAATGATAGATGGTCGTGGGTCTGAAGCCTCATACACTGGACGTATGAGGAGTATGCATGGAAAACCCTATCTTCAGGATTATACCCTATTTAAGCAATAAGTGAGCCTCTTGTTGCCTTGTTTAACCAGCCTTCCCACCCTAGAAAAACCCTAATTCATTCCTTAGCCATTGGTTGATGATTATGAGCTCTAGTGGAGCTTTTGTGGATGGTTTTGTGCATCTAGAAGAAGAAGAAGAAGATTGAATACTTATTCTTTAGAGGAGGGCTTTGAGATCCAGCTTTTACACCATATTTTGGTGGCTTGTGAGGTATAAAGTTCAAACCTTGCCATTTCATTTCTCAGGTCTACTCCTTGTCATGTTTTTGGTCATTTTGGTCCTTTTTGGTTGGTGATTGGGAATTAAGGCCGTTTTGGAGCTTAGCCTTTTAGATATGGACATATTAAGGGTTCCTTGGGCATAAAGGTGCAAACTTTATGGTGGTTTTGGTCTCATGCATGTATTAAGTCGATTATTAATCTCTTTTGAGATCTAGAGCCCCATTAAGCCATGCATGCACATAAAGTTGGCAACTTTATGTGACTAACCACCTTTGGGAAGTCATATTGGAGTTTGGATCAAAGTCTTATTGGATTAAGAACTGAATTGGGAAAGTTGGACAAACTGGTGAGTACGCGGGGTATACAAGCATGTACATTGTACGTACAAGCCTTTTAAGTTGTACGTTGCGCGTACAGGCTGAGTACGCCCAACGTAGTCATTAGGTTGGATTTCTTTTGTGCTTCTGTTTTGGGATTGATTATATTGGGCCATTTTGGGCCATAATAATTAATAGGTTGGGTTGTTGAGTTTTGTTTGGATTTTATTAATAAGGAGCCCATGAAAGGTATTGGGCCCAATTTGTAAAATTGGGTCATATTTGGGCGTTAGGTGCTTATTTTGGATTATGGGCCTTTTAGACATTTGGATTGGGACTTGGCCTTAGGCCAAGTTAGATGAAGGGTAAAAATGTCTTTCGCCGTAAATTGGACACTTAGTGTGAGTTATAACTCAATTACTAATTTGTGGTCATTTGGTATTTGATAGCACAAGGATTTTAGCGGATCTGCTGTCAGAGTTTTATCTATGGGTTTCAACTGTCTGAGGTGAGTCTTCTCACTGTACCGTGGATCGAAGGCATCAATTCCGACTAATTGGCTTATGTATTATGGAAAGACCAGGGGGTGGCCATTGGAATTTGTATGAAAGACCCGAAGGTGGCTCCTGGAAAATCAGTATACAAGACTAAGTTTCATACCCTGGTAGTTAAGTAGATATTTAGTTATAGATTGTATGCTAGTTGTCTTTGTGATGCCTGTATGGAAGACTAGGAGGCGGCTCCTGGCACTTGTGTCTAAGACCCAGGGTTTTGGCCCCTAGCCTGGAAATGAAAGACCATGATATAGCTTGTGGCATAATGACAAGACTATGGTTGGCACAGAGCACCTTCTATTGCATGTTTGATATGTATGACTCGTATGTTATGTATGGTATGTGGTATTTTTGTAACACCCAAAGTTTCAAAGGCCATGAAAGGAAAGAAAAGCCCTAATTTAAGGGCCGACTCGGCGAGTCCGAGCGGGATCCGGGTCGAGGTATAAGCGACCGACTCGGCGAGTCGGTCAAGGTGACTCGGCGAGTCTGGTCTGTGCGTGGAAAACCCTAAATTCGGGACTTGGAGCCTATATAAATGTCTTAATCTTCTTCCTAGGGTTCCTTACTGCCTCTTTAGCCCTGGATATCAAACCCTAGCCGTCACATCTCCTAGTTGAGCCTTGGAAGGTGCATTAAAGCTTGGAAAAGGAAGAAGGAACTTGGAGGAGCAAGAAGGAGCTATAGATATGGGATTGTGAGTTCATTCTGAGTACTTGGAGGTAATAAATTAGTTCCTGGACTCTTTTTGCACCTAGATCTATGTGTGGTTGTTGGGGCCCTTTAGCTATAATGTTATTATTTTGAGTTAGAAGCCGGATCTGGAGTTGCTACTTCAGATCCAAGTGTGTTATGGCCTGGAGAAGCATAAAGTATCAGCCATTAAGTCGATTTTGAAGCCCCTTGGCCTTACACCCTAGTTTATGGCATATTTTGCCTAGATCTCCTTCTCTACACGTAAAGTTTGCAACTTTACGTGTGGAATAGGCTTGGGAAGGGTGGATCTATAGTTTGGAGTCCATGCATCACTCAAAAATCCTCTGCATGTAAGGAGAACTGAAGGGACTCGGCGAGTCCTTTGAGTGGACTAGGCGAGTAGCATGAAGTTGTGGAGAAACTCAACGAGTGGGATGAACAACTCGTCGAGTCGTATGAAGATTGCCTTGTACTCGGCGAGTCAGGTTGCGAAACCCCAAACCCTTCAAGTTGTGACTCGAATCAGTGAGTCGGGTGGAGACTCAGTGAGTTGGATAGGTCTGGACTTAGAAATCGGTAGACTCGGCGAGTCATGGACTGACTCGGCGAGTCGAGTCGCGAATGGAAGGAATCTGATCATTTTGAACTCGGCGAGTCAGTAGGGTGACTCGGCGAGTAGGGTTGACCTGGAAGGTTGACTTTGACAAGGACTTTGACTTTGGACCAGGGTGGACTTGGTTGTCTTTCGGGGGTCAGTTAGCCTCAGTGTTGCATTGATATTGGTAGTTCGGGGAGCAAGGGGAGCAGGAGTTCCGTGAGTTGTCAGGCAGCAACTAGTGAGATCATCAGCAAGTTCAGCCAGTGCATGTGAGTTTCCCTTTGTGTGAATGGGTCTAAGGCCACAATGCCGACCCATGTAGTTATGAGTAGAAGACCCGGGGGTTAGCCCTAGGCACAGTATGCTAGTATTATTTTCAGGACGAGGTCCAATAATAGCGGGCGGGTGCCCAGGGAATTGTTTATATGATAATTATACTTGTTGTCTGTGTGATACATGTATGTGCCTGGTAGGGAGATGAATGTGGGAGAGGTCCCGTATCTCACTGATAGCTTCATTTTATTTACTTCTTTTTATAGTTTATTTTAGCATATTTCATTCATAATTTAGATAATTTCCATGCATATTTTCCTTTTTGTTATTTTATGACTATTTCGGGTACTCTCGAATCTTGTGAGCATAATTGCAGGTTTTCGGGTCTAGCGGAGCGGGAGTGTTCGGGACGTATAGGAGGCGATGAGATTTGGTAGACAAAAATGACGTTGGGCTTGATGGGTAGTGGAGATGATGCATGGAGTGATCTTGATGATTATTTGAAGACTTGGAGAGAAATAAACTTTAAATTTGCAAGATGCGGGGGAACATTCAAGCGTATGAAAATTATTAATCGGGCGAGTTCACGAGCTTTGGAGGATTTGGAGAGGTCAAATTGGGCTTTAAATGAAGAAAAACTTGAAGAAAATGGGCTAGGAGGTGATTGGATTCGATCTGGGCTAGTGGGATATGCTTTAGAGGCCCAAAATCTCAAAGAAGCCCATGTCAGGCACCACCCGCGCAACCCACCCGCGCAACAGCACGCGGGTCGCGCAAGGCCCTGCAGGGGTAGTTTCGGAAATTCTTCTTTTGAGCTATTTGAGGAAGGTTGGTGCCCATCTTTTTCATACTCTTGAACATCCGATTTTTGGAGATTCTCTCTGGAGTTTTGAAGACTTTTGAAGGCCAAGAACCCTTGAAGAACATCATATTTTTACCTCTTGATTCTTGCTTAATGTTTGGTACAATTTTCTCTAACTTTGTTTCTTTGTGTTTAGCCATGCTTGGCTAAACTAATCTTGGTTGACTTTTGGTTAATCCTTTGAACTTTTGTTGAATGTTGAAGAATCCATGAACATGTTCTTGAATCTTTATGGGAATGTTTTGTGTTTTAACATCTCATCATTACTTGTATGTTTTAGTTCATGAGTTTAAATGTGTTTGTGGTGATTAGTTGGCTAATTTCTTGATTAAGTAAAGGATCCTCAAATTAGCAAGCAAAAAATGATTTTTGTGTTGTTTTTGCTTCACACAATCATAAAAACATTCCCTCCAACATGGTGGTGAAAGCATTTGACCCCTCTTGGATTTGGTGAGTTTTTGGTTCTTAATGCTAGTTGACTTCCACTAATTACATGCTATTTGGAATTAGTGACTTTGACTAAGGAAATTGTTATGAGCTTCTCTAGCCATTTCAACAATTAAGAAAAGTCTAGGTAATCTCAAACTCCTTGGATTACTATAGCCAGATGTGAGCTATTTTTCCTCCGAAGCATGAGGCGTGCACTCCCCTTCAGTTTTTCAGGCTTCTTTTTAGACAAATGTGACTCCATACGCCAACGTCCCTCAGGGGAAATTTTCATCGGGGGACTTATCACGATCATAGGTCGAGCCGTCGGCCTAGACTTCCCGGATCCCGAGTACATACCTGTCGACACCCCACCGAACTTCCTGCTAGATTGTGACACTCTCATCCGGATGGAGATGTTGCTCGATCGGGGAACCCGCACGTACAGTTGGTTAGACTCGGACAAAGCCCCGGTTTACATCCTGCCAAGTTGGATCGGTTCTTCATTCGATACAGGCGACCCCAACACTTGGCTTCCTCCAGACCAGTTAACCCAAACAGGTGTATTCCCAGAATTCGGTGATGATGAGGGTGACGACGCGGAGGAACAAGAGGAAGAAGATGACGAAGAGGACGACGAGATGCCCGAAGCTGAGGACCATTTTGACCAGCCCTCGATGTAGCAGCCGATGTTTCAGCATGATCAGTTCCAGGCCCCTCCACAACATTTTGACCAGCCGCATCAGCAGGAGGGACACGAAGTCCCACCATATTTCCCCCCCACGTTCTTTGACCAATTTGCCACAATTTTCTCCATGGTGCAGCGTATCGACGCCCAAACGCAAGAGAACTCGAGAGTCATCCTAGATGTGGCAAGCCGTGTTGATCGATTGGAGTAGTCCTCCTCTCACACTTCCCGCCAGCTCCAGGATATGTGGGACTACCACCATCGCCACGGGCATTTCCCACCGCCCGACCCCCCGATTTAGGTCCTTTCTGCCCTTTCCTTAAGCATTGAGGACAATGCTTGTTCTTAAGCTTGGGGTGGGGCATTTCCCTTTTTTTTTCTTACTCTTTTTCATGCATTTTTAGTTAGGTTGCATAACATATTAGTTTAAGTTAATTTGCATTCATTTTTTTTTATTTTATTAAATTTTAAAAAGATTTTATTTTCTTCTTTTCTACTTTTTATTTTTGCATAACATTTAGCTTAAGACATTAGCATTCATGCATTTTTGTTGTCTGTTTATTCTCACCTCTCTTGGATGCCATGGAACAGGTTCATAGTTATTGTATCATTATTGGTCCAGGATCTTGTTGCTATCTCACCCATCGAACCGGGACCAGTAGCTGCAGTTTGGGATTTCATACTTGGGATCAGATGCTGGTAGCTTAAAGGGGTAAGTGATCATGGACAGGTAGTTTTCATGAAGAATTATGCATACAATACTAACAACTGTAGGATATACTATAGCAATGGGTGTTCTTAGCCTTGCGGTCACTACCGTGGAGAGGATCACACTTGATCATGTTTGAACTGTTAGGATGAAGCATTGGTGCTTGTCCCCGAATAGAATCCATATCCGGTCTCTTTACATCACCATATCTTTTTGCGATTTTCTTAGAATTTAGAGAGTCTTTTAGTCCACATTTGGACATTTTCATTATCTTTGAAAAACCACAAGTTTGAAAAGGAGCTTACATTACATCTTTATGCTCCACACATGGTCATTTTCACACTTAGGCCATTCGGATTATATCATTACTCTTTCGGTTCCACCTACACACCTTTGGGAACCAAATTTTGAGTCAAAGGGTTTACTTGATAATTAAAAAAAAAAAAACAAAAAACAAAAAAAAAACAAAAAAACAAAAAAAAAACAAAAAAAAAACAAAAACAAAATGAAGCATGCAAATTTTCAGTTGCAACTATCTTAGATAGGTGGCCGGTTCAATTATTGAACAAATTTCCCAACATCTTGGTCACCCGACGTTTGATATTCATTTGTATAGATCTGTTTTATTGTATATAGATCGAGTTGTTATTTTTTTTTCTTTCTCACAAATTGGTGATGTTAGAGAGACTGTCGAGTCGGATACTACAGGAGGTTTGGGCCAACACTAAGTGAACTGATTCCTACAACGGTGCCCGAGCGATTAAACCTAGTTACACATGAGAGAAACCGGCAGATGTGAGATCAGAGTGTGCACTTAAAGAAGAGCTCCACCCGAGCCCATCCAGTTGCTTTCTCCCTACTACAGATGTTCTTCATTGTATACATGTTCCATTGAGGCTGCGACTGCTCATCCCTCCTTACTCACCTAAAGGAGTTGTCCTGGCTGTGGTTTATGGTTCCATTGTCATCGGATGAAAAAGTTGTGAGATAGCAGCGAAATCAATTCTGACCATGTTGACTAACGTCGGACAGGTTCCATAGTTCTATCCATTCTTTTTATTTCTAGGGTAGTTCATCCCAAGTTCATTTAGTCTTGTCTTACTTGAGGACAAGTAAGGTTTAAGCTTGGGGTGATTTGATAGCTTCATTTTATTTACTTCTTTTTATAGTTTATTTTAGCATATTTCATTCATAATTTAGATAATTTCCATGCATATTTTCCTTTTTGTTATTTTATGACTATTTCGGGTACTCTCGAATCTTGTGAGCATAATTGCAGGTTTTCGGGTCTAGCGGAGCGGGAGTGTTCGGGACGTATAGGAGGCGATGAGATTTGGTAGACAAAAATGACGTTGGGCTTGATGGGTAGTGGAGATGATGCATGGAGTGATCTTGATGATTATTTGAAGACTTGGAGAGAAATAAACTTTAAATTTGCAAGATGCGGGGGAACATTCAAGCGTATGAAAATTATTAATCGGGCGAGTTCACGAGCTTTGGAGGATTTGGAGAGGTCAAATTGGGCTTTAAATGAAGAAAAACTTGAAGAAAATGGGCTAGGAGGTGATTGGATTCGATCTGGGCTAGTGGGATATGCTTTAGAGGCCCAAAATCTCAAAGAAGCCCATGTCATGCACCACCCGAGCAACCCACCCGCGCAGCAGCACGCGGGTCGCGCAAGGACCTGCAGGGGTAGTTTCGGAAATTCTTCTTTTGAGCTATTTGAGGAAGGTTGGTGCCCATCTTTTGCATACTCTTGGACACCCGATTTTTGAAGATTCTCTCTGGAGTTTTGGAGACTTTTGAAGGCCAAGAACCCTTGAAGAACATCATATTTTTACCTCTTGATTCTTGCTTAATGTTTGGTACAAATTTCTCTAACTTTGTTTCTTTGGGTTTAGCCATGCTTAGCTAAGCTAATCTTGGTTGACTTTTGGTCAATCCTTTGAACTTTTGTTGAATGTTGAAGAATCCATGAACATGTTCTTGAATCCTTATGGAAATGTTTTGTGTTTTAACATCTTATCATTACTTGTATGTTTTAGTTCATGAGTTTAAATGTGTTTGTGGTGATTAGTTGGCTAATTTCTTGATTAAGTAAAGGATCCTCAAATTAGCAAGCAACAAATGATTTTTGTGTTGTTTTTGCTTCACACAATCATAAAAACATTTCCTCCAACATGGTGGTGAAAGCATTTGACCCCTCTTGGATTTGGTGACTTTTTGGTTCTTAATGCTAGTTGACTTTCACTAATTACATGCTATTTGGAATTAGTGACTTTGACTAAGGAAATTGTTATGAGCTTCTCTAGCCATTTCAACAATTAAGAAAAGTCTAGGTAATCTCAAACTCCTTGGATTACTATAGCCAAATTGAGGATTTAAAACAAGTATTGCACCATTGAATTCTAATGATATGTTCATCAAAAGTCAAGGTGAGAAAACTTTAAGTCAACCATCTTTCCCTTATTGATTTTACATCAAATTCTTATTTTTGTTGCAATTGTCTATTTAAATCATAGTTAATTCTAGTTTGTACAAGTATTTCAAAACATCAAAACCCCCATTTTTAATTTATTGTCATTTTACAAGTATTTTTACAAAGAGATTTTTCATAGAGTTAGAAATTGAACCAATCTCCGTGGATTCGATCCCTTTACCACTATACACTATTTTTGTGTGTAACATTTAGGGTTATTATTTGTGTTGGCCTCGACAACCACCACTCACCAATAGCAGAGTGTGGATAGGGTTTCATATCTCATTAGAAGCAGAATATGGGCGAGGCCCAGGATAGGCGAGGCCTTAGGACAGAACCAGGCATGTGTTAGTTATGTGTTGTGAAATGTTTATGTGTTATTATTTGTGGACGGGCGAGGCCCTGTGACAGGCGAGGCCTAAGTAAAACAGATCTGTATCCGAGTGGGGCTCGAAGCCAGGCGGGGCCTGGAGCGGCGGGGCCGTTGTAGCGGGCGAGGCCCGAGGTAGGGGCGAGGCCCAAGATAGGGGGCGTGGCCCAGTATATGCAGTATGTGGTTATGCATGGTATGTGGTAGGGTGGGGAACTCACTAAGCTTCGTGCTTACGGTTTTCAGTTTTGGTTTCAGGTACTTCCGGTAGCGGAGGGAAGAGCTCGGGGAGATTGCATGGCACACACCATAGATTAGACAACCTTGGAATGTTTACTCTGATAATGAACATGTGTTTTGAAAACTTATACTCATATTATGTTTTGCAATGATGAATTTACTTTAAGTAATGATTTATTAAAAGAAATTTTTGGTCTTAAATTTTGGGTCGTTACAAGTTGGTATCAGAGCCTTGGTTTGAGGGATTCGGACATCCTCTCAGGGTGTGTCTGAACTCAAACTGAGGAATTGGTAAGGAAGTTTTCAAAATGAAAAGACAGTTTTGTAAAAAGAGTTTTCAGAAACGAAATGGTTTTAGAAAAGTAAAAAGAATTCAGAAAGAATTGAACTTTGAAAAGAGAAAAGAGGTGTGGTGCATGCAATCAACCGAGCTCAAGTAAGTACCCCAAAATACCCATACAAGTTTATGTTTTGATTATCAGTTAATAGAACAACATTCTAGATTAGGACTAAGGATCTAGGGAGGATGCCTTATGTGCTTGTTATATGTGCTTTTGATCTGCATGATAGTGCTGAATAGTCGGTAGTAGGATAGCCTGATTAGGTTATGCCTGAGTTTATGAGTTATGTTGCATGCTAGTTTAGATTCTTGCTATGTGGATATGATTGCTTGAGTATGTTATGGTTAGATTTTCCCTTGTCTGAATGCTGCTTGCTTTGTGCATTGTGGGATTCTAAGTGATGGGAGTTAGCCATTAGGTGGATACGTCACGTCACATGTGATCAGGGTTGAATAATCTCAGAGTGTTGGATTTGGTCCTATTACGCAGCTCTTGTTTGAGTCCAACCGTTGTAGGAACGAGTCTTTTACTTGAAGGATTATCTGAGCCGCGTCACATGTGATGGTATCCAGGTGATGGCTAATTGGCATTGTGAGGAGGCCTTCAGCAGCTGAGGACTAGTTTGAGTTGAGTCAAAGGTTTTCCTAGGGTAAGCCTAGGATGAGGTAGTGCTGGGAGCAGTAGAAGTAGAAAAGGGACCTGGTGGAGTCAAAGCAGTTCCTGAGGAAAGTATGGATAGATGTGGAAGGTAGTATGGACCCGTACTACTGAAAGCAGAGGATCCGTACTCGATTCGGGAAAGGCCGAGACAAGACCAGGAACCTGGAGTGGGTATGTTTGGTCTCGCAGCAGTGAGGAGTATTCTGATAGTGGTTATGTTGTATGTTTCAGTATGGTGACATTGCAAGAGGGACCAGCGGGCGGATCAGGCGCTGGAGAGGGATTAGGCTCGGGTTTAGGGGCCGAGCAGCTCGAGGAGCGGATGAGAGAGTTGATATCAGCGGAGGTTACGCGCAGTATTCTAGCTCAGACTCCTGTGATCTTTGGCACAGTCAAGGAGGGTATATTGGAGATTTTGGATGAGAGGCTGGGAGCCTTCCGTACTGAGATGATGGCCTTATTGGGAGCGCGTACCTTAAAATTTCGGGAGTTCAGGGCTTGCGGGGCACCAGATTATCATGGGGCTAGGGACCCCATCGCTAGCAGCAGATGGTTGGCTAATGTTGCTAACGCATTCCGTACGAGCCGGTGTCCTGAGGAGGACAAGGTCAGACTCGCTTCCTGTCTTCTGAAGGACAGAGCGAGGGATTGATGGGAGGAGATTGGTCACGCTTTGGGTGATGATGCCGCGTTGGACGCGATGACTTGGAGTGATTTCTCAGCGAGGTTTAGAGCGGAGTTTTCACCGATTATTGAGGTGCAGCAGTTGGCGTGGGAGTTTCAGGATTTGACGCAGACTACTGAGACTGTGGCGGAGATCACCGCCAAGTTCAGAGAGAGAGCCCTTCTTGTTCCGCAGTATGTCACGGATGAGGGGATGAAGAAGGCACGATATCACGAGATGCTGAGGGATGACATCAGGGAGTTCGTGAGCAGGTCCGGTTGTAAGACGCTGGAAGATATGATTTCTCGGGCCAGAGAGAGGGAAATTGATTTGGAGCAGATCCGGAAGAGGAAGCCGGATGAGGTTCAGATAGTCGCGAGTTCAGGAAAAAAGGCCCAAGGGATCGGATTCGAGGTCGAGGGATTATCAGGACTGCAGTCGATGCGGAAGGTGTGGCAGGACGCACGGGGGCGCGTGCAGGAGTGGGAGTGGTGGTGAGTCTGGCTGTTTCAGGTGCGGTCGGACTGGTCATTTTAGCAGAGATTGTACTGCTACCATCACTCAGGGATCAGACTTGATATGTTTTCACTGCAATCAGCGGGGCCACAAGAAGGCGCAGTGCCCTAGTTTGTTTTCAGCAGGACGGGTGATGGCACCTGCCCCTGCAACTTTGAGGATCACAGACGGTCGTCAAGGCCGTGCGGAGGCGCCTGCAGTTGGAGGCAGGGCTTTTCAGATGGCTACTCTGGAGATGCGAGCAGCGTCGGACATTGCAGGTATGCGACTTCCGTTTTCAGTTCTTTTATTTTGTGCATGATTATATTGTTATGGTTCTGAATCATTAGCGGTTGAGCATTTTATTTTCGAGCGGGTTCAATGTGATCTAGTTATATGCCATTTGCATACCTTGGTTATTGGTTAGTAATTAAGGGATGGGTTGTATCGAAGAAGGTTACTTTGAGTGCAGTATCCGTAGCATGCCTTGGAGAGACTCGGTATGTCTCGCTAGTTTGGAGCCGTATGAGTTTTAGAATGGACAGGTTAGATCCTTAGCTATGGTAAGCTTGGGATTCCTCAGCGGATTGATTATGGTAGCAAGGATTAGGATTTATTATCATCGATCATCGAGGTGTAAGAAGGATCAAAGTGGGGGAGAATCCTCTGAGTGTATAAGGGTAAGGGCACGCGAATCCCGATCGGGTATATGATTCTGAGAAGGAAATAAGGTAGTTCAACGTTTGACGAATCGGGTAGTTCAGGGTTGGGAGTTTGAGAACTTCCCATCAGTGCGTGTGTGTAAAGGGTAAGGGTGGGTATATGGTTCGGATTCAGGTTAAAGGGCCGCATGTAGAGCTCGTGTGAGTCGGAATGGAGATCTTGAGGTCAAATAGCAGGAGATGTTTTCGTGTTAGCAGTCTGTGGTGGAAAGTGATGTAAGACTGCGGGGCTGTCATGGCATTCACTAGCAGTCAGTGGTGGAGGTGTTGTCAGACTACGGGGGCAGCCGTAGCATTTTGTAGTAGCTTCGTTGGCGGAGTCGGGGTGAGGCCCTTATCTCTTAGCATTCAGATAGGGATCAGGAATGGGGAATGGATGAGAATGGTATGGAGTTGCCTGTATAGCCATTGAGAGATGAGACCTTGGAAGAGGCCGCTCTAGGATATAGTCGGGTGAGACCCGTGGGCGAGGCCCGTATGAGGATAGTAGTATAGGCGAGACCTGAGAGCAGGGTGGCTCAGTAGTATGGTTGGGTGAGACCCGTGGGCGAGGCCCGTGAGTTTTAGCAGCACAGGTGAGACCTGGTAAGAATCTTAGCGTCTAGGCAAGGGGATCGGGGATCCCAGGAAATTGTAGTGCCAGCGTGGTAGAATAGATTGAGCAGTATGGGTGGCAGAAGTATCTTCGAATGTCGCTGGGAGCGATTAGTGGTTGTGTTGGGTCAGTAATCGGTGAGAGTCGGTAATCTAGATATTGATAGGTTGGTAGGGACCAGGATGGTCTCAGTTCATTCGGAATCCAGATAAGAATAGCAGGATTTCTAGTCAGTAGCAGTGCGGGGATGCAGAGTATGGTGGAATTCAGTTAGTCGATCGTGGGGTGCTCGACACCGAATGATAGTAGGAAGAATGCCCAGAGGGTACTGGCAACGATAACCCGTACCGGGAGTGATGGGAGTAGTAGATTTGGTGAGGAAAGGGTCTTCACCGCAGTACAAGGGATAGATGGTTATGGAGCATTGCCTTGGGGAGGCAAGGAAAGCGCGTAAGGAAAGAAAGGGTGAACCCCTACGGGGTCAGTGCAGTATTTGGAGATTACCAAAAAGATTATCGGTTGAGTAAGTTGTGTTACAGGATGTTTAGGCTCAGGATGGACACGAGATTATTATCTGTAAGGATTGGCGTTGGTCTGAATGATTGGACGGAAGGCCAGCAAAGCTAGGTAGTTGGTGCTAGAATGGATGGTGGGGCTTTGGAGGCAGATCGTCGGCAGTAGAGTATAGTAAACTTCGAGGACGAAGTTTAGTTTAAGTGGGGGAGAGTTGTAACACCCAAAGTTTCAAAGGCCATGAAAGGAAAGAAAAGCCCTAATTTAAGGGCCGACTTGGCGAGTCCAAAGAGGGACTTGGCGAGTCCGAGCGGGATCCGGGTCGAGGTGTAAGCGACCGACTCGGCGACTCGGTCAAGGTGACTCGGCGAGTCTGGTCTATGCGTGGAAAACCCTAAATTCGGGACTTAGAGCCTATATAAATGTCTTAATCTTCTTCCTAGGGTTCCTTACTGCCTCTTTAGCCCTGGATATCAAACCCTATCCGTCACATCTCCTAGTTGAGCCTTGGAAGGTGCATTAAAGCTTGGAAAAGGAAGAAGGAACTTGGAGGAGCAAGAAGGAGCTATAGATCTGGGATTGTGAGTTCATTCTGAGTACTTGGAGGTAATAAATTAGTTCCTGGACCCTTTTTGCACCTAGATATATGTGTGGTTGTTGGGGCTCTTTAGCCATAATGTTATTATTTTGAGTTAGAAGCCGGATTTGGAGTTGCTACTTCAGATCCAAGTGTGTTATGGCCTGGAGAAGCATAAAGTATCAGCCATTAAGTCGATTTTGAAGCCCCTTGGCCTTACACCCTAGTTTATGGCATATTTTGCCTAGATCTCCTTCTTTACACGTAAAGTTTGCAACTTTACGTGTGGAATAGGCTTGGGAAGGGTGGATCTATAGTTTTGAGTCCATGCATCACTCAAAAATCCTCTGCATGTAAGGAGAACTGAAGGGACTCGGCGAGTAGCATGAAGTTATGGAGAAACTCGACGAGTGGGATGAACAACTCATCGAGTCGTATGAAGATTGCCTTGTACTCGGCGAGTCTGTTCTTGGACTCGGCGAGTCAGGTCGCGAAACCCCAAACCCTTCGAGTTGTGACTCGAATCAGTGAGTCGGGTGGAGACTCAGTGAGTTGGACAGGTCTGGACTCAGAAATCGGTAGACTCGGCGAGTCATGGACTGACTCGGCGAGTCGAGTCGCGAATGGAAGGAATCTGATCATTTTGAACTCGGCGAGTCAGTGGGGTGACTCGGCGAGTAGGGTTGACCTGGAAGGTTGACTTTGACCAGGACTTTGACTTTGGACCAGGGTGGACTTGGTTGTCTTTCGGGGGTCAGTTAGACTCAGTGTTGCATTGATATTGGTAGTTCGGGGAGCAAGGGGAGCAGGAGTTCCGTGAGTTGTCAGGCAGCAACTAGTGAGATCATCAGCAAGTTCAGCAAGTGCATGTGAGTTTCCCTTTGTGTGAATGGGTCTAAGGCCACAATGCCGACCCATGTAGTTATGTGTAGAAGACCCGGGGGTTAGCCCTAGGCACAGTATGCTAGTATTATTTTCAGGATGAGGTCCAGTAATAGCGGGCGGGTGCCCAGGGAATTGTTTATATGATAGTTATACTTGTTGTTCGTGTGATACATGTATGTGCCTGGTAGGGAGGTGAATGTGGGCGAGGTCCCGTATCTCACCAATAGCAGAGTGTGGATGGGGTTCCATATCTCATAAGAAGTAGAATATGGGCGAGGCCCAGGATAGGCGAGGCCTTAGGACAGAACCAGTTGCATGTGTTAGTTATGTGTTGTAAAATGTTTATGTGTTATTATTTGTGGACGGGCGAGGCCCTGTGACAGGCGAGACCTAAGTAAAACAGATCTGTATCCGAGCGGGGCTCGAAGCCAGGCGGGGCCTGGAGCGGCGGGGCCGTTGTAGCGGGCGAGGCCCGAGGTAGGGGGCGAGGCCCAAGATAGGGGGCGTGGCCCAGTATATGCAGTGTGTGGTTATGCATGGTATGTGGTAGGGTGGGGAACTTACTAAGCTTCGTGCTTACGGTTTTCAGTTTTGGTTTCAGGTACTTCTAGTAGCGGAGGGAAGAGCTCGGGGTGATCGCATGGCACACACCATAGATTAGACAGCCTGGGAATGTTTACTCTGATAATGAACATGTGTTTTGAAAACTTATACTCATATTATGTTTTGGAATGATGAATTTACTTTAAGTAATGATTTATTAAAAGAAATTTTTGGTCTTAAATTTTTGGTCGTTACAATTTTGGTGAAACTCACTAAGCTTTGTGCTTACAATTGTTGTTTATGGTTTTAGGTACTTCTGGTTCGAAAGGGAGGGACCCGGCTTGATCGCAACACATACACCCATATTTTCTGCAACCTTGAGATTTTGGGATTGTACTATGATAACTGTTTTTATTATAAAATACCTTTAAGTGTTTGAGTAAATGATAAATGGGTGTTTTGTTTTTTTTAATGAAATTTTTACCTTCATATTTTGGGGTGTTACATCTCTTGCTTGTATATTTCATATATTATATGATCTAGAAAACCAACTAAAACATATATGAGCATTATTCTCAACTTGATAAAGAAAGGGATGTATTAAAGGAATCATTATACTTTCTTGATATGTTTCTTTGTGGGGATAATGACTCAAAAGTGCAATATATTTTTCTATATGTTTACATTTGGTCACTGAGTTTTTTTCCGTTCATATTTACCCCCTTCAACTTATTAAATCGTACACATTCAGTCTTTATGACCGATTACTTCAGGTTAGTTGGGAAAAATGACTTAATAGGGTAATATATTTCTCATTTTGTACACATTTAGTCCTTAATATTTTCGTATACATTTAGTCCTTAATATTTTTTTTGTCTCAAAATAAGTTTTTTCTCTTTTTGTACTCATTCAGTACTTATGAATGATTTCTTTAGGTTTTTCTCATGACATCTTATATGAGACAATCATTGATGAGATGTTTGGGGCTGTTGACGCTTATGTCTATTGCGATCTCGACTACTTGGTTAAGTAAGTATTGTGGTTTGGCTTAGGTATTGTGTTCTGAACGTCGTAACTTCTTCATACGATACCAAATTTTAACGATATTTATATCATTTGTTCGTTTTTTGAGTTTACAACTTTCGTTAAGATTGCCCTCGTTAAAATGTAATATATTTTTTCTTATAATTTTATAAAAAAAAACATCCATACATGTATTCATAAAAAAACATATGTATATAAAGATTGTAAGTAAAAATATATTACTTTTAACAAGAGTAATCTAAACGAAAGTTGTAGTAGACTAAACTACAAACGCATGGATATAAAGATCGTTAAAATCAGAGATCGTATGAAGAAGTTATGACGTTCATAACACATGACCTAAGCTACCAAGTAGTCGAGATCGCGATGAACAAAAGTACTAATGCCAAACACCTCATTAATGATTGTCCCACGTAAGATGTCGTGAAAAAAACCTAAAGAAATCATTCATCAATACTGAATGAGTTAAAAAACAAAAATGAATTATTTTGCAAAAAAATATATATATTAAGGATTAAATGTGTATAAAAATATTAAAGACATGTGTACAAAATAAGAAATATATTACCCTATTAAGTCATTTTTACCGGCTAACTTGCAGTAGCCGGTCATAAGGATTGAATATGTACAATTTAACAAGTTGAAGGTGTAAATATAGACAAAAAAATCTCAGTGACAAAATATATACAAATTAAAAAAATTACCTTTTTAAATCATTATCCATTCTTTGCGAGATCAACATGATTTGAACACTCTTTTGTACTTTTTTGGTGTTTTAGATATAAAGACTCGCAACCATATTTTGTGACGTGTGATTTCATGATTTTGATAGGGAAAAAAGAGAGAGTTTATATTTATTGCTTTTCTCCATCATTAAGCTAAATTTAAATGTTTAGAAAGAAAACATTAAAAATTCGTTTATTGTACCGGGGATAAGTTAAATAAGCTAATTTTGAAAAGCTCCCCCCCCCCTCTCTATCTATCTCTCCAGTTTAAACTGTTTTATTCATATAAATTGTTTTGTTTACCAACCACTTAAATGCTTATCAAATTATTGTTTATCCCCACTATAAGTTATTCAAAACATTTTTGCAAATGTTGTTTTCTCACACCGTTGTAAGCTAATATACTATAAGTTAATTTATCCAAACACCTCTTGGATTGTTTGGTTAAAATGTGTGTGTGTGTGTGCGTTTTTTTCGGATCATGTAAATTATATAATTTTTGCTTTTAGACAAGCTTTTTGTTACCTTTAATTTAATAAAATTCTATCATTTTGTTTGATTTTTTATTACCCTTGTGTATAGAGGTGTCAAAAATTGACACGATACGAAATAAACGGGTTTCAGTAAGATATTTCAACCAGTTTAAATAAACGGGTTGACAAGACACGACACGAAAATTAAATGGGTAAGGTTAGGATTGAGAATTTCAACTTGAATATGACTCGGAAATGACCCGTTTATTTATATGCATGTTTTTTGAATTATTTAAATAAACTAGAAAGATACAAAACCAAAACCATAAGTAAAAACAAACATTCGAATTGAATTGTTTTGTAATGTTGAAATGACTTAGCCGTCTAGATCAAGACTTCATTTTAGTTTTTCCATTCTCTCCCAAACTACCCAGTCTTTTTCACCACTCTCACATCCTCATGATCTTGTCACCTGCCTCCTCAACTCCCACGTTTTTAATTTTGTCATCTGAACTTGTTATGACTTTATCTATTCTACCTCCAAACTATTAGTTTTTCCTTTCCGCCTATCTAACTCATACTCTTTTAACATGCTCAATTTTTTAACGTCACATGACACGACATATTTCAAGGTATAGCACTAACCCGAAACCCAACACGAAAATAAACGGGTTGACACGACACGACACGTTAATTAAATGGGTCGGCCTAAAAGCAAACACTTTCAACCCATTTAGTGTTTCGATACGACACGAACCCGACAAAACACGACACGATTGCCACGTCTACTTTGTGTGTATGTGTATATATATATATATATATATATATATATATATATATATATATATACTTACTGTCTTCCGATTTCATATCAGTTACAAGCTTGTCATTTCAATCACTTGCTACCCTTAAAAGAAAGCACTTCGCCCATTGAATCGATTAATCTAAGTCCCTGAACAACATATACGGATCCCCTCCACCCCTTTTTTCATTACTAATCGAATATCCTTCACTATTTGACTAAAAATGGAGCGAAATGATCTTGTTTTGTTCCTCGGTTGAAAAGAGATATCTTGAGCAATCGGAGAAGCACTTTGATAAACAGAGTTGATCTTGACCGACTCAATTAAGGTATTAGTCTTTGTTCTATTAGACAACAAAGAGCGCATTTTTTTCACTTCGTTCAAGTAAAAGTTGTACCCGTACGGAATTAATCTGTTTCTCAGTATGATCTCTATCATCATCTCTATTCCTGAATTTTCGTAGGAGTTGTTCCCGGACATACTAAAAAAAAGGTTCTTATACACCCCAACCCCGTCCCTTGGAAAGAGAAAGGTAGCACCGAAGAAAGGAAAGAGCGAGATGGTGGTTTTTGTTGTTCCCGCAAAGCGAGGATGATCCGACCAGCGAATGAAGTGGGTCAACTTTTTGTCTTCGGCCAAAAACTTTTTCTCGCTGGTTGAGCTTTCGACAAAAAAAGCGAAACATATTCTCTTATCTAAGCTTCTTCCTTGTGCATTAGCTCCCCCCATGGTAGATGGTTCAACCACTCCCGGTTCCACGAAATGATTGAGAACTACGAGGGGTCGAACTTCGCTTGCCTTGGGAAAAAGGCTACTGACGGTAGCGAATCTCAGAATACGAAGAAGATCAGAAAGGCCATCATAAGAGCAAACAAGGCAATGGCTTTTGTGAGAGCAAAGCCTAAAATGGCATAACCAAACAATTTAGTATCCAATTCCGGACTTTGTGCTACCGAAGGGATCAACGAACTGAATATCTTTCCAATTCCAACTGCTGCTCCAGCTAAAGCAATTGTAGCATTCCAGCACCGATTTGAAACCCTCCATAACATCTTTTATATATATATATATATATATATATATATATATATATATATATATATATATATATATATATATATATATATATATATATGCGGTAAAAAGTAAACACATTGTAAGGTAACACGGGGGCTTTTAAGTCACTTGAACTGAAACGCCGACTACTCTCTCTCTCTCTCTCTCTCTCTAACAATATTTTCCGTTCACCTAATACATTGGTAGCTCGAATTACAGGCGAGAATTGTCTGCCTGCCGTCTCTGCAAATTTATGCCTAGGGTTTTCCGTCACTTCAAAAACTAAAACCAACTCCTAATCTCCAATGGCTGTGGTCAAAGATGCGGAACAAGATTTCAAGCCGCAGAAGAAGAAAACATCTTCTGACGAGGATGATAAGAGGTAGTAGTTAGATGTATGAATCTGATGATGTGTTTTGTTAAGATGATTGTATGTATATCAACAATGAACTTCTGTTTTTTTTTAGGAGAAAAAAGATGGTTCCAGGAGGTTTGATGAAGGCTATGATAAGACCAGGCGGTGGTGATGCTATGCCTTCTGATGGTGATCAGGTTCGAAATTAGTTCCTACTTCTACATGCCTTTTTCCTGTTCTTTGTTCTAGTATCGTTATGCTATCTGAAGTTGGGGGCATAGATAGTTTAACTCTTAACCGACACCTCTGAGTGCCAATCGTAGATTAATATGAAATAATCGTGATTGAACTAATTATGTCCTAATTCACCCTCTGTGTGAACTGAATTATGTTAGGTAACAATTGAAAGAGCACATCTACATGTTATTGATGAGATTCATTGTGCAGGTCGTATATCATTCTACTGTTCGTACTCTAGATGGGGTGGTTGTTGAGTCTACTCGCTCAGAATTTGGTGGTGCGCTCATTTATCCGATGACATATTAGTTCTGTTAACCTGCTTGATAGTTGATATAAATGAAGTTATACTTTGTCAATGCCCTAGTTAATTGTTTACTTGAATGATTTTGTTTTATGTGTTTTCATTCTCTCTGCTCAAATGGGTGTGTGATGCTCTCTTTGATTTCCTTGTTATAGGCAAAGGCACTCCAATAAGGCAGGTTTTGGGTAAGAGCAAGATGATATTAGGGCTGTTAGAAGGACTTCCAACAATGTTGAAGGGTGAAGTTGCAATGGTAAGGATTTGGTAGCTGTAAAGTATTTATGGATATGGTTTATATTGTATTAACTTGTTGACAAAAGGGCACACATTCTTTGTATATATTCATGATGTTATGTTATTGATCTTTAACATTTTTTGTGCTAACTTTTTTCAGTTAAAAATGAAGCCTGAATTGCACTATGGTGAGGATGACTGTCCAGTCTCTGTTTCAGATAGCTTTCCAAAGGATGCTGAACTTAATTTCGAGATCGAGTTGATTGACTTTTCTAAAGTCAAGGCAAGACCTACAAGTTTTATTTTATACACTAAGTTTTTTATATACAAATTACTTTGGGTTTAATACTTCTTGTTATTTATACTTGATATCATAACTTGTTTCTTTTTGCTTTTTATAACATCCTCAGGTTGTAACTGAAGATTTTGGAGTAATGAAGAAGGTATGTAATACTCAATCTCTTGTTTGCGTTATTTCTCCACAGTTGAATTTTATTTCATCAGCAATTGTTCCAATTGAAAAGTTCTAAATTGAACATGCCATTTACTGGACAGGTTTTACATGAGGCACAAAGTTGGGAGAATCCACGAGATCTTTATGAAGTAAAAGCCAGGTTCACTTGTTGTCTCTATCTCTTATCTCTTTAATTATTTCAGAAACAACTTCAACATTGATATACTAATACTTGTGGGATGTGGTTAATTCCAGGATTTCTGCCAAGTTGGGGAATGGACAATCACTTCCGTTACATATAAAAAGCGAACCAATTCTGTTTACATTTGGAAAATCCGAGGTCTCTCTATTTTCATAGATTCCTGCTTTTTCAAAACTGTATTTGCTCTACATTTTTCATGTATACTCATTACAGTGTTCCTTTCATTCCTATATCAGGTACCTAAAGGTCTTGAAATGGGTATAGGAACAATGTCACGTGGTGAGAAAGCAGTGGTCTATGTAACAAATCAGTACTTAAGTGAAAGCCCACTTTTGCCCTCTGTAGAAGGCATTGAAGAAGTTCACTTTGAAGTGGAGCTCATCCATTTTATCCAGGTGCGTGATGTACTAGGAGATGGTCGTCTAATCAAACGTCGAATAAGAGATGGAAAAGGTGCTGTTTCAGTCCTTCAAGTAACACATAATTGCATATTAGTCCTTGGTTTATAACAGTAACGACACCGGATGTGATTTTTGAAACAATTAGGTGAATTTCCCATGGATTGCCCTCTTCAAGACAGTAGATTGCGTGTTCATTACAAGGGCATGCTTCTTGATGAAAAAAAGACAGTTTTTTATGATACAAAAGTTGATAATGATGGGGAGCCTTTGGAGTTTTCATCAGGGGAAGGGCTTGTAAGTTTAGTTTGAGTTTGAATAAAAAATGTGATTGGTGTTAGTTAGTTAGTTTTGTTGTAAATTGTAATATGAGGTTGTGATTGTGATTAGGTACCTGAAGGCTTTGAGATGTGTGTTCGGCTGATGTTGCCTGAAGAGGTATCACGTGTCACCTGCCCCCCTGATTATGCATATGACAAGTTCACAAGGTAAATTTCTGATAACTTAATACATAAAAATATGTAAAATTATGAAATGAAGTCATGTTGATGTTTGTTTGCTTGTTGTGTGAGTAGGCCAGATAATGTTCCTGAAGGTGCTTATGTTGAATGGGTGATTGAGCTTCTTGGTTTTGAAATGCAAAAGGTAAAACATTTTATTGTATTTTTAGTATTTGAGTTGATGCATATGGAATTGTGGATGAGTCATTTTAATGGAGTATTCTGTATACTATGTAGGATTGGACTGGTATGGATTTTAGAGCTATTATGAATGATGTTGAGAACACGAAAAGCACGGTATGTATTTTTACTATTAAATTAACAGGTGTTGAGCATTTTAATTTTTTTTTTTTTTTTTGATCCAGTTTGATGCTTCTTATTCAGGGTAACAGACTATTCAAAGAAGGGAAATTCGCCCTTGCCAAAGCCAAGTATGATAAGGTACACAACATCATTATCAAAGAATTTGAAATCAGTGAGTTTGAATTTATTATGATTTAATTTGTGGTTTTTGTTGCAGGTTCTACGTGAATTCAATCATGTAAATCCTCAAGATGATGAGGAGGGAAAAGAGTTTGCAAATACAAGAGTATGAATGAGCCTCCATCATTAATAATTTAATTTTTTTATTTTATTTAACAAGAGTGGTTGCTAATAAGATAACATGCATAAAAAGAATCTGTTGAATCTGAACGTGGCTGCCTGCTACCTGAAGATGGGGGATTGTAGAAAGTCAATCGAGACGTGTAATAAAGTAATTACTTTTTTTTTTTTTTTTTTTTTTTTAATAAGTAAAAAAAGATTGTTTGATTGGTGATAATATATTAATATTAATAAATAATGTATGTGCAGGTTTTGGATGCAAATCCTGTCCATGTGAAGGCGCTTTATCGTCGAGGAATGGCATACATGGAGACTGGCGATTTTGAGGAAGCAAGAAGAGATTTCAAGAGAGTGAGTTTTTGTTAATTTCAGTTTCATTAATGTAAATGTAAAATTGAATAACAACAAAATTGTTATTTGATGGCTTGAAACCAGATGATGAGCATAGACAAGTCATCCGAAGCCAATGCAAAGGCAGCTCTTCTTAAACTGAAGCAAACCGAACAGGTCGTTTGTTTTTCTATTTTAAATGTAAATAAATTCTAAAGTATTTTTTATTTTAATGATATGAATTATGAACAACAAACAGGAAGTAGAAAAGAAGGCACGCAAGCAATTTAAAGGACTATTTGACAAGAAGCCTGGAGAGATATCAGAGGTTGGGGTAATTGAAAATAAAAATGATGATGATGCACAGGAGCCTTTGATTTCTGGGCAGGAAGTGGAGGACATTGATGGGGATGGGGATGCACCGGAAGAAGTTCCTGGTCCTGCTCGCATGGGATCATTTTCGCGATTATTCACAAGTGGTATGAATCTATTCAAGTCTTTGGGGGTAAACAGATGTTCCATTTTGTGATTTGTATACAATAATAATATAATTTCCTATATTACCAACAACTCATCTCCAACCCAAATCCTACATCTTATCCATAATTTTAATCTTTAACATTTTCTTACTTTCTTCCTTAAAACTGCAAAAAATAAGGTGAAATTTCTATCATTGCTCAATCATTCATCATACGACAACAGATAACTATTTGTATCCAGACTTTAAAACTTGTACTATGGGGATCCTCTTGTTTGTTGTTTACTTGTATATTACGTACATTTTGGTATTTCAAACATCAAATTTTTGTCTACCCTTTATTTTTGTATAATGTATTGTTTTCTCCATCTATAAAAAAGCTTTGTTTTATATTAACCACACCAAATCCAAACCCTATTTTTATCTGACCATCTTCAACTTAATATATTATATAAGTTACTTGATACTTATAGGTTGTCTGTTTGTTGTCAATTCTCATTTCCACGTCAACTTTACATTTGGGAAATAAAGGTGGTTATAATGGAAAACTGATGATGTAAATACACTATTTTTATATAAAATGGATATTAACAAAACCAAGCACATCTGAAGATAAATTTAAAGTAAATAATAACCTGATTTTTTTTAATCCATTTTGTACTCGACAATTGTTGGGTAACTGACCCGGTTTTAGTGGTTCCTCCATTAAAGTGATTTCTGTAAAGAAAAAAAATATGCATTCCGGATAGAAAAAAATTCGGAATATCAAAACATATAGTTTCAAAATTTCATCTTCCTTCTTCTCTAATCTTCACCTAGAACAAGTCCAAATTGTGATATATAATTTTGGAGTTTTAAGAAAACATTTCGTTTTTTATTCAAAACTAATTTTTTAAAGAAATATAGCAAATAATAATTAATACGATAAAATAACTTAAAATGCGACATTCGATTGGACAAATGTTGATTTAAGAAACTTCTTAATGACCATTTCGAACAACTTTTTGAATATTTTTTGACGTGAATGAGAAAAAAAAATACAGTATATATTAATATATAGGTCTGAAATGATCCATTTCAAACAAAATGATTATTTTTTCAAAACACTTACAAAATTAATTTTATGCATAAATTCGTAAAATAAATTGGAATATTGTTGTATAAATTGTTAAAAAAAATCTAGAATTAATGTCACTATACCAATCAACTACTACTGTTTTGCATTTTAAGTTACTATCGTTTAATTGCATTCAGTAAGTCACTAAACTTTTTTTAATTAGATCATTAATCTCAGCGTAGTTAAATGCTACTGCATCTATGTAGTGTCCATACGGCGTTGACATGTTCGTTTTTCTTTATTAAACACATTTGTTGTTATTTCGGGCAGATTACCTTGGAGTTTGGCCAATAGTGCTATAGTAACTTGTATGTTTTGCATTAAAAATTGTACATTTCTTGGCAATTCGAAGTGAAAATTTTGATCAAATGCACAAAAATTCAAACACCATATATAACCATTACACAGGATCCAATTCCATTCTAGATTTAGAAGCCGCCCTCGAAATCATCCGATATTTGACTAAAAAACACCCGATAACATGTCCAGCCACCACAAAAACAAAAACGCCAACATTGTACGACATCACACACAACATAATTAGATAAACAAGAGCCATTCGTAGTCCATAAAACGTAGCATGAACCAATCCACCAATGAACGGACTACTTCCCTGCAGCTTGACGACTGGAAAAACTGACAGAAACTCGACAACAATGGTGAGTACAAGAACACAAGCTAAAGCCAGTATGTACATACCTAATTTCCCATTCGGCCACCCATTGATTAACATCACAACGTCTTTGCTCCAGAAGAAACTCATGTGCATCATCACCATGTCATTGCTATCCATGGTGTCGTTATGCATGATCATCTTTGCCATGATCATGAAATATCAATTTATATGGAGAAGATGATGTTATGAAGAGAAGTTTTCTAGTGTTTTTGGGATTTGGGTGTGTTAATAAATTTTTAGAAGTTAGATCAAATCCAATATGTTATATATTGAAAAGTTGAAGAATTCCTCAACAAGTTGTATATATATAAATCGTTGTTTCTTGTTATTTATTATAATTTAATAGTTCGTTGATAGTTGTGGTTTGTGATGTTTACGTAAAAAGTTGGCATGATTTTCGATCAATTATCATTTCCATGTCGAGTTTGCACTCAAGGAAATAAAGATGGTTGCACATGAAAAGTGATGATGTAAATACACTCTTTTTATGTATCAAAACCTCAAGAAAGCAGCCTTTCATGTAATGTTTTCGTGTATGTTACGTAAAACATGATGTTTTGTTGGTTATTTATTTAAAGACATAAGATTATTCTTTGATAATTTCTCAGGTTTATGATTTTCGACAAATATATGTATATATCATCGTAATAATTATTACATTTATTTTGTTGCCGTATAAACGTTATTACTCAGCATGCAATATAGATTTCAAAAAATATGTGTATCTTTAATCGTAACAAAACTGGCCTCATGGTGTTCTTTGACTTGCTTATAGAAAGATTGAACTAACTTAGTTATATGTTATTCCCAATATGTCAAAAGGTTAATTCTAGGAATGTATATCTGGTTGGAACTTGGAAACAAATCAAAATAAAACAGAACACTAGCTGAAATTGAAAAATCAAAATTACCGACTTAAGAAAAGCGAAGCGTTCAGCTGTTCTGAAAAAAAAAAAAAAAAAAAAAAAAAAAAAAAAAAAAAAAAGTGAAGCAATCTAAACTAATCTACACTCCAGTTTTTAGTTTTTACCTGGTTTGGTTACATCTTTCTTATAAATTATAATCCAGCCTAAATCAAACCCAAAATGTATAAGCATTTACCCAAATTTTTTTTATGGGCCATCAAAAAATGATTAAAACAGGTCCACTTGTAGTATACATCCACTAGTTTTATACTACAAAATAATATGTTTTCTATTATAATACATCAATTAATGTTGTCTTTGTTGCCCAACTAAAATTAAAAAAGTCTGACGGTTTACAACCTATAACTAAAATTCTATCCGACTCGTAGGATTCAACACAAAAGACACAATTTTGCCTGAAAGCTACTTAATAATTTTATACATTTGAAACAAACAGATTGATTTTAAATCTAATGATGTGCACCTTTAAATTTTAATGTGGGATTTAGTCTCTCTCTCTCTCTCTCTCTCTCTCTCTCTCTCTCTCTCTCTCTCTCTCTCTCTCTCTCTCTCTCTCTCTCTCTCTCTCTCTCTCTCTCTCTCTCTCTCTCTCTCTCTCTCTCTCTCTCTCAACCACACACACAATTTTCTTACTACTATACTTACCATTCCTTCATATAAATTATCACATTACACACATTATTCCACTCACAAGGAGTACATAAAACAAATTACCCATTAAATATACTCTTATATTTTGTTACCATCATATTCATATTAAATGTTAACATGTGTAATATTTAATGAAATTAATAATATTTTAATATACTTGTCACCGATTAACATGTGTATGAGGATGAATATGAACAAAATATAGGAAGATACATATGAACAAAATATATAAGGATATTTAATTTCTCTCACTTTTTTTTTTTTTTTTTTTTTTTAGTTTCTGTCACACATATATATGAATGCTTTTTATTGAAAAAAATCCATGTGTTTTTTGAATGAAAGAAAATCTATTGAAAAAAAGTCTTATCTCTTTGTTATTTAAATACTCAATGTGATATTATTATTATTATTATTATTATTATTATTATTATTATTATATATGGGTTAAGAGAATACGTGACTATTATATACCCAATATTATATATGGGAAGTGATTCATACACAACGATTTTTTGCTATACACAACAATTGATGCATTATAGAGTTGTACAATACAACACTTTAAAGCACAAATTGTTGTGTACGGAGAAAAAGTGTTGTGTACGAATCAATTCTCATTATATATAGAACCATAAAAAACTATATAGTTTGAACAAAATGCAATCAAATCTCTCTACCATCTTTCTCGCATCCTTTGTTTGAGCTTATGATAAGCTTTGCATACATTTGTTTATGAAGTTTTAAAACTTAAATTTTGCACCAGAAACTGTGTATAATAATATATTGTCAACTACCTGTAAAGACTTCATAATGAAATTTATGTAACATTTAGTTTTAGAATGTTTCTGATCTTGGGATAGCAGACCGTAATTTGATCGAATAAAGGTCTTGAGCTTCAAGGGAATAGAGTTTAGACATTATTGGATGATCTTAATGTTAGTTAAGTGATTTAAGCCCTTAAACTGTGTTTTGAAGCCAATGAATAAAATAGGAAAAGTGATATTTCAGGATTCTTGCATGAATTAATGAATTTATTTTGGTATGTTTTTTAAGTCAAAAGTAATTAAATAAGGTTGTGGGGGTTTTCTATACCTTCGTGTGCATACAAATATAACTGAAAACGGAGTTAGAATGAAGAAGTTATGAGTGTTTGAAGCTGAAGCTGAAAACCAAAAAATCAGAAATTTATCTGAGGAGCGCAGAGCGCCCTTAAAGAGCGTGGGGTGCCCCTGACCCAGTGGGATGCATGATTTTGAACATTTTTGGGGTATTTAAAGGCCATTAACCCTAAGGGTTCGTCATTTCCAACCTCCACCTCTAATGAAACCCTAGCCTCCATCTAAGTGTTTGGATCCCATCCTCTCTCTCCAAAATCCATTTTGGTACTCTTTTAATGTCCATTTGGTACTTTCTTTGGTGGTATTGTGCTTTAGAAGGGATAAAAACAAGAAAGATTGGTCCTTGAATGTAACACCCGGAATCCAGAAGACCAAGAAAGGAAAGGAAACCCCTAAGTCAAAGGGGTCAACTCGTCGAGTCCATGGGTGAACTCGACTAGTCGGAGCGGGTTCTGCATCGAGATTTAAGTGATCGACTCGTCGAGTCAGAGGAACTGACTCGGTGAGTTAGGTATGGGTTGGGAAACCCTAATTTTCGGACTTGGTACCCTATTTAAGCATCATTTCAGGCCTCCACCCCAGCCTCCATCACTCCCTTTACCTACTCTCTAAACCCTAAGCCTCCATTGAAGTGCTCTCAAGCTTCTTTACCATTTTTAGGTGATTTAAAACTAGAAGGAAGAAAGGAACCTTTGGTGATTCAAGAAGGGGCAGTAGATCCAAAGTTGGTGTGATATTTCAGATCATTTGAAGGTATGAAGCTCATACCTTGGCTGTTACTCATTTAGACCCCCTTTCCTAGTTAGATTTTGTCACTTTTGGGCCATTTTCAAGGCCAATCCGAGTATTGTGCCTTTGAGGATAGAGAAGACTTCAGATCTGAGTACTTTTGGGTTCTTGAAGCTTAGAGTTGTTAGCTTTTTCCATACATGGCTCCATTCTATGTCATAGACCACCATTTTTGCTTGGATTTGGTGTTTTAGCTTCATAAACCTTTGCATGCACGTAAAGTTAGCAACTTTACGTATGATGCTGGCTTTAAGAGTCCAGATCTACGATTGGGTAGCAATGGAATGGACTGAAATCGACAGAATGAAAATGATGAAGGTGGACTCGGCGAGTCCGTTCTTGGACTCGGTGAGTCGGGTCAAAACCATAACCTCTTCTGGATGCGAGTTGAGTCAGTGAGTTAAGGCGGTGACCCAGTGGATTGGTCAGAACCAGGACTAGGACTCAGAAGTTGAAGGACTCGATGAGTCGCGGGGTGACTCGGCGAGTCAAGTCGCGATTGTGGGGGATTCTGAATCCATGAACTCGGCGAGTATGGTCAACCTGGAAGATTGACTTTGACCAGGACTTTGACTTTGACTAGGGTGTACTTAGTTTGACTTATGGAGGTCAGTTTGGGACTAAATGTTATATTGATATTGAAGCTCGGGGAGCCATTGGAGTAGCGTTTGGGGAGTTGTCAGATAGCATTCAGAAGAGTATCAATCAGAGCTTCAACAGTACAAGGTGAGTTTTCCCTTTTGTGTGGATGGGTCTATGGCTACAATGTCGGCCCATGTAGAAATAAGTAGGAAGACCCGGGGGTTAGCCCTAGCCACTATATGCTAGTATGATATTCAAGACCAAGGTCTAATGTTAGCGGGAGGGTGCCCAAGTATCGGTTTACATGATAGTTTATGCATGTTGTTTGTGTGATACATATATGTGCCTGGTAGGGAGGTGAGTGTGGGCGAGGTCCCGTATCTCACCAATAGCAGAGGGTGGTCGGTGTTCCATACCTCATTAATAGCATAGCAGGGGCGAGGCCTTAGTAAAGGAATGTAGTAGGGAGTGCTCGGTTTATGTGTTATATGTCATTGTTATATGTAGTATGTGTTCAACGGGCGGGGCCTGGAGACAGGAGGGGCCTAAGAGAAACAGATATGTATCCGAGCAGGGCTTGAAGACAGGCAGGGCCGATGTAGCGGGCGTGGCCCAATATATGCAATATGTGATTATGCAGGGTATGTGGTAGGTTGGGGAACTCACTAAGCTTCGTGCTTATGGTTTTCCGTTTTGGTTTCAGGTACTTCCGGTAGCGGAGGAAAGAGCTCGGGGTGATCGCATGGCACACACCATTGATTAGTCAGCCTGGGATGTTTTACTCTAATAATGAAAATATGTTTTAGAATTAACACTCTGAATTATGTTAGGATTTATTTATGGTTGGACAATTATGATTTAAGTAATGTTTTAAAAGAAATTTTTAGACTGTATTTTTGGGACGTTACATTGAAGCTATGCATTTGAAGTATTTAGCCTCCATTCACCTTTTAGACTCTTGTGAGTTGCAAAGATTCTTGATTTATTGTGTTTCATCATTAGATCTAAGAGTATTTGGTGTTTTGGTCCATTTTAATGAGATTTGGTCCTTTTGTGACTTGTTATATGGAGTTTGAAGAAGTCCATGATCTTTAGTTGATGTTCAAAGTTCAGATATAACTATTTGGTGGAGTAAAGAGCGTATGCTAGAACTCTCTTTACTCCATAAATGAAGAAATTGGGTTTTTGGATATTTCTCAACTTAGGGTTTTAGGTCTTGGAAGTTTGTAGTATTATTATGGATAAAGTTGGAAATTTCATCCATCTTAACATCATGTTGATTTAGATATGAAAGTTGGAGGCTTGGACTTAATGGATTAAGTTGAGGAAGATGCATTCTTCGAATCTTTGGAAACTTTATCCATTATGAAGTTGTTAAGTACCAGTTCCGAAAAGTTAAAGCTTCGACTTAGTGGTTCAGAGCTTAATGGAATAAGTTGTTGGGGGTGTTCAACACGATGCGGTGGAGTGCAAGTCCCACATCTGTTTTATCACCTTGTCGATACAATGTGGTCATGGGGTTGACAACGGCGTGGTGGGTCTAGCATGGACTTTTACCTTTGACCAATTTGACTTTTGGTCAAACTTTGGTAGAATCGAGTACTTGAATAAGAAATGGCCTCGGTTTAGCATTATGTAGATTAGGTTAGTTATTCTTTTGTTGAGGTAGCTGTAGAACTTTTGGTGAATAGTTCAGGTTAGTCATGTCACTTTACTGTGTAGAATGCTTGATTGTCTTTGTGACTTTTGTGTGTATATTAGTTGGGGCCCGTTATGTATGTTTGGTGGGGGGGGGGGGGGCGTTATGCAAGTTTGGGGTTAATTATGCATGTTGGGTGGGGCCCGTTATGTACGTTGGGAGGGGCTCATATTGGTATGTGGTATCTTGGAAAACTCACTACTTTGTGCTTATGGTTTTAAGTTTAAATGTTGTGGGTATTTTACTTTATATTTTGGGGACGTTACCATTTAATACAAAAAACTACAGTGAAAGATTGAAAGTGTTCATTAAAAAAACTAACAAACCTCTTCCCATAACCTATAAAAAAGAACCATGCAAGTATACATATGGTAGGTTTTGGAGGGAGTTATGAAGTCTACTAAAGTGTTGGGTAAAAACCCTAAGAACGATTTGATGAATATAATGTCGAATATAAGAACGAACACAATAATGAAGATATATCGAATGATCAATCGATTTATTCAAGAACGTGAGGAATAAATTACACTATAAGAAAATATTAAAGTAAATCTATTCTATCCAAGAAACCTCATTATGATTGGCGGCTACATTTTGCCTCACTCTTAACCCTAATTATGAATAATACATAACAATATATAGGAAATAAAACAAGTCTTGGACCTAATAACCTACACTTCATCAAGGGGGCACATTGCCATAATCCATAGAGTACTTTGAACCCTACAATCTCCCCCTCAAAGTATAGATGGATGAGAAGGCTTCAACTTCCAAAACAAGCATCTAGCAAATAAGAAAAGATCTCGTGACAAGGAATATCAAAAGCGATCCACAAATCTTGATTCTTCAATAGTCTTCAAAAACGGGTTCTAGGATATATCAATCAAGCACTGAAGTAATGTTTTGAAACTTCATTTTCTAATGTAATCCCAAAGATCTTCAACAAAGCCAAACACGCCATAAAAACCCATTTCGGAATAAAGAAACAAAATAACTTCTTGTCTTTGAAGAACTCCCCTTCCTAGTCACAATGATATTCGAATAAGATAATGATATAAGCCACCAAAAAGTACATGTAACAATCCAAATTAAGATTCGTAGCGTCACTTGATCGAGAAATCACTAAAAGTCGAAGATATATCAAAGCTTTATAAGAGTTCCTCTTGAACTTTTCTGTAAAAGCTACTTCTTTGTAAAAGCTTTAGAAGAGTTCATCTTGAACTTTTCTGTAAAAGCTACCTTTATGTCAACACCAACCACAAACTTCATCAAAAATCATCAAATTTGAATATTCACAAATCCAATTTCGAATAGCCATATCAAATTCTCCCCCTTTTTATAATAAAAAATGTGATTATAAAACCTTCAAATGGTCTTGAGAATGATCTTGAATTGGATAAACAGTTACTATGTTCCCTGCAACAAAATGGAATAAACAATGAAGTTTAAAATCTGAAATAGTCGAAAAAATTTGACGTTATCGCGAAAAACGACTTTCCGAACCACCAAGACCTGTTGGAATCCATAATTTACTATTCACGGAAAATATGTGCATTAAAAACCCAAGTATGTTCATCAACCCTTAAATTTGCAAGGTTTTCGGAATATAGGGCTGAAACTGACACATTGCTGAAAGTCAAGGGACTGAAATAGTAATTCTGCATCATTTTCTCTTTGATTTGCAACAAATTTGGAAATTAAACCAAAATTGCCAAGTTGCTGAAGTTACAGGGACCAAAAATGTAAATCAAAGTCCTCTTCCCCATTTAGTATCTGATAAACGAACACAACAAAACAAAAACAACTTGTAACGTGAACTCCGGACATCGACTGAAAACCAAATCGAAAATCATCCAAAGTTTCGAATCCAAATAATTTCGAACATCAATGAACTCCGAATGCATCAGCTCCGAGCATCGAGTTCCAAATGGTACGCAATTCCGAACACAATCCAATTGGGATATGAGCAACGATTCCGAGATTCCTTTCGTTCCGAATCAAGCCATCCAACACCACACATCCGATTCAATTCCGAGCCACTCGTCATTATAATTCTGAATCCTCAAACATTTGTTCCGATTCCGAATAGTCATCCAAATGTCATGGTCACGATTGTTTCGATACAGCCGTCGATTCCAATTATATTCGCAGGTAAGTCCATTCATTCCAATTTTCACTTTCTAATTTACCAGCAATTGCGAACATATACTCAAATCATTCCGGCTGAGTTTCAATTCTGATTGCGAATCTCATCACTTGTTCTTGACTTCAAACAAACGCTGGTACAAACAACAACCCTAAAGATTGATTCTCCAAATCATCTTTAATCCTCACCGAATGATATAATCAAGAAACGAAATTAATATTCGATGAAATAATGTATTGACTTAGATTGAACACAAAATCAGATAAAATCAAAATCGATCTTGATAAGGTATTGTTTATGAATATCGACTCAAGAACAAAAGAACAATGGTTTTGAAGGAAGGAAAATCACAAAAACGAGATTAACCGATTGCAGTAAGCGAATTCAAAGAACGGGATATATGGGCAGTGAGCATTACACGAAAAAGATGGACTCATTACCGGCTGAATGAAACAAATATCAAAAACAATTGAGCCACTATTGACGGAATGAATAATTTTTAGATTCAAATTTAAAACAGTGAATATGATGAACAAAAACACAATTATATGGGCTAAAACATGGATCTATAGAAAATAATTGAATCAAAAGACTTTGATCTTAAAACAAATTAGATGCAAAGAACAGAAAAATATCACGATGAACAGTAGAAGAATATCATAAATCTTCATGAACAGTAGCTTGAACAAGAATCTTGATTTCAAACCGCCAAAATACAAAAAATCTTCAATAACTTGTGCAGAAAATCATCAAATCAAGAACGATTTATGATATTCTTCAAAGACCTGCTCTGATACCACTTGTTGGGTAATAACTCTAAGAACGATTTGATGAATATAATGCGGAAAATAAGAACGAACACAATAATGAAAATATGTCGAATGATCAATCGATTTAATCAAGAACACGAGGAATAAATTACACTATAAGAAAAGATTAAAGTAAATCTATTTTACCTAAGAAACCTCATTAAGATTGGCGGCTGTATTTTGCCTTACTGTTAACCCTAATTATGAATAAAACATGATAATATATAGGGAATAAAACAAGTCTTGGCCTAATATCCTAAACTTCATCAAGGGGGCACATTGTGGTAATTTGTGGAATACTTTGAATCCTACATAAAAGTCTAATAGAAAACAAAACATTCGAAATACATAGTCACATAGATGTTATGGATAAATCATGAAATCAAAAATAATATGAATTCAAACGCAATAAGAAGAAGCTAACCATGAAAGAAAAATATGTTTTTCGAAATCAAAATAAAGTCAATTTGGATGGTTTTACTTTTATATATAATATTGCATACATGACAGCTATATATATATATATATATATATATATATATATATATATATATATATATATATAGAGAGAGAGAGAGAGAGAGAGAATACCTTTTTCTCATTTTTTTTTACCTGAGTTGTTGAGATTGTTGAGATTGTGACTATTTGGTATCATGGAACCATTTTCTCATCCATGCACAATAACTTTTAATTGAAAAAAATTATTGTGTACAAATCACTCATATTATCTAAACTATTATGATCCTTTGATTGTTTAAGATGCTTAAACTTGATGCATGAAGACTATTAATGATTGAACTATTCAAAGGTTGCCTATGAATGGAACTATTAAGAGACTACCAAGCAACAAGCAACCTCAGTAACTTGGGCGAATTGTCACAACTCATACTTGCTCGCTATGCTATTCCTTTATCGATAATATTATACCATAAGTAAATATGTAAACTCAAAACTTTAACATGTTTTGAGACAACTTAACCTTTGACTTGACGAGTCAAAATAAGTGTTTGAACTATAATTTTAATACTCTACATAGAATTTATCCGGTGGCCATGATCTTTTTGTCACATACTTTATCACATGTTCTTACAAAAATAATATTGTCCTTACCAAATCACGTTTTTGTTTATTTTAATTTGTGTGAAAGAGAACGTTTGTTTGACAAAGTTACATCCACTTTATCATGCCCACATATAAAGCCAATTTATTGTTTAAATTTTCAAAAAAGTGTTTGAGGAAATCACGCAGCTTCATTAGTATGCAATTGTGCAAACCCAAAAAAATTGTTTTCTTTTTTTATGAAAGCCAATAGATTTTTATGTGTTGACTAGTCAGTGTAGAAGTAGAACGACTTTTTAAAGTTTAAACTAGTAACATCAATATTAATTCTTAAGCCGGTGAGAATTTTAGTATGTTTAGCATGTTGTCACATTAAGCTGGAGAGAATTTTAGTATGCTTAGCATGTTGTCACATAAGATTTTTTGAAATCATGTGAGATTTTTTGAAGCCGGTAAGATTAGAAATAATGAAAGCATCCAATTTGTTAAAAGGTAAGGAATAGTAACATCTAAAATATGTATTAATTTTAATGAGTTTTATTTTGAAAAAAAAAATTCCATCAAAAGCCCTTGAAGATCCACTTTCTTTCTCTCTCTCCTCTCGTTGTACCTATAGCGAACTCCTTCTAGTGAATTGTCTAGCGAAAAGTGAGGGTTGGTCTAGCATCTTCCTAGCAAGGGTATTGATGAGGCTTAGCGCCTCCACTCACTAAAGCCTTATTATTGGAGTGCGAGTGGATTACTTTTAATTGATTTGTACATAACATTTTTTTTTCATACACAATAATTTGTGCATTGAAGTATTATATTGTACAACTCCATAAAATATAAATTGTTGTGTATGGAGAAAAATTGTTGTATACGAATAACTTCCTGTTATTTTTTAATGTAAGATTACCAACCATTTTTTATTTTTATTCTATTAATTTTAGGGATAATGACTTAAAATAATAATATTTTTTCGATTTGTACACGTTTAGTCACTGAAAGCTTTTTTGTCCATATTTGCCCATTAAACTTGTTTTTCTGTCCATATCTTACCCTTATGACCACAATTAGTGTGAGTTTAGCCGGTTTCGGACGGTCTTTGCATCTCCAGCAAGACTCCGATCATCTTCTTTGGCGAGTCTCCGACCAAAATCTAAAACAATTTGATTTTTTGCTTTTTAGATCAAGAACACACATCCATTCCTTAACTTAATCTATTCAAGAACATACACACTCATGATGCTCTGATCCATAAATCTAAAACAAATATGATGAACTCAAAAGCATAAACACATAAATTCTTTCAATATGTAACAAGATTGAAGAATTTTGACTGATGAAGAACACAAATAGAAGAAGAACACACACACAAACATTTGAATATGTAACAAAATGGAAGAAGCCATTCAAGAACCCACTAATATGGGAAATGAAAACGAAGATCAGGATTTGTTCTTGTGTTTCATCGTTCTTGTGTGTTCATCTGATTAAAAAAAAAAAAAAAAAAAAAAAAAAAAAAAAAAAAAAAAAACTCATATGTGTTCGCGTCTGGAACAAAATTCAAGAACAAAACTGAAAAAGAAAACCAGGCTTCTGTTTTTTTCCCTTGCTCTTGCTATATTGGATGAACACAAAGAACAAAGAAACCCCAAATTGAACATCTTCTTCCTAGAAATCGACGTTTGTGTTCTTGAACATCTTCTTCCTAGATTTCGATTTTGAAAGCATGTGTGAGTTCTTGAAAAGAAATTGTTGTGTGTTCTCGAACAAAAATCGATGTGTGTGTGCTCATCTTTTTTCCAAAAATCAAATGATCTTCAAGGTATTAGTGTGTGTGTGTGTGTGTTTATCGTGTTAATCGTCTATATAGAAATCAAAAATCGAAGTATGTGCATGTGTGTTCACCGTGTTCATCTTCTTCATAGAAATCAAACGACTTCCAAAAGTGTTCTTGTGTATGTGCTCATGCTCGAACATCAAATTTCGGTTTATTTGAGCGATTTTATGATTTGTGTGTGTTCATACTCGGTTTTAGAACAACACACATACACTCATATGATGTGTATGTATGTGTGTGTTCATCACAGATCTTTAGTTCATGAAAAAAGATAAGAAAGATAGAGGGGAGAATAGAAGCCTTGATTTTGTAATAGATTTGATGTGTATGTATGTGCGTTCATCTTTGTCGGAAAAATGATGAACGCTGGAGACTCGTCGGAGAAGATGACGGGAGCATCGTCGGAGGTGTCATATACGTCATAAACCGACTAAACCTTGAATAGCAGGTCATAAGGATGTTATTTGAACAATCCAATGAGAAAATATGGAAAAAAAGCTCAGTGACTAAATATATACAAATCAAAAAATATGTTTATTATATTAATCTCAAAACCTTTATTATCTTCTTTTATTAATTATTATTTTTCATCTTATCTTCGATGTTAAATATTAAATTTCCAAATTGTTATATTATATTTTTATCGTTATATATATATATATATATATATATATATATATATATATATATATATATATATATATATATATATATATATATATATATATATATATATATATATAATTTGTTCGACTAGATAAAAACAAAATATGGACTCTAGATTTAGCAATATCTATTACTAGATGTGAAGTGTGTGGTCATACCTAGACAGTCGAGAGTGAAATATGTTTTTTTATCTGAGTCTATAGATCGAAAATTATGATGGATAATGAGAGTGAAGGAATTCAATGTCTTATGATTAAGGATGGCATAACAAAGACACATGTACATGATAATGTATTTACCCATTAAGATTTAATGTTGGCATTTCAAAGACAAAAATCATTAGTAGGCAGGACAATGAGATGTTAATAGACGCTTCCCGTTGTGTGTATGGTTTTTTGTTGTATCCATTACACACACGAAAGTCTACTAGAAATTGTATGCAATAAATAAACAAATTATTATACTATTAATCGTGTGTGAAAGTAAGAGTAAGAGTGGGAGTGATACTAGACCCAACAAGTTGATACACGAAACCAACATGACATACGTATTTTGTGTACGAGTTTCAGAAATTTATGTTTCGTGTCTATCCGTTTCAACATGAATTTTAAATCAGTCGTTTCCTTGGACGACATTCAGGTGGACGAGAGCATGAACTATATTTAGAGGCATGTTGTGATTTTGGATAGGAAGACCAAGGTTCTTTGGAACAAGTAAGTGAAGCCGGTAAAGGTGCAATGGTAGCACCGAAGGGGCTCCGAATGGATATGGGAGCCGGAGGACGAGATGCAAGAGCATTTCCCCGATCTATTTGCGTCTACAGACTTCGGGGATGAAGTCTAGTCCAAGTGGGGGAGAGTTGTAACACTCCAAATCAGGTATTATCTTTGAAGCACTTGAAATTTAAAATATTGCAAAATAAGTCTCATAACTACACTGGGCGTACTTCATGAGTACGCTTAGCGTACCATGCATAGATGATCGCAGAGGGCCAACGCGTATGTTGGGTGTACCAAAGGGCACACGGGGTGTATGTGATGGATGTTCAAACCCTAATTTCCAGACTTAAGACTTATATGAGCATCCTTATCTCATTTGAGCTTCACCCTAAGTAGCCTTCTTCATATTTAAAATTCCCTGAAAACCCTAAAATCATTATAGAGTGTGTTCTTGAGCTTTTGAGTGGTTAAACATCATCCTTGTTGTGTGTTAGCTACAAAGAAGAAGAGGAAACAAGCTTAAACGAGGAAGAGCTTCTGGATCTTGCATTTTGAGCAGCCTAGGAAACTTAAGGAGGTAAAAAGCTTACACCTTGGTTACCATTTCCATTTCTAGAGCTAAGGTTTCTCCTTAGTCCCTTTTTGTGTTCTTGAACCACCTCTTGAGAGTTTAAGCAACTCCAGAGCTTAGGGATGATAGATCTGAAGTCCTTTGGTCCATTCATAGCTTAAAAATGGAGTCTTGGTGGGTTTTTTGACTTCATGCATGGATTAAGACTCTTGGAAAGGTCTTAATGGGTTGTTGGGAGCCTAGGGGACATGCAAAGGCATAAAGTTGCCAACTTTATGCCTTAAGACGTCAAAATGTGCTGAACAATAATAACATTACCCAAGGTTAGCACTGAAATAATCCAATTGAAGAACCCAAACCCCAAGTCCTCTCAAAATGGCCCAAAAAGTCTTCCTTTGCTAATAGGCCCAAAGTCAATGTCCAAAATCATTAATGGGCCTCATGGCCTAATAAGGCCCAACTAGAGTATCCATGGCCCAAAACAAATAAGCTGGCCCACTAACTCCAAAATTACGGACTATTAGGAGATCAACTTCCAGATTCAGTAGACAAATGTGAGTCTCCTCACCATACCAATGGGTCGAAGGCACCAAGTTCAACACATTTTATGTTATGTGGTACACTAACTGAAGCTATATTATGAGGCATGATAAATAGTTATGTGATAGGAAGTATGCTAGATGGATATGTGGTATGCTTGTATGGAATTCCATGGGAGATTCCATGACACATGGATGTAAGACCATGTGGAGATCACATGGCTTTCTTACTAAAGACCATGGGAGAACCCATGGCAACTGGATGTAAGACCATGTGGAGAGCCCATGACATTCCTTTTAAAGACCATGGGAGAGCCCATGTTACTTAGGTGTAAGACCATGTGAGGAGCCCATGGCATCCTGGAGTAAGACCCTGGGGACGAGCCCACAACATCCCTATATGATTGTATGCATGGATGTCGTGATATATGTAGCTTTTATAACTAATATGATTATGTGTATATGTGGATTGTGTGAAGTATGCTCTAGGGAACTCACTAAGCATTAGCTTATAGTTTTTGGATTTGTTTCAGGTACATCTAAGCGAAAGGGCAAGGGCAAGGCTTGATGGCGCAAGGTGCACTCTCTCTCTCTCTCAGGCATTTTATGGGACACTCTGATGTTTTGAAATAAAATTTTAAATGATATGAATTTTGAAAACAATTGTGTTTAGGATTTCATGGTCCGTGGAAAGTATTTTGGGTAACCAAAAGTAAAAATTTTCTTTTGAAAATTGGGTCGTTACACAAGGAAGGCCATGAAGTGGAGGGTTACTGATTGGCAATTTTGACTTTGACTTTGATCATTGACTTTTTGATCGGTTTTACTTTTGGTCAAACTTGGTTAGAATTGAGCATTTGGCTAAGGATTTGTTTCGATTTGGCATTAGGAAGCTTGGGTTGGATGTTTTATTGTTGAGGTAGCTGTAGGGCTTTTGTAGAATACTTCAGGTAAGTCTCTTCACTATAATCGTAGGTCGAAGGTATCAATGCTGACCCACTGGATTATGTTTGTAGGATGATAGTTGTCTTTGTGACACTTACTGTTATGCCACTATGTGCTTGTTATCTTTGTGACTCTTGCTGATATTATTTTATGCTTAGTTGTAGGGAGTAAAATAGTCTCGATACCGGTTGAAAGAGAGACCAAAGGGGGTAAAATAGACCCAGTACCAGTTGAAAGAGACCAAAATGGGTGAAATAGACCCAATATTGGTTAAAAGAGACCGAATAGGATGAAATAAACCCAGTACCGGTTGAAAGAGACCAAAGGGGGTGAAATAGACTCATTATCGATTGAAAGACATCGGAGGGGTGAAATAGACCCAATTATGTTTTGACTGTTATGTATGAATGGTATGGGTATTTTGGTGAACTCACTAAGCTTTGTGTTTATGGTTTATGTTTAAAATGTTCTCAGGTACTACTGGTTTCAAAGGGAAGGGCCTGACTTGATCGCACTGCATCCCCTGGAGGTTTATTCCGCATTGACTATTTATGATTTTACTCTAATGTTTTAAGAATACTTTTATTATAACCAACTTTTGGGATAATGAATGAATGGTTTTGAATTATTTAAAATGAAATTTTTACTTAGTATTTTTGGGGTGTTACATAACACTTTCCACGTGTGTTATTTGAGGAAGTTTTGTAACATCCCAAGTCCAGGTATACCTTGTAACCCTTGATCTTTTGAGTACTTGTCCATTTTAGCCCCTTATTGAGAAAAGGTGGTAAATGAGTACACAAGTGTATCCTCAGCGTACTCATATGCGTGCTTTTGATGCGGAATCCACCTAGTACGTTGGGCGTACTAGGCCTAGAGTGAAAAATCTAATTTAGGGTGAGTCCCCTATATAAAGGATATGATAGCCTCATTCCTGGCCACCATTCTCAAACAACGAACCCTATTAAACCCTAAACCTTTGTTCATAGATCTTGTGAGTGCATTTGAGAGCCTTCGAGTGATTTTATGTGTTCTTGGAGTGAAGAAGAAGCCTTGGAGAAGAAGGAGAGAGAGTCCAGACCCTTGAATCTGAGCATATATGAGTTGGGAGCTTCATATAGAGGTATAAAGCTTCAATCTTTTGATTTATGCATCATAGTAGAGTATTCTAGGGTTTTGTCCCCAAAGTTGGAGACTTTATGAGATATTGAGCTCCAGAGACTATGATCGACTACCTTTGAGTGTATTCAGTGGTGTAGTGTCATAAAAATCAAGACTTGGACATTGGAATCAATCCATGCATGAGATATGAGCATTTTGAGTAAAGAGAGTGAGATTTTTGTGTGTTTGTGACCTTATCAGCCTTGCCAAGGCTTAAAGTCACTGACTTTATGGAGTAAGAGCTATCAGGGAGTCCTAATCTGTAATATGAGCCAAGGTCTTAATTGATTAAGACCAAACGAGTAGAAAGAGTTAAATTGGGACGTACGTTGGGCGTAATACCAGTACACGCAGTGTAGGGGTCGAGCATCCCCGATGCATGCATGTCAGTTGAGTACGCCCATCGTAAAGAGCTGGTATGCGCAACGTACGCACTGCCGTTGACTTTTGGTTGACTTTTAGGGTTTGGTCAATTTGTGGACTGTTAAGTCCATGGAGGGGTAAAATGGTCTTTTACCCTTCTGTAAGTTTGTAGAAGGGATAGGCTAGCTTCATTGAGAGCCATTATTAATTATGGATAATTATCGTATTGTGTTAGGCGGAGGCTAGACCAGTGATTCGAGTTTGAGATTATCTGAGCTCTTAAGAGGTGAGTCTTCTCACTATACTTTTGTTGGAATAGTGTCAAAGGCTGCAACTATATTAGGCAAGTATTTGACCCGGTTGTGCATGGTCCTTTTGGGTTGCCTTCACCATAGCAACTTGATGGGATGATTTGTTAAGAGAGAGTAAATATTATAAGGAATAATATATATAGTTATTTGATTAATATAAGTCATACATTAATTAGTATTAATTTGGTGACTTAAAGAGATTAATTAAATAAGAGGGTATAAACTGTCAATTGTTTGATAGTTAAACTTGAGACTATAAATGCATATAGATATGGATTGGACGAATTCTAGGAGCTAAAGGATAGCTCAAAATCGTCCATGATGTTATCTAGGAATGGATTTGGATAGCCTTAAGAGAAGATTATCCAATTAGGGTTTAGACTGTAACCCTTAAGGAGTCTGCAAGTATAAATAGACCCTATTGGTTAGAGAAATTGGCATCTCATTTAAAGTAAGAGAACTCTGGCTGATTTCCTCCCCTCTTCTCTCTCCTAAATCATCTTCTTTGCTATTGGTGTTTGTAAGCCATTAGATGAGTGACATTTGTGACTCTAGAAGCTCAAAGACAACTAGATCAACAAGGAATTCAAAGGTATGGTTCTAGATCTATTTCAATGTTGTTATTTAACCTAATTAGGCATTAGAAGTCTTGGATTCAAAGCATGTTTAATTAGAAAGCGTAGATCCGAGCATTAGGGTTTTGCATGCGCACATAGGAAAGTTCTTATGGCTAAAACCCATCAGTGGTATCAGAGCCTAGCTTGGTTTTCTTTAAATTGTTGCTTGATTAACTGAAACAAACCTGCAAAATTCGATTTTTTGGGTTCTGAGTCATGGACTCGGCGAGTTCCAAAGTGGACTCGGCGAGTAGGCCTGACTCGGCGAGTCCCTTTGTGTACTCGGCGAGTCCGGGCGTCAGGATTAGCCAAAACCGGGATTTTTCCATGTTTATCTTATGGAAACTTACCTTAATCATATTAGATCAACCCTAATCCGATTTTTTGATATATATGACTATAATCTTGATCTAATTAAAGATATTTATCATCTAATAAAATATTTAATTTCCTTATATGATAATTAATTAATTATTTTGATTATTTTGGTAATTATCTTAAAAGAAATCTTGGATAAATCAAATATAGATAATTAGGATATTAATTGTTAATGGGAATTATTTGTTATTTGATCCTCCATGTTTTAAATGTTTAAAACTTGCCCTCACGTTTTGAAATTTATATTTGTGATTAAAAGTTTTAATTTAGACAACTTAAATTTCAAACCCTACGTTTTAAAAGGTTTAAAACACAACCCTATACTAATATGATATTACTAGAATAATATATATATGTATAACTAAATGCTAGTCTTACCGTTAGTAGGCCTCATTCACGAAGCCGATCTATAAGGTGGGTATAAGGTTGCGGCCTATAAAATGGTGCTTAATGGGTGTACACTCACACCCACCGCTTGCTTGATTAGTGGAGGGTCGTTAGCCGAACGGGTAGGATAGAGCAACCTCATCCTCTCATTAAAAGTATAATAAATAATACAAAGTAACTACACGTTTTAAAAATTTCCCAATCTTAGTTACTTTAGGAAAAGTGAATTGATGCAATCCCATGAAATTACACTTTGCACCCTTGCTAAGAAGTTAGTGGAGCGTGTGTTGTTTACCGGCACACTGATTGGTTCTAAGCAAAGGTGGCAAAGGGTGATTCATTGTTTATCATAGTTCGATGGAGCGTGTGTGGTTTACCGGCACATCGAATAGGTGATCGTTACAATGAAGACACCATGTGAATTTGCATGGTAATTCACACCCGCTTTGTGATCCTCGGTATCCCAGTCACAAACAAGAGGGGTATATCGAGATTTAAACATGTCATTGAATAGTTTCAATGAATCTCATCCGAACCTAGGAATTCTCAATACACTTAGGACTAATAGTTTAGGTTTTGTGATGGAGAATTAGTGAATCGTCATTCACTTACCTTCAATTTATTTACATGTTAGATTACGACATCCCTTTTCTAGTATGTAAATGTTATTGTTGGATCCTAACCCTAATTTTCTTATTGGGTGATAATTAGGGATTCTTATTCTAATCTATCTTTGTCCTTTCTATAGATGTCGAACGCAAACAACGCTACTGCTAGTTCTTTCACGTTGATGAGCCTTTGCCAAAAGGTCACCTTCGATGGAACGAACTTTAGCGAATGGATAAGATACATTCGCACCATTACTCTCTATGAGGATAAGGAGTATGTCCTCGATGAAAAGCTTGAGAAGATCAACCCCGAAATCGCTACTCCGGCCGAAATCACCGCTTTTGAGACTCATGAGCGAGATGCAACGAAGGTACATTGCATCATGATTGCCACCATGAACTCCGAATTCCAAAAGTCCTACGAGGACATGTACCCGTACGAGATGCATCAAGACTTATTGGAGAGATACCACCAAAACGCGAGACATGAGCATTATGAGATTTTCACTAACATGATTTCCGCTAAGATGGGTCATGGAGAATCTCTTACCGTGCACCTGCAAAAGATGCAAAGGTATGTCGACCGCCTTCGCAAGTTAAATGTTGACTTTGGGGAAGACTTGGCGATCGACATGGTGCTTCTCTATTTGCCTCTGATGTACAACCAATTTAGGATGAACTACCACATGAACAAAGAGAAGGTCACCCTAAGCAAACTCCAAGGTCTCTTGAGGGTCGCTGAGAGCAACTTCAAAGACAAGTCTGTTGCACCTACTCCCAATCCGCCTGCTGCTCCTGTCTTGGCAATTGGTCAAGGAAAGGGAAAGAAGAGGAAGGCTTCATCGAAGAACTATCGCAAGGTTAAAGCCCGAGATGGTGCCTCTTCTAGTGGGACCAAAGTTGATCCCACTAAGCCCTATCCTAACCCGAAGGAGGCAGAGTGCCACCACTGCCACAAGATAGGACATTGGAAGAGAAGCTGCCCAGAATACTTGCAAGCAATCAAAGAAGGAAAGATCAAGCCATCTTTCGCAGGTATATACACAATTAAATCTAACGATTCTAATCATGCTATTTCTTGGGTTCTTGACACCGGTTGTGGTTATCACATTTGTTCTAATGTGCAGGGACTAAAAAGAAGTAGGGATGTGGAGCAAGGAAGGATCAATCTAATCATGGGGAACAGAAGATCGTCGCCTGTGACCAAGATTGGAGTGTATTCTTTAGTGCTTAGGAATAATTTATGTTTAGATTTGAACAATTGTTGCTATTCGCCAGAAATGGGTAGAAACATCATTTCATTTCATGGTTTATATAGACAAGGATTTAGATTTTCTTTTAATAATGAGAGTGGTTCTATTTTGGCTTATCTAAATGGTGTCTTTTACTTTGAAGCTATACCATGTAATGGAATATATGAAACTGTTATGATTGTTGATAACTTAGGAAATGATGTATTGAATATTGATTCTTCCACTAGTATGGATAAAGCATCCTTGTGGCATTGTCGTCTTGGACATGTCAACAAGAAACGCATAGCCCAACTCCAAAAGGATGGAGTGTTGGAGTCATTCAACCTTAGGGAAGATGACACATGCGAGTCTTGTTTACTTGGAAAGATGACTAAGTCACCCTTCACGAGTACTTGTGAAAGAGGTGATGGACTATTAGACCTAATACATACCGATGTATGTGGACCCTTTCGATCAACTACGAAAGATGGGAACCGCTTCTATGTGACTTTTACCGATGATTATAGTAGATATGGGTATATCTATTTAATCAAGCAAAAGTCAGAAACCTTTGAAAGGTTCAAAGAGTTCAAGAATGAAGTGGAGAATCAATTGGGCAGGAAAATCAAGATGCTTCGATCCAATCGAGGAGGAGAGTACCTAAGTCTTGAATTCCATGATTATCTCAAGGAGTGTGGAATAGTTTCACAATTGACGCCACCTAGGACACCACAATTGAATGGTGTGGCAGAAAGGCGTAATCGAACCTTATTGGATATGGTTTGCTCTATGATGAGTCGTGCTTCACTACCTATCTTCATTTGGGGGTATGCCTTAGAGACTGCCGCCCATATCCTTAACCGAGTCCCTACTAAGAAGGTTGCCAAAACACCTCACGAGATGTGGACAGGGAAAGCTCCCTCGTTGGCACACATCAAGGTTTGGGGTTGCGAGGCTTTCGTAAGACGAGATACTCACGACAAGCTTGAACCTCGTAGTGAGCGATGTATTTTCATCGGCTACCCGCAGACATCCTTTGGATATCTCTTCTATAGACCGAAGGACAATGTTGTCTTCGTTGCGAGGAGAGGAGTTTTCCGAGAACGAGAACTCATAAGCCAAGGAGACAGTGGGAGGCAAATCGAACTTGAAGAGATTCAAGAGTCGATAGATGAAGGAACCTCTACCGCTGGCACTCAACCCGAGGAGGAAACTCCGGTTGAACCGATTGACGAGTCCTTACCTCTTAGACGTTCCGATAGAGTTAGAGTTCATCCCCAGTTTTATGGTTTTCATATTACTACCGAAGGGGACACGTATATTAGTGATGGTACACTAGTAAATCTTGATGAACCTAATAGCTATAAGGAAGCCATGGCAGGCCCGGAGTCTGCGAAATGGAAAGAGGCAATGGATAGCGAGATCCAATCCATGTATGATAACCAAGTTTGGAATTTGGTTGATAATGTGCCCGGACGTAAGACCGTTGGGTGCAAATGGATCTTTAAGAAGAAGACCGACGTGGATGGGAACATACACACGTATAAAGCGCGATTAGTTGCGAAGGGCTTTACTCAAACTCCAGGAGTTGACTATGATGAGACCTTCTCACCAGTTGCGAAGATTAAATCTATTAGAGTGATGCTAACAATTGTCACATTTCATGATTATGAAATTTGGCAAATGGATGTCAAGACCGCCTTCCTTAATGGAAAGTTGGCTGAGGATGTTTACATGGCTCAGCCAGAGGGGTTTGTGGATCCGAAGCATCCAAATAGAGTGTGTAATCTTGAGAAGTCTGTTTATGGACTTAAGCAAGCGTCTCGCAGATGGAATCTTTGCTTCGATGAGAAAGTCAAAGAGTTTGGATTTGTACGAAGCGAAGACGAATCTTGTGTATATGTCAAAGCCAGTGGGAGTATAGTAAGCTTCCTCGTTCTATATGTCGATGACATATTACTCATAGGAAACGACATCCCGACTCTGCAGGAAGTCAAGTCCTGGCTCGGGAAGTGTTTCGCTATGAAGGACCTCGGAGAGGCTTCTTACATTTTGGGAATAAGGATAGTAAGAGAAAGAAGTAAGAGACTAATTGGACTTAGTCAGAATACTTACTTAGAGAAGGTACTAAAACGTTTTAGTATGGAAAACTCAAAGAAGGGAGAACTACCGATACAAGGTAATGCCAAGTTGAGTAAGACTCAAAGTCCGAGTACCGAAGCTGAAATAGCAGAAATGAGTCGAGTACCATACGCTTCCACAGTTGGCTCAATCATGTACGCTATGACTTGTACTTGCCCTGATGTAGCCTTCTCTTTGAGCATGGTTAGCAGATATCAAGGGAACCCTGGCAAAGCACATTGGATTGCGGTGAAGAATATCCTTAAGTACCTTCGGAGGACGAAGGAATGGTTCTTAGTCCTTGGAGGGAGTGATGACTTGAAGGTGCGAGGGTATAGTGATGCCAGTTTTCAGACCGATAGGGACAACTACCGTTCGCAGTTGGGCTGGGTCTTTACCCTAAATGGAGGAGCAGTAACTTGGAAGAGTTCCAAGCAAGAAACCGTAGCTGATTCAACGTGCGAATCAGAGTACATCGCAGCGAGCGAAGCGTCGAAGGAGGCAATATGGCTAAAGAACTTCATCGGTGATCTTGGAGTTGTGCCTGCCATAAAGGAGCCCATGGAGATTTTCTGTGATAACGAAGGTGCGGTTGCCTTGACCAAGGAACCGAGGGATCATGGTAGATCAAGACATATCGACAGAAAATATCACTTCATTAGACATCGTGTAGAAGAAGGACAACTTATAGTTAAGAGGATATCATCAGAAAATAACCCAACAGATCCGCTTACGAAGGGACTGAGTAGGGTTAAGCACTTACAACATGCTAGGAGTATTGGGCTGAAGGATGATATTAGTATAGATTAGATAGTATTAGAAACGTATAATAGATAAATGTAATTAACATTTGGCGATTAAATAAAGGAGTTTTATTTATGAGTAATGTTACTGTCTTATGTTAATCGTTTAACTATTGTTTCACTTTGCATGTTTTGACTTCCAGAATAATTGAATTTATTATGAATAATCGAATTGTTAAAATTGTCCACAATCGTTCATATGTTGGAAGTAGATATGAATGAAGATTGTCATGAATTGGTGTGTAGATTGTCTAAATGGTATTAGACATAGCAAAGGGTTGCTGCAACGTTCATGAGTGCTTATGAACTGGTTTTGAGCATTGGAATAAACCCGCGCTTGCTGGAATCACTTTATGGAATACGATATAAAAGGTGATCGCAAGACGATAATATCATATAGTCTTAAAACCTAGATATATGGTTTATTATTTGTTAATTGATTGTACATTGATAATGCGAAAACGCATCAGTAACTCGATGTTATAAAACACATTGTTGTGTATAGTTGGTTAATGAATAAGTAAATGCATATAAGTCGAAGTTTATCTGTAACTTTTATCAAAAAGGTAAAAGCGATATCTCGGCCGCTCGATGATTTGATTTGACTTATGTGTCGGGCCCGGTCTGAACTAAATTGATTTGTTTGATTAAGTTCTATGTCGAATAAATCAGATATCGAGAAATCAAATGCTATACTAACCATTCCATAGGATTGTCAGCATGATATCTAACAGAGGACTGTACGATCGAGTTTGACAGCATCTTTGAGAGCTACGATTGCAAACTGAATTGTACTTGTATAGTTACTAGACTTATCCAAGTGGGAGACTGTTGGAATAGTGTCTAAGGCTGCAACTATATTAGGCAAGTATTTGACCCGGTTGTGCATGGTCCTTTTGGGTTGCCTTCACCATAGCAACTTGATGGGATGATTTGTTAAGAGAGAGTAAATATTATAAGGAATAATATATATAGTTATTTGATTAATATAAGTCATAGATTAATTAGTATTAATTTGGTGACTTAAAGAGATTAATTAAATAAGAGGGTATAAACTGTCAATTGTTTGATAGTTAAACTTGAGACTGTAAATCCATATAGATATGGATTGGACAAATTCTAGGAGCTAAAGGATAGCTCAAAATCGTCCATGATGTTATCTAGGAATGGATTTGGATAGCCTTAAGAGAAGATTATCCAATTAGGGTTTAGACTGTAACCCTTAAGGAGTCTGCAAGTATAAATTAGAGGTGGCAAAAATTGACACGACACGAAACCCAACACGAACCCGACACGAAATAAACGGGTTTGGGTAAGATTTTCAACCCGTTTAAATAAATGGGTTGACACGACACGACATGAAAATTAAACGGGTAAGGTTAGGGTTGAGAATTTCAACTCGAATATGACTCGAAAATGACCCGTTTATTTATATGCAAGTTTTTTGAATCATTTAAATAAACTAGAAAGATACAAAACCAAAACCATAAGTAAAAGAAAACCTTCAAATTGAGTCGTTTTGTAATGTTGAAATGACTTAGCCATCTAGATCAAGACTTAATTTCAGTTTTTCCATTCTCTCCCAAATTACCCAGTCTCTTTCACCACTCTCACATCCTCGCGACCTTTTCATCCGCCTCCCCAACTCCCACTCTTTTAATTTTGTCATCTAAACTTGCTATGACTTCATCTATTCTGCCTCCAAACTATTAGTTTTTCCTTTCCGCCTACCCAACTCCTACTCTTTTAACATGCTCAATCTTTTAACCTCACATGACACGACATATTTCAAGGTATAGCCCTAACCTGAAACCCGACACGAAATCCACACGAAAATAAACGGGCTGACGCGACACGACACGTTAATTAAATGGGTCGGGTTAGGGTCAAGCATTTTCAACCCGTTTAGTGTTTCGACACGACACGAACCCGACACGACACGACATGATTGCCACCTCTAGTATAAATAGACCCTATGGGTTAGGGAAATCGGCATCTCATCTAAAGTAAGAGAACTCTGGATGATTTCCTCCCCTCTCCTCTCTCCTAAATCATCTTCTTTGCTATTGGTGTTTGTAAGCCATTAAAGGAGTGACATTTGTGACTCTAGAAGCTCCAAGACAACTAGATCAACAAGGAATTCAAAGGTATGGTTCTAGATCTGTTTCAATGTTGTTATTTAACCTAATTAGGCATTAGAAGTATTGGATTCAAAGCATGTTTAATTAGAAAGCCTAGATCCAAGCATTAGGGTTTTGCATGCGCACATAGGAAAGTTCTTATGGCTAAAACCCATCAACTTTATCATGAGTGGTATCTATGTGTGACCGGAGGGTCTTATGTGCTTATTTGAGTTATGTGATATTATCCATTTTGTTTGTGTGATATATATGCTATATTTTATGTTTACTGAGATGGGACCGGAGGGCCCAACCCGAGTTGTAGGACCGGAGGGTTTCCACTAAGACAGGACTGGAGGGTCTAAACCGAGTTGTGAGACCGGAGGGTCCTCACTGAGACACATGACCGGAGGGTCCAAATCAAGACACATGAGATCGGAGGGTCCATGTCGAGTTATAGCCACGAGAGGCTTATTATTTGTGCATGTGGTATTTTAGGAAACTCACTAAGCTTCGTGCTTACCGTGTTATGTGTTATGTGTTTCAGGTACTTCTCAGGATCGCAGGAAGACCCCGACTTGATTGTACACACACCCACATTGGAGATATGTTTTTGGAGGATCCTGGATTTGTGATAAACAATTTTTGAAATATGTGTTGATAATTGATACTTGAGATTTTTGTGAAAATGTGACATGTGTTTTATTGTGTTCGAAAATGAAAAATTTGGTTTGAAAATTTATGGTGTTATAAATTGGAATTAGAGCCTTGGTTTGAGGGATTTAGATGCACCTGTGACATCCCCAAAATCACGGCCAGAAAAGACCGATTTTGTTTATGCTTTGTTTAAAAATCAGAGTAACATTTTAAATAAAAGTGTTGCGGAATTTGTCCCAAAACAAAATATGATAAAGATTTATCAAAAGCATTTCCATAGAAATGTATTTCATTAAAAGACTTGGGATGTCATGTTCGTACAGATCAAAAGCATAAACAGTACAATATAAGCCTTACTACATTATTTCATATCTACAGGCCTATATCCGTAATCCCTCGTCCAAACATCATATCTATGCTCATGCACCACTACCTGTAATACATAAAACTGAGTGGGTCAGGCTTGGGAGCCTGGTGAGCACATAGGATTGTCAACCCACAATAAATAAGTTTATTAATTCCATCAATCAACAATAACCCGATTACCGATTCCCGTTATCCTCACATTACGTCTCTAAACACCTATCATAAGGGACCTATCCTAAGGATCATCATCGGGATGGATACTACTGCTAAGGGGGTTCCTCAGCAATAAATGTCCTAAAGGCAACCATGTGGGGGATGGAGTACACCGTTGAACACATCGTTTACAAACACCTACAGGTTGCGAGCCTGCTAGTGTTCCACTGGAATGTCTAGAAGAGTCCGTGGTTGTCATCTATACTCCGCTAGATGACCGGATCAACAACAACAACATCGAGGCCTCTCATCATTTTATCACACATCACCTATTACATCTACCCATGTTTTACCCCAACATTTTCATATATATAAAATACATATACAATTTAAATCATTGAAAACATGTATAAAAACGTTCATCCAACATAGATAGCAAGTATTCAAATAATATGCACACACATAGCACGTAATTTATATAAAATACTTCATATCTATGTGTAAGCTGAAAGTAACTATGCACTCACCTGAAAGGTGGTGACTCAGCACTCGGACAGTGCTTCGATACTCTCAAAACGATTTTCCTTCGATAAAACCTAGTATCGATACCACTAGGGTTTAGTCTAACAATAATCGCGACAAATTAATTGTCTGGGTATTATTATTATTATATAAGCATTAATAACACTCAATATAACTCATAATAATAGCCCAAATAAATATTTTAAGGACCTAATAACATTCCTATAATTATTTGAAAGCTATATAAAAAATTGCGTAATCGTAGCACACTTACAACGAATTTTATCGAAAACCAGAACTTAATTGGAGCAGCGTTTCAAAACCGAAATACTCCTTTTTCTCGGGACTCCGGGAGCCTCGGGGCTTCCCTAGGGTGCTAGGGGTTTTATCTAAGGCTTAGGGGTGTTTAGAGCATTCAGAAAGAATAAGTTTTTAGAGAGAGAGAGTGAGTTTTGGTGTGAAAATGAGGGTTGCCTTCGGACCCCTTTTATAGGTGCAAAGCCTCGGTCTACGCTGGGCGTCCAGCAGCGCTACGTTGGGCGTAGCTCGGATATAGTTGCCAGCTCGCACCATCTGGCTCACACTCGGACTCGGAAGGGATAAGAGCGAAGGTACGCAGGGCGTACAGACTTCGGATGCGGGGCGTAAGTGAGGGGTGGCGTGTCGCAATCCAAAGCGACTTCTGAGACTAGCATCGGACGGTTGTGGTGCTGCCACGTCATCGATTTAGCAACAGACTTCGCAATTTCGAGTTACAACTTAAAAAATTCGTAACTTTCGCGTACGACCTCCGTTTTCTACGTTCTTTATGTCCACGCGAAGGTGGGAACATACTCTACAACTCTCATTTAGACTTCATCGGCTAATTTTGGCTCGATTTTTAATTTTATATTATTAATAGGCCGGGACAGGATTGGTCCGTTAAATCCTCATAACTTCTTCATCCGACATCCGTTTTCACCCATCTTTTTCTCGTTACGCTACTCTCAACGAGATCTTCGATTCTCGTTTAGGTCGTGTTGGCTAAAAATCACTCGATCTAACATTCGAATTTCGAGCTGTAAACTACTATTCCGAAACTTCGAAAAATCATAACTTCTTCATACGAAGTCAGATTTGGGTGTCCTTTTTATCGATGTTCTTAGTTTAACATACTCTACAACTTTTGTTTAGATCGCTAAGGCTAAACCTTGCTCTATCGTAAATTCACTATTTAAGCTTCCCGGTATCGAGCCGGTTCTGTCGCGAAACTTCAACGGGTCATAACTTCTTCGTTATAACTCGGATTTCGGTGTTCCTTATATGTATGGAAACCTTGAGACATATTCTACAACTTTATGTAGAGATATCGGGCTTATATCACACTTTAATTTTGATGCTTATTTTTATTCTTTATTAATTATACATTTATAATTAAATCATAAACACATAAACACACATAATTCACATAATACTCAAATATTTCATCTTTATTACTTCAAAAAGAGTTATAAGAGTTGACCTAGACTATTACATTGGAAAAAATGCTTAGCCCTGAAAGTCGGGCGTTACAGCACCTCCGGGTGTGTTTGGACTCAAACTGAGGATTTGAGAAAAAATTTCAAAAGAGATAATTTTTCTAAAACAAGAAAAGAGTTTAAGAGAAAACGAGTTGGAGCGGTGTGTATAATCAGCCAGAGCCCGTACGGTGATTTCCCAAAATACCCTTAATTTTGTGTTATGAGATATTTTATTAGAAATGCATGCTAAAGAGTAGGCTATGTATTTCATATTCTAGGGCTAGAGTTGCATGATTTTTGATGCCTTAGCCTATGAGATGCTTTTGATTAGTGTTATCTTTTATTTGCTCTGAGTATGTGCTGAGTTCTGAGTCGAGAGATAATATAGGAAGGATACATAGATGAGCATATGAGTAGTCTGCTGAGAGAGTAGTCTGATATGTGAGAGATAGATTACTTGTGAATTAGAATCCTAGGAGGAGGACTTGGGATGACTACAGGTTGGTATGGAAGGTAGTATTGGGCCCATACTACTGGAAACAATGGATCTGTAGACAGTCCAAGTAAGAATCCTTAGGATGCTAAGGAGAAAGTAGGGGCGAGTGATCGAGTGTGACTATACTCGAGCGAGTATCTGATGATTTTGTGTTGTGTTTCAGAGACATCATGGTGGGTACACGCCACAACCCAGAGAGCAGTAGAGTTAGCGATGATAAGATTCGCAGGATGATTCACGACGAGGTGGCCGCAACCATATGAGAGGCTATTTCGGAGATGTTTGGGTCTATTAAGACCACTTTGGTTGAGACGTTTGATGAGCGATATGTTGCAGTCACTGAGGCGGCTGCTGCTGTAGCAACTGCAGTTGTCGCTGCTGCCAGGCCATAGGGAGGTGACTCGTTGTTGTACCGGGAGTTTAGCAACACGAAGCCACCAGAGTTTGATGGGACTCAGGATCCTATTATTGTGATGAGATAGATCTATGATATCAAGGGGTGTTTCTATACTTGTTCATGCCCAGAGCATTTGAAGGTATGGTTCGCACTGAACCAACTTCGCTTGGGAGCGAAGGACTGGTGGAAGTTTGTGACAACTAGTTTTACTCCTGTATATCACACTGCAGTGATATGGGAGAGGTTTACATTGATGTTACAAGATGAGTATATTCTCTTGGTGGAGAGGGAATGATTGGCCCATGAGTTTTTGTCTCTCAAGCAGAAGACAGAGTCAGTGACATAGATTACGAGGATGTTTCACAAGAGGGCGTAGTTCTGCCCTGAGCACGTGTCTACTGAGTAGGCACGTATGCGCCGCTATTTAAGCATTTTAAGGAGGGATATTCGAGAGTTCCCAGTGAACTTGTCTTATCGGACATTTGCTGAGCATCAGGAAAATTCCCGGAAGAGGGAGATTAAGCTGGAGAATCAGGCCAGGGAGGAGGCGGAGTCTCAGGGGAGAGACTGGCGGCCTGCATAGTTGCAGCCGGCAGCTAAGCGGGCTAAGCCCACTGATGCGATATCAGGGGGCCAGAAAGGCCGCACTTGTGGGAAGTGTGGCAAGAGTCATAGGGGATCATGTCGAGCAGGTGTTTGCTACAAATGTGGCAAAGAGGGGCATATGGCGAGGGATTTCCCAAGGGGTTTGCAATCTGCTTCCACTACAACCAAATTGGCCATCGAAAGGCCGAGTGCCCCCAATTGCTTCAGGGATCTGCACCTACTGCTATACGAGCTACCGAGAGCCAGCCAGCAAATGTCAAGACACTGAGGGTTTGTGGAAGAGCCTTTTAGCTAACAGCGGAGGAGGTTTGCGCAGCACCAGATATTGTGGTCAGTATGTGTTCTTTTACTTATTCTATTTTGTGTTATATTATGCTTATATTATGTAGTGTATAGGTACTTTTCTTGTGAGTTCTGTACCTGCCTTGGTGTTATTTGACTCTGGTGCGAGTCGATCCTTCATGTCATTAGCATTTAGTCGCCACATCAGTATTCAACGTGAGGTATTGAGTCGACCTTTCAGAGTTTCTATAGCCTATGAGCATGCGGTGTTTGCTACTGATGTGTGCTCGAGATTTTTGGTGTTGAGTTTCCGATAGATTTTTTGCCAATCGTGTTGGGTGATGTCTGTGGCATTGTGGCCATCGACTAGTTGAGGAGGTTCAAAGTTGCGATCGACAGCGAGCGTCAGATGGTGACCATACGAGACCCTAGTGGGGGAGTGCTTACAATGTATGGCGAGGGTACCAGATTTGGGACAGCTTTCTGCTCGGCTGCTAGAGCGAGACAGAGTCTACAGCAGGGTTGTAGGGGCTTTTTCGCGTATGTAATGGACACGGGTTGCTACTGAGAGACCGAGTTCTATCACCGAGGTTCCGATAGTGAGTGATTTTCTAGATGTTTTTCTCGAGGAGTTACCAGGTGTGCCTCCCGAGAGGCAAGTGGAGTTCCGGATTGATTTGGTTCCAAGAGCGGCACCTTTTCGCCTTGTACCACCAGAGATGCATGAGTTATCCTCATAGCTCCAGGAGCTGTTAGGGAAGGGTTTTATTAGGCCAAACAAATCGTTGTGGGGAGCGCCAATCCTTTTTGTTAAGAAAAAGGATGGTTTACACCGGATGTGCATTGATTATCGGGTGTTGAACAAGCTGACGGTCAAGAATTGTTATCCACTTCCGATGATCGACGATTTGTTCAATCAGTTTCATGGGGCGTCTTGGTTTTCCAATATTGATTTGAGGTCTGGATATCATCATATGAGAGTCTGCGATGAGGATATTCAGAAGACGACCTTTAGGACTCGTTATGAGCACTACGAGTTTGTGGTGATGCCTTTCGGGCTCACCAACGCACCGACAACTTTCATGGACCTCATGAACCAGGTGTGAAGGCATTTGTTGGATCGAGCGGCGATCATGTTCATCAATGATATCTTAGTGTATTCGAGATCCAGAGAGCAGCACGAGGAGCATCTGAGAGAGATTCTTGGAGTTTTGAGGTCGGAAAGGCTTCATGCCAAATTCTCCAAGTGTGATTTCTGGTTATGAGAGGTCCAATTCCTGGGGCACCTCGTTAACCAGAATGGGATATTAGTCGAACCGACCAAGATTGAGGCGGTGATGAGATGGGAGGTGCCTACCCCCCGAGATCAGGAGTTTTTTGGGTTTGGTCGGCTACTATCGGAGATTTATCACGAATTTATCCAAGATTATCATCCCTCTCACCAGGTTGATCCGGAAGGGTGTTACTTTTATTTTTGGTCCCGAGCAGCATGCCTCAATTGAGACTATTCGCCAGAAATTGTGAAAAGCCTTGATGTTAGCCCTCCCTAAGGGAGTGGAGGACTTTGTGGTTTATTACGATGCGTCTATATTAAGGATGGGTATGGTGCTGATGCAGAAAGGGCACGTGATAGAATACGCATCGAGGAAGTTGAAGCCTCGTGAAACAAGATATCCTACCCATGATCTAGAGCTGGGGGCGGTGGTGTTTGCCCTCAAGATATGACATCACTATTTATACGAGGTTTGGTGTACCATATACATGGACCATAAGAGTCTGGTTGGATGTAGTGAAAGACTTTGACTACGAGATCCTGTATCATCCAGGAAAGGCTAATATGGTAGCCGAAGCCCTGATCCGTAGAGCAGCGAGTGCTCCGATATGAGATGTGTGTATGAGGATGACGGTGATGACTCCATTCTTAGATACCATTCGAGACGCATAGGTGGAGGTTGTGAAACCAGAGAACCGCAAGAGGGAGTGGATGATTGGGTAGGTGTCTGAGTTTATGACGGATAGTCCAGGGCTTATGACTATCCGAGGGCGGATTTGGGTGCCCTATACGGGTAAAGCTTGACGTATACTGATGGAGTAGGCACATAGATTGAGATTCTCGATCCATCCAAGGGGTGCTAAGATGTATTTGGACCCAAAGAGAGATTATTGGGGGCCCTGGATGAAGACAAATGTGGTATGGGTAGTTGAGAGGTGCTTAACCTGCCGTCGGGTTAAGGCAGAGCACCAGCAACCACATGGTCCATTACAGCCTTTAGAAATTCCCCAGTGGAAGTGGGAACAAATTTCTATGGACTTTATCACCAAGTTACCGAGGACTGGGCGTGGGGTTGACACGATATGGGTGATTGTGGACCGACTAACGAAAAGTGCTTACTTCCTTGCTATTAGTGAGAGCTCTTCTGCAGAGAGACTGGCTGATATTTATGTGAGAGAGGTGGTAGCATGGCATGGAGTGCCGACCTCTATGGTGTCAGATTGAGACATGAGTTTTACTTCCAGGTTTTGGAAGAAATTTCATGAGGAGCTGGGCACATCTTTGCATTTCAATACCGCATACCACCCGCAGACGGACGGACAAAGCGAGCGAACAATTCAGACGCTTGAGGACATGTTGCGTGCATGTGTCATGGACTTCGTAGGAAGTTGGGACACTTATTTACCCCTGGATAAGTTTTCTTACAACAACAGCCATCATTCGCGTATTGGTATGCCTCTCTTTGAGATTCTACACGGGAGGAGGTGTCAAACGTCCATTTGTTGGGGAGAAGTGGGGCAGAAAGTGATGGGTGGCACTGAGATAGTGTCGAAGATGATTGAGCAGATTCAGCAGGTCAGACAGGGGTTACTGATGGCCTAGAGTCGCCAGAAGAGTTATGCAAACAAGCGACAATCCAAGCTAGAGTTACAAGTCGGAGATTTTGTCCACCTGAAGGTATCCCCTTGGAAAGGGGTGATCCAATTTAGGAAACGGGCCAAGCTAGGGTCCCGATACATCGGTCCTTTCAGAGTGACAACCAGAGTGGGTAAGGTAGCAAACCGATTGGAGCTACCTGCAGAGTTGAGTTAGATTCATCACACCTTCCACGTGTCCCAATTGAGGAAGTGTGTAGCCGATGAGACAACAATGGTACCCCTAGAGGACGTTCAGGTGGATGCGAGCCTGAACTACATTGAGAGACTGGTTGCTATCGTGGATCGATAGGAGAAAGTTCTGAGAAACAAAGAGGTGCCCTTGTTTTAGGTTCAGTGGCAGCATTGGAGAGGGTCCGGTTGACTTGGGAGCCGGAGTCTGAGATGTGAGAGTAACATCCAGAGTTATTTACAGACCATAACTTCAAGGGTGAAATCTGATTATAGTGGGGGAGAATTGTAACATCCCAAGTCCAGGTATACTTTATAACCCTTGATCTTTTGAGTACTTGTCCATTTTAGCCCCTTTATTAAGAAAAGGTGGTGAATGAGTACGTGTGGCGTACGCGAGTGTACGCTTAACGTACTCATATGCGTGCTTTTGATGCGAAAGCTACCTAGTACACTGGGTGTACTAGGCCCATAGTGAAAACCCTAATTTAGGGTGAGTCCCCTATATAAAGGATATGGTGGCATCATTCCTGGCCACCATTCTCAGACAACAAACCCTCTTAAACCCTAAACCTTCGTTCATAGAGCTTGTGAGTGCATTTGAGAGCCTTTGAGTGATTTTGTGTGTTCTTGGAGTGAAAAAGAAGATTTGGAGAAGAAGGAGTGAGCCTCCAGGCCCTTGGATCTGAGCATATCTAAGTTGGGAGCTTCACATATAGGTATAAAGCTTCAAGCTTTCTCACTTTTTTGATTTCTGCATCATAGTAGAGTATTTTAGGGTTTTTTCCCAAAAGTTGGAGACTTTATGAGATATTGAGCTCCAGAGATTATGATAAACCCCCTTTGAGTGTATTCAGTGGTGTAATGTCATAAAAATCAAGACTTGGACGTTGGAATCAAGCCATGCATGAGATATAGGGATTTTGAGTAAAGAGAGTGAGAGTTTTGTGTGTTTGTGACCTTACCAGCTTTGCAAAGGCTTAAAGTCACTGACTTTATGGAGTAAGAGATATCAGGGAGTCCAGATCTGTAATATGAGCCAAGGTCTTAACTGATTAAGACCAAACGAGTAGAAAGAGTGAAATTGGGATGTACGCTGGGCGTAATACCAGTACGCGCAGCATAGGGGTCGAGCATCCCCGATGCATGCATATCATCTGAGTACGTCCATCGTAGAGAGCTGGTATGCACAACGTATGTGCTGTCGTTGACTTTTGGTTAACTTTTAGGGTTTGGTCAATTTGTGGACTATTAAGGCCGTTGACTTTTGGTTGACTTTTACCCTTCTATGAGTTTGTAGAAGGGTTGGTCTAGCTTCATTGAGAGTCGTTATTATATAGGGATAATTATCCTATTGTGTTAAGCGGAGGCTAGATCGGTGATTCGAGTTTGAGATTATCCGAGTTCTTACGAGGTGAGTCTTCTCATTATACTTTACCATGCATGGTATTTATGTGTGACCGGAGGGTGTTATGTGCTTACTTGAGTTATGTGATATTATGCATTTTGTCTGTGTGATATATATATTCTATATTTTGTGTTTACTGAGATCGGACCAGAGGGTCTAACCTGAGTTGTGGGACCGAAAGCTTTCCACTGAGACAGGACCGGAGGGTCCAAACCGAGTTGTGAGACCGGAGGGTCATCGAGACGCATGAACGAAGGGTCCACACCAAGACGCATGAGATCGGAGGGTCCATGCCGTGTTATAGACATGAGAGGCTTATTATTTGTGCATGTGGTATTTTGGGGAACTCACTAAGCTTCGTGCTTACCGTATTATGTGTTATGTGTTTCAGGTACTTCTCAGGATCGCAGGAATGGCCCGACTTGATTGTACACACACCCGCATTGGAGATATGTTTTTGGAGGATCCTGGGTTTGTGATAAATAATTTTTGAAATATGTGTTGATAATTGATATTTGAGATTTTTGTGAAAATGTGACACGTGTTTTATTGTGTTTGAAAATGAAAATTTTGGTTTGAAAATTTACGGTGTTACAAGTTTGAGGGAGAAGTTCCCGATATAATTCCACTTTTGAAGATGAGGATTTATGAAGACAAGAGGTTGCCTGAAGATCCTGAAGTGATTGTTGACTCTAAGACGAAGAAGTTACAACACATGATGGTCGAATTAGTGCTAGTGCGTTGGAAACATTTGAATGGGCTGAACCTAACCTTGGAGACGAAAGCGAGATAAATAATCGATATCCACATATGTTTGCTAATGCTTGATTCCGAGGACGGAATCATTCTAAGGGGGGAGAATTGTTACGTCTGCGTTTCCTGATAGACAATTATAAGAGGATGTAATAGTTAGGGTCAACAATAGTAACCTATTTGATATAATAAAGGAACATTATTTGAGTATTATGTGTTCTACAGTTGTAGCATGTGTGCTTATAGCGATATAATAAATTAAGAGTAAAATACCGTCTAAATAGAATAATAATTACGAAGAGTATCATTGATGAAAGTTGAAGTAGTCGTAACAAGGATTCTGGATATATAATGAATGCCTAAATCGGACTTATAATGAAGAAGTTATTATCCGTTGAAATTTCGCTATTCGACCCAATACGGCAACGTGCGTCGTAAAAAGTAAAACTTTGTTAAGTTACTTTTTAGCCTTAATGATCTAAACGAAAGTCGTAGTAGTCGTTAAACCGAGAGCGTGCATATAGAGAAAGTGAAATCTCACTTCATGAGAGGAAGTTATGATTTTTCTAAGATTCAACATTGAAGTAGACAACTCAGAAATCAAATTTTAGATTGGTAGATTTTTAGCCAAAATGATCTAAACGAGAATTGAAGATCTCGTTAATAGGAGTTCAACATATAAAGATGGTCGAAAACGGACGTCGGATGACAAAGTTATGCATTTTACACAAGCTTTAATAGTCTAATCCTATGTGAAATAAATAAAGTCAAAATTAGCTGACCGAGTCTAAATGAAAGTTGTAGCTCTCGTCGATAGTTATGAGTGGATATAAAGAATGTAAAAAACGAAGTTCGTATGAAGAAGTCAAGCAATTGTGAAGTTTGAGATTCATTGCACGTGTGTGCGCCTCGCGCACAACCTTCTAGAAGCCATCTACATCGCCCCACACAGAGCCGTACACTTGTCAACACACCTGAGGAGCCACATCGACCATGTGCACAACACACATGGCCCTTCCATGGCACGCGGGTCTGGGTTCTAGCTTATAAATAGCTCATTTGTGTTCCTTCGATTCCCCACATCTCCTCTACAACTCTCTCTCGAATTCTACTTCTTTTGGTCCGAATCTTTCTTATATTTTAGGGTATTTTGGCAGTTCTGAGGTCCCTAATCTCCTGGTATCTAGTAGTTATCAGTCTGAAGTTCCGTTATCGTAATTTCTAGACTTTTGTCTAGGAAATCTATGTAAGTTAAATTACACTTTATATATTTGCTATAATTTATATTTAAATTCATAGTAGTTGTTATGAATTTATAAATAAGAACTATCTGTAATTCCAAGTTATAATATTGATTAATCTACTTACGGGAGAGGTGTCTAGAATGGGTTTCAGAAGAGCTATTATGCCGAAATGGTCCTGCCTCCCAACTGTCATGCCTAACTGGTTCTTAATTGATAGAACTATTCATTGGAATAATTGATAGGTCTAGACTATTTTCAGTCACGTAGAATATTAAAGTAAGACTTAGTGCTACTGATATTAGGTTGCGTCAAAGGAAAAGTCAGCTGCTAGAAGCGAAGTGTTGTCTGAGTTCGAGTCATCAATTTATCAAGTGAGTGTATAGTTACTTTCATCTTACACATAGATATGAAGTATTTAAGATAACTACATGATATATGTGCTTATTATCTGTGTTCCTGATATCTATACTAGATAAACAATTTATACATGTTTAACTTGATTCAAACTGTATATGTATTTTTATACCTATAAATATATTGGGTAGAGATGGGTAGATAAAAGGTGATATAGATGATCAGAGATGAAATATGAGATAGATGATTAGAGGCCTTGACTTAAAGATGATATAGTTGTCTAGCGGAGTATAGATGACGACCACAGACTATTCTAGACAGTCCAGTGAAATGCTAGCAGACTCGTAACCTGTAGGTATTTTTGAACTAAGTGTTCACCAGGTGTACTCCACCCCCTCTACTATTACCTTATTGACATATATTGCTAAGGAACCCCCTGAGTATTATTGTCTATCCCAAAGATAATCCTTAGGATATGTCCTTCGAATTAAAGGCTTTAGGGACAGAGAGTGGGGAAAATAGGAATGAGTAATCGAGTAGAATGATTTGATAAAAATACATAATTAAAATTATTTAATTATTGTGGGTTGAAAATCCTATGTGCTCACCAGACTCTCAAACCCAGCCTACTAAGTATTTTGTATTACGGGTAGTGGCATGAGAGCACATGTGTGATGATCAGATGGGATATTTATGGATTATAGGCTAGTAGAATAGTATATGTTTGTAAGGCATGTATTATTTCCGTTTATTCTTATGTATTGTATTAACGATGACATCCCAACATTTAATATATAAATAAAATACATTTCTTTGGAAATGGTTTGATAATGTATTTATCATATTTTTTGGAACAAATTACGCAATGTTATTTTTTCAAAAATGATACTTTGATTTTAAATAAGCATAAATAAATGGGTGTTTTCTGGCCATGAAATTGGGGATGTCACACGTAATGTAAAAGTAAATGATCCCCTTTTACCCCAAAAGAAATATCTATCCACCTACCAAAACATGTCTTTCAGAATATAGCCTCGCATGACCGTTGAGTCCTGAGTTTAGTAGAATATTTTGCAACATTGGCATGTTTAACGCCCCAAAAATAAGACCCAAATTTTTCATTTTTGATTTAATAAAACATTAATCAAAACATTGTCATACAACCCCAAAAGATCAAAGTATGTCACTACATCAAAACATATCAGAGTAAATCTCAAAAGGCGGAAAAAGGTGGTGTGTACTCTACAGTCATCCCGAGCTCTTCCCTTTTGATCCTGAAGTACCTAAAACATAAATTGAAAACAGTAAGCACTAAGCTTAGTGAGTTCTCTAAAATACCACATACTATACATAAAGAAACAAATAATAGGCCCCACCCAATGAGTGTATTGAGCCCCGCCACACTTGCATAACGGGCGTCGCTTACTAAGTATAACGGGCCCCGTCCAAACTCACATATCAGGCCCCGCCCACAGAGTCTAACGGGCCCCTCCCAAACTCGCATATTGGGCCACGCCCACTAAGTATAACGGGCCCCGCCCAAACTCGTATAACGGACCCCGCCCAACATACAAATCATATAAGCATATACACATATAAGAGTCACACATACATCTAGTATCCTAACATAATTTATCATGAGCCAACATTGTTGCCTTACACCCGCTAAACATGGTGAGGAAACTCACATCGCACTGCTGAATCTCACAGAAAAATCTCTAGCCATTAAAACCCTCGCACTATCATAAAATAACATCTAGTTAATATTTGGATCCTGACTCACACTAAGAGTCCAAATTAGGTTTAATGTCCTTTTTACCGTTTTCCTAACTTGGCGCAAGGCCAAAGCCCAATCTAAATGTCCAAAAAGCCCAAATTCCAAAATAATCACCCAAAGCCCAATTATAGCTCAATTTTCCAAATTGGGTCGAAACCCTTTTCATGGGCCTTCAACCAAAGAGTTAAATAAAATATCTACAATCCAACAAGAGAAATTTGATGGCCCAATAAGGCCTAAGATATCAAAAGCCCAACATAGCTGAATACCGAGAAGCCCACATGACCGAAGCCCAATGTTGAGTACATTATACGTACTCAGCTCGTATGCCCATCGTACTCACTTAAGGGCTTGTACGCGCAACACACCTGCTTGTATGCCCAACGTACTCCACGCTCTTAACCAACTTCTCATTCAGCTCTTAAACGGTTAAGACTTCACGCTAACACTTAGATCTGACTTCCTTAAGGTGGTTTATCACGTAAAGTTGCCAACTTTACGTGCATGCATGACTTAATGAGGCTTTTACAGCTCAAAAGAGCTTAACAAATGACTTAACTGATGCATGAGACCACAAATGCCATAAAGCTTGCATTTTTATGGACAAGGGGACCTAAAGGACCCTAGATCTACCATCGATCACTTCTGGAGTGAATTAAGAGGCTCAACAACCCAACTATGGACTTAAAAGTACAAAATGGCACCAAACTAGATCTAGCAATATGGATAGCAAGATGGAAGCTTTTTACCTTACAAGGAAAGCAAATGAAGAACAAGTCTCAGATCTTCGAACTCTAAGCACAACTCCAAATGGTTCACTTATTATTCTCCTTCACAAGCACCCAAAAATCACACTTTAAGGCTCAAACTCTCAAGATCTCACTTAGGGTTCGATTTTTTGGACAAGAGGGGATGGAGGTTGTCTAAACATAATATAGTGAGGGTATCGCAACATTTAAATAGTATACAACACCCTAAACTTAGGGTTTCATTAATTCATGTGTACGCCGTGTGTACTCCATGTACACCCAGCGTACGTTGTCTAAGGTCGCGATCCAAATCCGGGCTAGTACGCTAAGCGTACCACCCTGGACGCCACAAGTACTAGCTCAAGTACCAAAATGCAATACTTTTAATAAGGAGGGATTACATATGAAACTTACAAAATTTCCAAGTGTTACAACATGTTTGCAAGATATTGTAAGAGAAGCATCAAAAATATTGACATGCTGCAAAAAAAAAATTACTTTCAAAATAATCTCGGACTTTATAAGGTGCTCTGGAACACACTGTTATGAACATTCTGAATTAGTTCTTTGTATTCCAAACTACTTAGTTGTATATTGGACTAGCTCCTTGTATTTAGACACCTTTTAAAACTCATCTATGTGTTTTGGAATACAAAAAATCAATGTGGAATAACGTACGAAACCAAAAAAAAAAAAAAAAAAACAATGCCTCTAATACTTTGGTATGATTAACACTAAAAAACTACCTAATTTAGGCATATTCCAAAAATTAACATAATATTGCGGACTTATTCTTCGTGTTTTCGGATTAATGATTTTACAACTTTAATCATAAATTAAACTCAATAACTCACCCGTAAAACTTCAAACTCATCGGAATCAGATATAATGTATTTTTTGCCCATTGAGTCGTAAATATAATAATATTCTAGTATGCATTCCAAAATAGATTATGTAATGGTATGTATCCGGAACCGATAACATCATTCCAAAATTGTCTTCGGAAATTGGACAAGACATTAAATTTTAAAAAATAAGATAGAAATCAAAATGATTATATTAATCAATTTCCCAACAAATGACGCAAACTTTCATAATCATATAACATTCATCATTTTCTATCCATTTTACTTGATTCAAATCAAGTCAATAACATTGAAATGTTCTTTCTATTAGGTTGTTGTTATCACTTGTTCAACATATAGTTCATATAAATTACTATGTTTGCAATTAATTCATGTAAGTTACTATATAGTGAGATGTCTTTTTTTACTATGTTTGCAGTCTAACGGATAATGTAACAAACATCTTGATAATTCTAGCTATGCATTCTTATTACCTAATACACTTCACACTCACACATGTAACTTTAAAAAATAATATAACCTGGCACTCGTTGCTATAAATATAGAAATATTAATTATCCAATATAAAAAGTGACATTGTATTTTTTTAATAAATATTCACACTATAAATAAATGTTGTTCCCATAGGAGTATGAAATGAGCAAACGTGGCATGAGATGATTGGTTAACAGAATTCTTTCCCCTCCTACCACTACCAATATGATTGGAAATTTGGTGGTGCGAGAGCACACGAAGACAAATCTGAAGTCGCTGCTCCTCCGTCCCACTCACCTGCTCATCGTCCCTACAGTCCGACTACTGCATTCATTCTTGGCTCACGGGAAACCCGTATGACGTCACCTCCTCACCCTATGGGCCCCACCAGCACGCAACGTCTGGGCCCCACTATCGATTCCCATTCATTCCCCTTTTAACCGTTCGATTGAAAGCGAAAACCCCCCTCTCCTCCTCTCATCTTTCACAGAAAAACACACACACTCACCCACACAGTGGTGCAGATTTCGCGGGGTTTTCTTCCTCACATTCAACGTTACCTTCTCGATTGCTTTCGTTTTCCGCCATTGGAGACAACAAATAATCATATCGTGTTATTCCTGAAATGGACAATCGTCTACTGCAGAGTAAGATTTCGTTGATTTTTGTTTTTCTCTTTCCTTTCTTATTGTGTAATTATTTTCTTCTTGGCTCATTCGTGTAATGCGACTGAATAGAACTAGGTATCTTGAAGCTTCGAATGAAGGTAGCTTCTAGATTTGTGATTTTTGATTTGTCTCCGTTCGTTTTCTTGATTTGTTTGTTTGCGTCGGCGTACTCCTTTCCTTTCTGTTTGATTTTTTTCCCCTTTCCTATTTTATCAGATATATAGTTATAATGTATGTGTGAATTTCTTCGTTTTTAGCTATTTGATTCCTTGGATCTGTGATTTTTGTGTATGAACTTGAAGATTTATCGGGGATTCGTATTGTTGATTTATTTCCGCCACATGCTTTCGCTTCCAGATTCGTTTCAAATAGGATCTACCTCGTTGCTTTCCGATCTCCGGTAGAACTATATTCAGATGCCTTTAGAAAATTCCAAACGTGCTTGCCAAAAAAAGTATCAATAAATGCAACGTTTGTTCACATAGCTTTTTTTATGTTCTTTCCATCCGTGTTAGATTTATTTTAAAGTATTCGCTGCAACTTGAAGGATTATTAATGGTGATGAAGAAGATGCTTTATCTGTTTGTCTTTACGTATTCCCTAAAGTTTTTACTTGTATAAACATATAGTGGTAATTTTGGTTGTTAGTGTCACTTCACTTGTCATTTTCTTCCTGTCTTCTACTGAAGGCAATTGGGCGAGTAGATCCAACAGTTTTTTTATGGTATATGGATTTTCAGAGCTTGCAATAGATTACTTAGTGATAGTTTTCTTCATAACACTATGCCTTTTACTGAAACACTATCTTGTTCATTGTTGCCAGTTGCCATGAATGAATGAAAGCATCAGATACAGTGCACGGCTAATGATGAATTCACGAGAACAACAAACGCCAAAAGGGCTACATGAGAAAACAGTAACTCTACGAGCAAATAGGATCAGAAAATCATTAGACTACACTAAACTCGAAAACCCATTGTATGTTGGTCAACGTCATGAACCTAGACAAAATGCAAGTGAAGATCATATTCATACCGGAGAAAAAGATGAAAGCCTTGTGAAGCACATGAGAAATTTGCCTGGTTATCTCCAACGTGAAGAAAAAGGTGAAAAAAATATTCAAGGGAAAGCGTTAAATTTTGGTGTTCTTGACTGGGGTCGTTTAGAAAACTGGAAATCAAACGAAAAACGCATTCCACCAAGATATAACATGAAGAAGACATCATCACCCTCTCATAATCACAATAGGAAAAAGATGAATCCACATCGGAGGGATCAACAAAGATCAAACACCACTCCAAATTCATCTTCTTCAGAAAGACTTCCCCCAGGTGTTAGATGGCCTAGAGGCCAGGTACTAAAACTTCAAATTCCTGAAACTTCTGGACAAATGTTGGATGATATGCAAACTCAGTCGGTGGAGCTCGATACTAAAAAAGGGAAACAATCAGAAACAAAAATTCCGTCCAAGGATATTGATATTAATCATGGCGATGATGTTTTGATTTCACCTGATGTTCATATGATCGAAGCAAACGAAAGCAGAGCATCCGATTCCTTTTCTCCAGAGGTGGAGTTTGATTCAGTAATCCCGTTTTCCGATGTTCCTCACTCCTGTCCTTTTCCTTTATCTCTCGATTCCGTGGCAGAGCCTGAGGTAGATTTACCATTGACTCCATCGACAGATGAACAGAGTGGTGCAAAAGGGAGACATTCATCTCCGATGAGGAGGTTTAGCTTTAGTAGCCTCGGGAAGATGACCAGAAGCTTTAGCTTCAAGGAAAGCTCATCAATTCCACAGCTAAGTCCAACTTATATATCTGTGAAATCTGGACCTGTTAATCTTGAATCCGAGGATCATAGATGGAAGAAGGGAAATGCTACAACTCCATCGAGGTCTAGTCCATTAAGGAGGTTGCTAGATCCATTGTTGAAGCTCAAAGGAGGAGCTCATTTTTCCGATAAGGTTCAGAAACCAAAAATGGATTTAAACGATAATGAATCGATTCATAGCAAGAAGCAGTACAACAGATCATCAAACGTACAGGCTCTTTTACAGCTTACAATGAAGAACGGAATCCCTTTTTTCAAACTTGTTATTGAGAGCAGTAGCGACATTCTAGCTGCTGCTGTTAAAAAACTACCATCTGGAAAAGATGATTCGAGTTTGATCTACGCGTTCTACTCGGTACACGAGAACAAGAAGAAGAGTGGAAGCTGGATGATGTATCAAGGGTCAAAAGAGAAAAATTACAGGTTCGGGTACACCATTGTTGGACAGATGAAGATTTCGAGTTCTTATCATGCTGAGTTTAGTGGAGCGGAGAAAGACCTGTACGTGGTGCGAGAGTCGGTGTTATACAGCACCGATTCTGTCCAGGCGGATCAGAAAATGCTTGATTGCATGGTGGACAGGGAGTTGGCGGGTATAATTGTTAAGAATTTAAGCGATGAAAGCGGTGGAGATATTGGGAGGTCCAACAGCACGGTGGTGGTTCTTCCTGACGGTGTTCACAGCTTACCAAACTTTGGACTGCCTTCTCCGTTGATTAGCCGGTGGAGATCGGGCGGAGCTTGCGACTGTGGTGGGTGGGACATCGGTTGTCAATTTCGTGTTTTAGGTCCTCATCTGAATGAAATCGGCAAGCCTCCATCTCCATGTAGCTCAAATTCTTCAAATCGGGTCGACCTTTCTTACCAGGTACTTGATACTTGGTAATTTAATTTATAGAATTGTTTATTTTATGTGATAGATTTTTTTTAATTGGTTGCAGGGAGGACGGAAGAAGCAGTGTGGTTTTAGTTTGGTGTCACTTGAGGATGGGCTTTATTCGGTTGAATACGATCAATCAATGAGTTTGCTTCAAGCGTTCTCGGTGTGTGTGGCGGTTGTAAGTAGTCACAAGCTGACTCATATCTTTCAGGTGAATTCGGTTCCGGAATTGTCTAGAATGTTAACCGGAATTGATGACAAAGTGGAAGTAGTCGCCGGAAAATATGCTTCCAAACCACCGCCGTCGCCGGTTGGGAGGGTATAGTATTATGGGTTATGGAATATAGAGATTAGTTTTTACTTTTTTTACCTAAATCTTTTAGAGAGGGAATGAATAAGAATGCATGGGGATGGGGAGGAAGAGAGTAAAAATTTGGAGGTGGCGGAGGCTATGTTTTTAGGTATATAGCTGCTGATGGTATACTAATGGTAATGGAATATTGTGAGTCACGTACAAAGTCGTACAAAAAGCTATTCACGTCTTATCATTTTCACCAATTTTGTTTGCGTTTTTTTTAGAGAATGTCTAATATACATTTCATAATTCTAGAAAAGGATTTAAACCGATAAACATTTAGGTTCGTGCATGTTGAAGGGATAAACAATAAACCTACATCCAATTCACACTACTAACCTAATTACATGATCAAAATCAATTTACAGTCAATCCATGGACAATTGATGAAGCTAGGGTTTCAATTTACCCATCAAAGCTTCATAACTTAATTTTGGTAATGAATTCTTATCAGTCTAACGTTACAACATTAGACTAAAATACAAAACTTATTGAATGCTCAAATGTCAAGGATAAGGAATAAATGACTACCTTACTGCATTTAATTCAGTGATTTGTGTTAGATCTCATTCTCAACTTAGGTTTTCCCACTTAATTTCTAGCTCTCATCCTCTCATTTCGATGAAGGGTTTGGGTGTTAAAGAGAAATTTACGTGATTTAACAAAAATGGTCCATCAAAAAAAAAAAATTTCTTCTAATTTAACCAAAAGATGACATTCTAAATCCCTTCACTTTTCTTTCAACCATGAAAGTTAATATCTTAAGTCCTAAATCTGGTTAGATAAGTCAACATATACACAATTCTTTCCTCTCACCTCCAACCCTCCCAAACATAAAGACATGGAAAATGGGACCCTCCATCCCACACAATTAGGTACAAGTATGCAAGCTCATGGTACATGTAGAGATGAGAGAAAAGAGAGGGAGCTTCAACTCCTTTAATCCTCAGATAGCTCAAATTTGATAGTTACAGCTTTAACGTAATGGTGTTCCCGGTGACACTGTCGATACCAAAACCAACTTGTTTTCCACTCAACTCCATTCCGTATACCCTTAGTGCAAATCATCTCCCAACTTCAGATTTTGAAAAGATCGACTCCTATCTTCTAGAGCATTTCTAACTACGTTCTATTTTAAATGATAAAATAAAGTTTAGAATGATTCGTCTTCAATCCATTCTACTTTAAATGCTAGAAAGAGTATTCCTAAAATATTAAGTTTTATTTATTTATTTATTTATTAATACCCCTTCAAATTATAATGTCTTACAAATTTGTCTAAAGTCATTTTGTTACAATAACATTAAATTTTATATTATTAAATAAATATAATCAATTACAAACTTTTTTATGCCGGTTTGTAGAAATATTACACTATTTTAGATATTTGTTTATAGAAATATTTTACATATATTTGAAAAAAGATTACATATGCATTTAAAGTTACTTGATGCCAATTTGAATATTTGTAAAGTATATGTATATGTCAATTAGAAATTTTGTAAAATATGGGTTTATGTCAATTTGACCTTTTGATAAGTATGATATCACGTTATACATTATTAAAAACTAATAAAGTTTTAAATACATTTTAAAATTTAATCACATTTAAATGTAAATATAATAATATAATTAATATTTTTAAATTACATATACTCGATATTAAAACAAGTTAAACAACCCCATATATATACACAAAACCAAATTAGAAAAATTGAATAGTAACACTTCATTAGAGTTTTACTATTCTTTTATGGTTTTATCTGTAAATCTATAAATGTAAAATATGGGTGGGTTGAAAATTTTACTCTATTTACCTCTATAGGAATTTAATTAAGTTCAAAATTTCGAGTTGATCATTTTCGTTTAATTTAATTTAATTAATTGATTTAATTGATTATTTTCATTTAGTTTAATTTTCAAACATGTTTTTGTTATTTTTGCAAAAGAAAAGCTTAAGCTATGTTGTGTCTAAAACTATGAAGCAAAAGAACAAAATTTTCTTTCCATTTTCTTCCATTAGGGCGGATGAAGCGACAACGGATTGGTGGTTTTGGGACCACGGTATCAATTGATTTACTCTGACTCGTCGCGAGTTGAGGTTTTTGGCTCACATGCGGATCGAGGAACCTGAGATTTCTTCTCTCCAACAAACAAAAATTTGAAGTTATTTATTTATTTATTTATTTTTTTATAAAATTACATATTATAAATACCAACTTTTACCGTTTCAAAACAACACATTTCTTTCTTCCAAAAAAGATGAATACTCAGGAGTCCGAGTTTCTGATGAAGAAGTTTCAAGCGTAGCAAAAAATGAGTATCACAAACATCATAACATTAAAGATTTTTCATTACGAAACTGTGTAAAATATTTCAAAAAATCACCTTTCTGTTTTTTAGAATTTAAGTATTTCTTTTAGTTTTCGTTTGTTGTTTGTAGTATGTTTTTTTTTAAGTTATTTTGTTTTTTGTTTTAGGATTTAATTTAATGTTATTGTAGTGTGGTTTTAATTTATGTTATTGTGGTGTGGTTTTTTAATTAAATGTTAATTTTGATATTTTTTTTATATTTTTTTGGTTATAAATTAGTATAAGTTTATTTTAAAGATTACAAAAATCATAAATATATTATGTTTTATTTTATTTTGAAATTGCTAAATAAATTAGCTAAAAATAGTGAGATGGAACATGAGTTGAGAAATATATTATTTATGTGTTGTACGTTGAAATGATGAAAAATCTTAATATGACAGCGAGATGAATTAAATAACTTTTTTCACCCTAACTAGCAAACATCGGACATTAGTAATGATAATTCAAAGTGAGATTAGTTTTTCTATAAGAAAGACAAACCTCCTTTCTATTTTTGGTTCTAGTTATTTTAAGAATGTCGGACGTTTTATCAATATAATCAGGTTGATCTTATGTTGTCATTCTTTTTTCTCTTACACATATGTCATCTCCATATTACCATACTTTTAATATTTCTTGTTGGTAATAAAGAATAGTCACCATTAGGGTTGTTTAATGTCTTTATAAACTAAAGTGTTTGACTAAACTTTTGGATTGGACTAGTTGATTTAATATTCCGATTTTTAGATTGGTTTCGATAAAAGCTAATTATTATTTTGGATTTCGAATTTGGTTTTGGTTTATAAAATAAGAACCGGGTAATTCAAAAAAAACGAACAACAATTTAATATATATATATATATATATATATATATATATATATATATATATATATATATATATATATATATATATATATATATATATATATATATATATAATCGTTTATTAACTTAGTAAGTTATTTTTCAAATGAATTATAAAAAAATCACCTAATAAAAACCAATAATGTGAAATTTCTTTCAAATGTTTTTTTATCTATAAAATATTAAACTATAATATTTTTTTTAGTAATTGTTTATAACGTAACATCATAAAAATACCAAGAAAAATATTCATTTTTATTAAGTCATAACCTTTTCTTCTTTATTTCAAAAGATGATCTGAGTAAAAGTATTTTCAAAACATCAGAGTAAAATCATAAATAATCTTTACGAAATAATCTTCAAGGGATGCAATACTATCAAGCCGGACCTTCCTTTTGAAACCAAAAGTACCTAAAAATATTTTAAACATAAACTGTACGCTTAAAACTTAACGAATTCCCCAAAATACCATATATCAAACATATAAGTGCTATGGGCTACCCCCATGGTCTTTCCTTGCAATGTCGAGGGCCAAATCTTCGTCTTACATACAAGTGTCATGGGCTACCCCCATGGTCTTTTCTTGCAATGTCGATGGCCAAATCTCGGTCTTACATACAAGTGTCATAGGCTACTCTAATGGTCTTTCCTTACAATATTGATGGCCAAATCCCGGTATTACATACAAATGCCATGTGTTACCCTTACGGTCTTATTATACATAATTATAATTTGTATAAACTTGAATTGATAGTAACACAATCCTTTTGGGTTGCTCTCAAACCTAGCAATTGGGCAGGATGATTTTTGAAGAGAGAGGTTAATTTATTATTTGTTTATTAAATTGAAATAAATAATTTATTAATATATTATGAGAATAATATATTAATTAGAAATAGTAATATTCAATTAATAATTATTCAGAAATAAATTGGAAATAATTTCGGGATTAATGGAATTAATTAAAAGTGCAGGGTCTAAAGTGTAATTATTCAATAGTTGAATAAAAAGCTCTAGAACCTTCCGCACATATGGTGGATGGTTTCTAGAGTCCTTTAGGGTTTCTAGAATTATCCTTGGAGGATAATTAGGAAGCTAGATAATTATCAATTCAAGATAATATTATTATATTGGTTTTGGGTTTGTCTAGGGTTTTCAAGTTGCACTATATAAGAAGCCTTACCCCTAGCATTTTTCGGCCACTCTATTATTCTAAGGAATAGCGAAAAAATTTCTCTCCTGCCTCCTCTCTCCATAATATTCTTCTTGCTAGTTTGGGTGTGAACCACTAGAGGCACGATATTTTTGTTGTTTGCTTCCAAAGCTTCTACAAGTCAATGATCATTGTTATTTGCTATAATAACAATAATGTTCAATAAAGAAAACATAGATTTTCGTTTTAGGTTGCATGCACACTTAAGAGTTTTAAGTTTGTTTTCATTATGCCTAAAACCCATTAGATCTTTCATACAATTGTCATGGGCTACCATCATGGTCTTCCATGCAAGTATCACATAGACAAATAGCATCCTACATAATATAGTGAGAAGAATCACCTGAACTATTCAATAAAAACCCAACAGCAACCTCAACATCATAACAGGCAACCCAAACTTCCTAAAAATGAATCGAGACCAATCCTTAGTCCAATGCTCAATTCTACCCAAGTTTGACAAAAAGTCAACGCCCAGCTTAGTCAAAGTCGATGTCACCTCGTGACCATCCCTTGGTCACATCATGAGAATGCAATGAAAAAACAATCGTGATTTTAGGCACCATCACATCGTGACACATTCTATGTCACGTCGTGATTTTTGGCTAGAAGGTCAAAATCTTCATTAAGTGATTAAGTGCTAAATAGCTTCATAATGGATGAAGTCTCTAACTTTATTCATTAGGATGGTCCAAAGAATCAAGATCTAGTCTTTAAGTCTCAAAGGGACTAAGAATGCATCTCTCTCAGCTAAATCCATTAATTCCAAGTCTCCAACCTTCATATATGAATCAATATGATGTTTAGATGGATAAAGTTTCCAATTTTATCCATAATAATGTCTCAATCTTTCGAGATCTAAACTTTAATACACCAAAATAACCATGACCAAAATAACTTGAATGGCTGAAAGGGAAGGCAAAATATCAAAACTTTCCTAGTCCATGAGATCCAAGAAAACATTCTAAACATATAAAAAAGGTGTTGGAGTCCGGATCTGAAACATACATTGTCCTTAGGTCCTTGGATAGTAATAAAGTTACAAACTTTATTCCCAACTCTCACGCAAAACTCATTAAAATGGACCAAAACACCAAATACAGTTAGATCCAAAGATGTAATGCAATAAAAGTTGGAACTTTATAACTGACAAAGGTCTAGAAGGTAAAGGAAAGTTGAGATCTTCAATTGCCAAGCTTCAAGAATGTTACATGAAAGCATTGCTTCAAAAGCACCAAAAACTCCAAAAATGGATGAAATAGGAGAGGGGATGCTTAAATCTTGAAAATGGAGACGTTCTAGATATGATGGAGGCTAAGAAAATACCTTATGAATTCTTACCTTTAACTACCTTGAAAACCCTATAAAATTCGTGAGCTTTAGGTTGCACAGTTTTCATGTCGTAAGAATATATTCTCACCTCGCGAGAATAGTTTTTCACCCAATTCCACTCCAACTTCAAGCAGTCATAACTTTTTTGTTTCAACTCCATTTCGATGATCTTTATATTCACGGAAAAGTATTAACAAGCCTGATACTTTTATCTATGTAGTTTTGGTTTAGCACATGTTGAACTAAAAACCATACGTCATGAAAGAAGTGTAAAACATCATTTTTCCTATTTTACCCTTTGACTTCAAGACACAAACCAAGGCTTTAATCACTTATCCAACATTATCATCATCTAATAAGGTCTAAACCCTATTCCCTTGAAGCCCAAGACCTTACTTAATCCATTCATTGTCCACAATCCTGAAAATAAGAAACTTATCGAAACAGGATGTTACATATAAATTTTAAACCACAACAAAATAATTTCTTTTTGTTTCTTCTAAAAAGTTGACTAATATTCTAATTATATGTGGTTTTAAAATGTTACGATTTTTGAAAACCGAATTATAAAGTCAATCCAACTGAACTACAATTTGGATAGATCGAATTGAATTTGAATTTAGTTTGGACTATTTACATCCATATTTTGAAAATCAAATCAATTTGGATTCACTTGATTGGATCGGATCAAACCGACTCATCCATAAAAACACCCTAGTCACCATGGCATGCTACATTTAACAATTTATTTTATATACACAAATTATTTTAAATCCATTAATTGAAATTAAAACTACTTAACATGAAATTTATAAAAAAAAAAAGTTAGAGAATGTGAAATCATTCTCAATCGATCATTTATTTTTGCCGCAAAACCCTTCGGTGTATCCGTCCGACGGAGGATGAGTAATATTCATATATGAATATAAATATAAATGTATTCATATATGAATCAACCACCTCCCCTCCGGCACAAACCATCACCATCACCACCACCAACCACCAACACCACCTTTGCAACCAACCACCACCTCCTTCGCCACCACCCACCGTCGCTATATTCATATATAAATAAATAGTTCATCTATACTTATTCATATATGAATATGCATATTCAGATACACTTATTCATATATAAATATAAATATCCAGATACATATTCATATATGAATATGACACGTTCCTTCGGCCGGTACCCTGAAGCGGTAGATTTGAAATGAATGGTCTATATTCATTCTCAACCCTTTTTTCTCAATTGAACACACACACACTCTCTCTCTCTCTCTCTCTGTGTGTGTCTTTATAGGGCTGACAATTCTCGATACGGCCCGCGACACCACCCGCAACACAACACGACACGAAATAAATGGATTTGAGTTGAGTTTTTCAACCCGCTAACATGTCAACCCGCCAATCCGTTTATTAAACGGATCATATATGGGTTTCTAAAAAAATTAACGCGTGGACCCGCCAACCCGTTTATATTTTTAATAAAAAAATTATATTTTATTTTTAAATGTATTTATGTATCAAGTATTAATATTTAATAAGTATTATATAATATATATACCATTGATTCATACACCACTTAAATTATCTATGTTTGTATTAATGTTTAGTTTAAACATGTTTCTATGAATATTTTTAATTTTCATTTGGATGTTTAAGACTTAAGTGTCTAAAATTTGGATATGCATCAACCATCAAGAATTTAATCATGTTTAATTTTCAAGTTTATTTATGGAATCTAACCCACAAACCCGCCAACATGCGAACTCATATAAATAAATGGGTTGACGAATCATATATGGGTTTATGTTCCAAACTCGTCAACCCGTGACCCACCAACCTGTGACCTGTATATTTAAATGGGTCGCGTTTGGGTTGACATATTTTGACCCGTCAACCCGCCAACCCACAACACGCCAGCCCGAACACAACACGATTATCAGACCTATATATATATATATATATATATATATATATATATATATAATGTAAAAAAAATATTTAAAAAATATATATTGGAAAACTAATAAAAAAAAGAGAAAGAGAGTTGAATTAAACAAGAGAAAAATGGGTACGCCGCGTTCGGCTCTGGCAATGGACTAGGGATATTGTACGACATATCCATCGTTATACAACCTCATACCACCACAATGTTAGAAATCCTTTATTAGGAAAACGTGAAAATATCACTTTTAAAACATTCAAAACAAAATATCAATATTACTAAAAACATCCTTAAACAAATTCCAAAAATAATTATCAAAGTTTATTCATCAGAAAATCCTGATTTTTTATAATTGAAACCATTTGTAGTAAAAACATTTGAAATATCATGTTGTTGACGTTTCCAAAATGTCATCAACGTATAAATATTTTGAAAACCATAACACCATAAGAAATGTGGAAATTTAAAAAGAAATCCCGGTTACTTAAGCATTATATTATGAAAGAAACTAACTAAAAACTTTAGGCGAGAGTTTATATGAGTCCAACTGTGTCTTTTCCTTTGAAAAATGTTAATAAACTGTAAACGGAACATTCAATGAATAATCATAATAATAATACGAACATAATACCGATCATATCTGATGCACATAGCACTTATCATATCATCACATATAATGTTGGTACCAACTACTATCCCATAGACTGATTTACCCTTCTTAACTCCATTCTTTTACAAAGGTTATCATTAATTCTTACATAATATTTCCTTAGCTTTTCATTGATATAAGGTACATATTAAAAATTTCTATCATTTTTATAGATTTCACAATTTGATTATAAAAATTAGCTTCTTTTCTGGACCAATCAGTGAAAATTGTTACAAACACACTAAAATGAGTGAGGAACAAACTATGAAAAATATATATATATATATTCTAAACTACCTTATCTAAACTCAACCACGACTTCATGCCAATTAGATATTTCTATAACTAATTACACGTTTTACAAGATAATTATTGCAAACAGACATTATTCTAAGACCAGCCTTTGAAGAATTCCAAATCCATGCAACATAGGAATCAATCACACAAGAGAAATTAAATTGCCTCCTACCTTTTACTCCTACAATTATTCCTACCCACTAAAATTATGACAAATCACCATTCAATTTAATTGTATTTGATATATTCCTAATATAATCTTAATGATTTAGTTTAAAAAATATAGAAAGATGACACTTGTCATAATTTTATTGGGTAGGCATATTTGTAGGCATAAAAAGTAGGAATCAATTTAATTTCTCATCACACAAAACCCATTTTATGGAACAAACCGGATACAATTACCAAATTCCAAAAAGAAACCTCATGTATTTTGAATTTTCCTACATTTAATTTTGATTTTTATAAAATGACTAAAGTGGTCAATGGAATCTTCAGACGAACCTGCACCCATTGCGAAAACTGTACATTTGTGTTGGAAAAGGCAGGCCTTTGGTATTGGATGAAACTACACATCCATACCTTTCTAGGACACGAGTTTCGTGCACTTTAAACATTTTTATATGATTTTTCAAAATTAATGGACAGTTTCAAGACTTTGTAATAACAACAAAATTAACTTTAATTTTTGTCCCACTCATTAAGAACTTAACCAATTAAGCTCATATCCATCCAATTCAGTAATTATTAAGCTCTAGGATTAGCCCTAAATTAGAAGTTTAACGTTACGGATTTAATTGATTAAGAACCGTGTTTTTACACATCCAATTTCAAAAGTTGGTTGCTCTGACGACATCCAACATTGCACCCTTTTTCCTTTCTACTAAGGGCTTATTAAGTCACTAATTAAGACATATGGGGGCCAACTTTTAACAAGCTTCAAAGTGAAATGGTGTTTTAAGATTAAATTTCTTATAAACGAATCTCAAGTCAACGGATGTAATGTTTACAAGTTACGAGTGCGCACATAAGACCCAGCATCATTACTGACAACGATCTCACCTCAAATCTTTTTATGTTCGTTGAGGAACAAATATTTTACAAATTCACGTTATCATTTTTGCAGAAAAACTTGTACACGACTATAAATATACCATAACATCATATTTACTATTTCTTGATTTATGTCATCAAAATTAAATCCAAATCATCAGTTCCTAACTACTAAAATCACTGATTTTTTGCTTCCACACTCGCATGCTAAAAATCGAACTACAAAAAACTAATCAACAGCAATAGATAGCATGATAGATGATGAAGGGGGTAACATCAGTTTTAAAAAGCTCGATTTTGGAGCCTCATGGATTAAATCAGCCCAAATAATATCAAGTTTTTTCATCATCTGCAACCCTCGTTCCTCTAGAAAAACAAATGTTGAATTTAAATCCTAACATATAAATCGAGTATGCAATTAAGAAAACGTTGATGTGTTGATAGAAACATAGACCGACTTACAGGTATGTAAATCACATGAAGAAGAAAAAAATACATTAATCAGCAGCAACAATAGATTACAGTGGTGGGAAGGGAACGCATCAGTTTTAAAAAGCTCGATTTTGGAGCCTCATGGTTTAAATCAGCCCAAATATTATGATTTTTTTCATCATCTGCAACCCCAATTCCAACCAGAATTACAAAAAAAACATAACTTTACTTTAAATGTTACCTGGAACTGAAAGCTTGAGTATGAGAAAATCGATTGATAGAACCCTAATTTATATACAGGTATCGCAGGAATCAAACCCTAGAAGGATATTTCTATCTATTTCGTCAGCTTCGGCTTTAGTTGGCCCAACCCCAATTAGTTGGTAATGGGCCAACCTAACTCGAGTAACTTAGTATTGATGGTTGGCTTATTGGCTTTAGGCCTCTTGTCTCTTGGGTATTAACAAATGGATTCAACCTTTTCTAAAAATTAAAACAAATTAAACCAAATTATCCCCTATTTGGTGATATACATATATACCACGCAAAATGGTTGCAGATATCTCTTTCTAAAAGTATCAAATTTTAAAAGTAATAAGATGAGACGTGGTTTTTATTTGATATATTATTTGAATGGGTGGGGTAATTTGTTGCTTCTCAAAAGGAGCCTTGATATATTTGATATATTATGGTCTTGGGTTAAAAGTATTTTTGTTTTTCTTTAAAATATTTAATTATTTTATAACAGTTTTACGAAATTCAGGTCCCGAAAGTTATGAGTTACAATCCAAAGGATAATGTTTCTAGATTCGAGGATGTACGGTTATATCATCACATAAGTTAAGTATCAAATATCACGTACATAAGTTAAGTACCAAATACCAAGTACCAACTTATATTTATATTGTAGTTTTCTAACTAGATTATAATCCGCGTTAAATGCGGGGACATATTAAAAAAATACCAAAACATTTATATATATTGCATAATAATTATAAAAAAAAGTTTATGGCTATTGTTAATATTGAAAAGTGAAGAAGAAACACTGAAATCGATAAATAACTATAAACGTTGAAGGACCTCTTTGTAGACAACGTTTTTTGTTTTATTAGTTGAACGATCTTCTTCGTCACATATAAGTACCTTCAAACTTTTTTTGCTTATTACATGAGAAACAACTACATATAACTGACCATGGCTGAAAACAAATCTACGCAAATCCAACATTTGATAACGATTGCCTTTGACTTTTGTTAATGGTCATAGCGAAACAAACTGCTATTGGGAATTGCATACGTTGAAAACGGAATAGAATTTTTAAATCGGATGGGGTCAACTTCATGCGAGGTATATAAGTAGTTTCGTTGAAAAATCTACCAGATATGATTTGTGCTTCAATGACGTGTCTTCCAAGCCTTACGATTTGTAATCTAGTACCATTGCATAGTCCTCTGGTTTGGTCGATATTACAAAACAACATGATTGGAACATCTTTTTTTACTATAAGTTTATGGTTGGGAATTCCAAAGGCCTTAAAAGCGTTCAACACATCCGGAGAGTATACTGATTCCTCAAAAGAATCTTCTGTCTCGGTCTCACATAAGGAATTTGAACTCATATATGTTTTCCTTTAATCTTTCATCAATTCTAACATTTAGTTGTTGATAGCATCAACTTCTTCATTAGTAGGGACCAAAATAGCTTTATCTTTAAAATACGATGGATCATCAAGATGGTTATGAAAAGATGAATAAATGCACAATACAATTGAATGAACATGGTCACCCGTAGAGGGAACGATCACATCTTCTGGAAATTCAACTTCAACTTCAACTTCACCATCATTATGACCACTGATAGTACCTTCACCAGTTTTAAGAATCTAATCAGCAAATGATTTTGTCTCTTCAAAATCATTGTTTGGACAACCAAACTGAAGCCTCATGTTTATAGTCAAACATAAAAATGTACATTGACGCCATAATCTTGATGAATACAATGATGCCTGCACAATAGCTGAACGATTTCCTCTTTGTGTTACTGGAAGAATTTGTCGAAAGGCGCCTCTAAATACAATGGTCTTGCCTCCAAATGGTTTATCATTGTTCTTAGGAAGGATAATATCTCTAAGTGTCCTATCAATTGCTTCGAAACAATGACGATGCATCATCGGGGCTTCGTCCCAAATTCTAAGGTTCACTTTGTTCAACAGGGAAGCTACATCGTTACCTGGTGTAATAGAACAAAACGAAATCTCATTCAAGTTAATTGGTATATGAAGTCTTGAATGCGTTGTCCTACCACCAGAAAGCAAGAGTGCTGCAATTCTGCTTGAAGCAACATTAATAACTACTTCACCTTTAGATCTAATAGTAGCAGACAATGTCTTCCAAACAAATATTTTTCCTTTTACTCCATAACCATAGAGGAAAAAGACACCACCTTTTTGTTGTTAACTGCATTCATAATTATATCATAAATATTTTTTTGCTCGACATTTAATTTTGAATGCAGTTCTTGATGTTCAGATTCGAGATTGAGGGATCATACTTAAGTTTATCTTGAATTAGCATATTACAAGAATCTTGAATATATTTGTGACCAAGTAATGGCATATTAGGTATTTGCTTAAGACTCAGTCCACAACTCAATACATATTTCTCAATGTACAACAACGTTAGGTGGTAAATTGCTTCCGGTTTTAGCTTCAAGCCTGAAAACATTAAAAAGTAATGAAATAATTTATGTATAATATCAATTAAAATGGGAACGTTTTTGTGTGAATGTACCTTTCACGCCTATTTCTTGTTCACGAACGTGAACGACATCATCAGAAAGACAATTATATGTCTCTTTAAAAACATGATGAGGTCGGGATAGACTATATGATATAATCAACATAACAAATAGAGACCTGTAGAGAGAAGTGGTGGCCCAATAATGTGTTTCTTGTATAGAAGATATGTACTCTCTATCATCGTCTAATAGACCAAGAGCGTAGCAAGCATCTTTGTAAGAGTCATAAATGGTCCCGTTAACCGTTCTAATATCTTCATAGCAAGTAGGACCCTTTACTTTGTTGAGCAAAATGCGCAAGTAATAAACATCACTAGACTTGGGAGACACATGATTAATTCTGCCAAGTGATTTTGTCTTTGTTTTTCTTCTTGTCCATACTTTATCTAATTTATTCCAAACATATTGAGTTGGGAATTCAACATAGGATAACTCCCTTGCCTTTTCGTCGTAGCTATTACATTCCATCCAGGCCAAAAATTGAGAAGCAACAATAGTTGGTTTAGAAACAACATTAGTAACACATTGGGATGGTTTAAATACAACAGGTTGTGTGTCTTGTAGGTGAAATGACAACCTTTCAACAGGTGGTGTTCTATAATGAATGACATACCTAAAAGGTCTCCAACATGCCTCACAAGCAGAAATATAACGACAATTGTAATACTCAACAATTTCATCACGATCGTTATTTTCTTTATGTTGTTTTTTGTTATTTTTGCCGTCGTAAAAAGACGCAATGATCCTGTTTGGACCTTTGTTAATATACTTAAAAAGGTACCTTATCGATCCAAGCTGATTAAACCACTCAAGATTCATATGGGATTGGTATTGCTTCAAAAGTGTCTTATTATATGGAACAACATATATGAAAAAAGAAACAAAATGTCATAAAGAAAATTAAGATCATTTAACATATCTTTCCTATAAAAGATAACATTTATAAAGAAATAAATGTTTATATAAAAAAATTAAATTATTATACCTATTGCCCAAAGAAACTCTGTTTTTCACGACATTGTTTCCTTTGTCGCGTCTTCGGTAAACTGGATAACCACCATCATCAATATATGTGTCATTTGTAAAGTCTTTTGGAAATCCTTTTGAACATTTGCCATATAAGAAGGAAAAATGAAGAAGACCAACAATAATAATAATTATTGATTAAGAATAAGTAAAAATAAAACAATAAATAATTATTTCATAATCATCAAATACATGTGCCTTTTTAAATTCTGAAATATGATGCATATCATCATCATTAATATGCAATCTCGACCCAAATAAACAGTTACCGACTTGTGGCTGACCTATAAATAGCAATTGGAGTAATAGATTATTTCATATTATAAATAAAATATAAATGTAATGAGCATAGACATCTAAAAATAATTATTCTTACCACCCAAAGTCTTGAGCTTTGTCATACGTAGGAGGATGATCACAAGAGCATTTTCATTTTGATGTTCAGATATGTAGCTTTTCAACTTCAATGCAAAACCATACCACAAAGCAACTTGCATTTTCCTACTAGTATAATTTATTGTTTGGGTTATACTAATAAAATATTAAACATGATAAATTAATGAAAAATAAAGAAAAGTACCTCAAATCTTGTGAAACAATACTTATTAGCCTTGTTTCCCTTGCATTCTCCTTAATCACTCGCATGGGTTCAGTAGATACAACTTGACCAGTAAAATCTACAAAAAGTAAATTTGAATAAATTATTATAGTATAAATTGGTTAAAAAAATATATAATATAATAAATGCAAAACTGTTAAGGGAAAAAACTCACAAAATGCAACACGAGTGTCAAATTTTCTGGTTATCATCACATGAGAACTCACAAAATTAAAAGGATCGACCCTGTCAACAAAAGGAGTTGATATACGAATTGTGGTTGCCTTGTAGAAATTTATCTTATGCTTGTGAGCAACCAACATGTAATCTTCTTCGTTTCTGGCCATACCAAAGTTAGTGATTTGCCTTACAACTCCTTCTTCTAAGAGGGCTTGAAATGCATTTATGAGATTTTTTTATTGTTGTATGTATTCTAGTGCCCTGTATGTGATAAAGAATATTATTATATGAAAAAAAACATGAGTTTTTTTTTCATATTATTTTAATCTTACCTCCTGGTGCATTAAAATCATGTCCAAGTTGCTGACAATGTTTGGGTTGTTTTTGTATGTCTGTTTTCAAATCATGACAACTTGAACACGAATATTCCATAATTCTTTAGAGGCATCTATGTCAGCCAACTTATCAATGACGATTTCACTGTCAATGTTATGTGTCATTTTGCTTGTGCTACAAGAAATAGAAAAGTATTAGAGATAACTATGAGATATAGTGAAAAAAGTAATTCAAAGATTCACAAGATTTTTCTTTAATGTAAATATGATGTTGTTTAATTAACATAAACATACTTAACCATGAAAAAAAACAAAAATAAACATTAATTGTATTTTGCAAGATAATAGTTGGATGCAATTATGGGTTAATGGAAGTAGGATGGTATCAAATCAAAACATACATAATATGTTGATATATTTCACAGAAAACAACAAAGCAAAAAAAAAAATGAGTATGAACACTTATCATATTGAAGGCTGTAAAAATGAAGAAGTATTGATAAACAATGAAATGCGTACCTTTTTGCCTTTGATTAACCAAGCTAACAATTATTTACTGCTATAGAAGGTTGTAGAAAGGAAGAAGAATTGATTTAGTATCGTGAATATCAATATAAACGAAGAGGTGAAAACATAGATAAAGCACAATAAAAACCCACCTTTTGCAGGAGTGTGGAAGGAAAAATTAAAATGGGTTTTTGCGGAATATGTCATATATATGTATTGAATCCAAGTTGATTTTGGAGTGATAAGATAAAAATCATTTTTATTTTATTCCTTAAATGTTGAATTTCAAAATGTAGTTAGGCTAGATAATGTAGAACATTTTAGGATTATTTTTAAAATTTTAAAATTAGGATAATGTTGATGGTTAGTTAAGTTCCCGTCTTTGGTTGCTAATTTTTCGATTTGAATATGGGAAATAGTTATGATAGACGTAAATAAATAGTGAATTGTTTTGTTAGAATAACGTCACCAGAAATATTAAGAACGATCTAAGGGTTGAAATCAATCAAAGAAATTCAATGAATGGTTCTGATTGTTGAAGGTGACATCATCAGATTTATGTTTTAAATATATATATATATATATATATATATATATATATATATATATATATATATATATATATATATATATATAAAGATAGTCCAAGCTACCATTTTATCTATGCTTCTTGTTATTGATCTAAGAACATATCACATTTATATCATTAAGCTTGGAAAGTCTAGTAAGTAAACTCGGAGATAAACTTTGAAATGAAATTAGGTAATGACAATAATCAAATTCCTTGATCATAACTACCAAACCATTCCATGTATCTTATAGTGTTAGGTCATATTTTGTTGGTTTAAGCTAGTCATTTGTGTTTTCTAGGCTTTGTATAAGTATTTCATGGGTTTTTGGTTGGGTGGACCGAAAACGTCGTTTTCGATCCAGATGGTGTTTTCGGCCGCAAACCGTTTTCGGTTACTGTTCCCTATATATAGTGTCAGTAGTTGTCATATGTCAGTAGCAGTTTTCGGTCATGTATGTGTGTGTTTTGCTTCCATTGTACCAGACGATTGAGTTAATTGAAATCGTATGCAATTTGGTTGAATTGGTTTCTACTCCTTCTTCTTTCATCATATTTTAGCTTGATTGTTTGATCACTAGTTGGTTATTCAACTTTTATGGGACTTACAATTGGTATTAGAGCCACATTAGTATCAATGTTGACCAAGCTTGTTTTCAGCTGAGTTGGGATCAATTTGGAGCTTTAAATTGCAAATCATTCATTGTTATTGTTGTTGTTGCTGGGTTTTTGTTGTTAACCGTGAGTTCAAGGTTGAAAGGATCGAAAATCTGCTTGAAATAGTCTTTTTCGTCAAATCTAGGCGTTTTCAGTTGACCATTACTCATCAGTTTTCAACCGAAAACCCTGTTCGACAAAGAACCCTTTCGATCGTGAACTGTTTTCGACCGAAAACTATTTTCATCCGTGAACAATTTTCGGTTATAAACTCTTTTCGGTTGTGATTTTCTTTGATTTTTGAACAAGTTTATTTTTTATTAAAATTAAATTTAAAACTAAAAAAAACAATCAAATTTTCAAAATTTTAAAATTTCATTTTCAACCCAAACCTTTGACTTTTAATTTTTTACTATCATTATTGACTTTTGACCCTAAAAAATTGACTTTGACTTTCAAGTTTGACCTTTGAATTTTTCGTTTAACTTTCAAGTTTTCACATTTAGCTTTTCGATTTGAGTTTTAAGTTTGATTTTTTAAAATTGACTTTTAAGGTTGACTTTCAAGGTTTCAAGCCAAACACCAATTTTTTTTTTTTATAAACAATGAGTTCTTCAAACACCAAATTCAATGAAGTTTCATGTTCTCAATCTTGTGAAGCTACTATTAAATTTCTTCAAGATCAAAGCGATTTATTAACAAGAGAAAATGAGGACCTTAAGTACGAAGGCTATACACTTAGGAAAGGACAAAAAACTCTTAAAGAGCAATTAGAGGCCAAAACAAATGACTTTAGGAAATTTTAAGAAGAATATAGCAACAAATATGCAAATTATAAATATGTTAAGGAACAGATTGCTAACCTGACTACCGAACTTGATGCATTAAAAGCTAAATATAAAGATGTTGAATTCAACTTTAAGAAAATTGATGTGTCGAGTGAGGTAGTTGCATCCATGATAGAAAAACAATTAACATTTAAAGATAATCAAACCAAGGGTTTAGGGTATCACAATATACCACCTCCCTTCAATGATAATTATAACCCACCCCTTGAGACCAACGGGGAAGAAATACCTGCTCAGTTTGGCCCACTCCCTGAACAAGCTTCAGTAAATACAGAACAATTTGGGCCTACTGAGAATATTAAGGTGAACATTTTTAATGATTCTACTTCTTATGCATGTAAAGTAGTGGAAGATGAGAACAAGGAGAACACTATTGAACAAACAAATGACAGCTTGAACTCTGAATTTGTTGCTTCTAATTAACCCGTTGTTGGTAAATACAAGCCACCAATTCAAGCTAAACAGAGTGTCTGTTGCAAGTGTGCTTATAGGAACAATCAGAGACAATGCAAGGGTGTGCTACCAAGGGAAAGCAGAAACAATTCCTACATGAAGAAAAAGACATGTTTTCACTGTGGAACACTTGGACACATTTCCAGAAATTGTCCTAATTGCGCATACATTCCCTACTACGCATAAGGGTGGCAAAATACGCCAAGAGGGAGATCCGCCAAAAGAAGCCCTTCAAAGGTCAAAATCGCGAAATGGTGATTGGAATGTAAAGAAGACCAAGAAATCAAATCCCAACAACAAGAAGGGAATGTCGGCCAAGAAGGCAAGCTCAAGAGATGCTCAAGTGAAGCAAAGACTAGTTAGGTCAAATCCATCTCGACAAACCGACTTCAAGTTCAAAAGAAATTATTCAGCCACCCATCCGATCGAACAAGAAATGGGTTAAAACCAAATACAGATGGGTACCAAAGGTTTAATCTTCCAAATCTTCTAATAATATTTCTTCATCTTCTATTTGTGATAAGCAGGACATGTCATGGGGGAGAGATACCTTGCGTAGACGGTAACAGTCAACCCAGTTTCAAAATGGATTGGCTTCCAAAGACCAACTGATCCCGCTCTGTGTTGGAGTAACTATGGAGGCGTATCATCAGACTTTGGTTTGTTGGTAGTGGCTATTCCAGGCACATGATAAGGGACATCTCTCAACTGTACAACATTTAGAACTTTGTTTGAGAATATGTGTCCTTTGAGGGAAAGGAAGAGAGGAAATGATCACACATGGGGTTTGTGCTTAACGATGTGAAGAATTATCATATCTATTATGAGATTATGAGTGTCGTTCTCAGTACTTCTGGATGCAAATTCAGTCGGTGACTTGCGATTTGAGTTTTCTTCTCGATACTCCTGAGTTTATCTTAAAATGATTCGTTTTGAAGACAATCTTTTATTTTCTTATAGTTTTTGTTTGTAGGTTTTGTTAATTGGGAAATGATATGAAGTATAGTGCTAAAGGGAAATTTATGATGCGTGTAATGCACTAAAGCCGAATTATCTAGACTCTATGTTCAATGTGCTGGTAGGCATAAAGGATACAAAAGGACTAGACTTAGTTTGACAATCGAAAGGACTTGAAAATGTGAATTTAGATAGTTTCATTTGGACTGACCATATGACGTTCGGGTAGATTGAGCAATGAGATAAACATGGGAACCTGCGAGATACGCTAAAAGTTAATTATCTAGAACTATGGCTAACATTTCCTTGATGTATGGACTCATGTCCTTAATTTCGGTATTGATAGGGCGACTGGGGTTTCCGATAAAGTAGGTCTGTATGAAATTATTTTCTTGCTTTCTATCTGTCAGTCATATGTTGCCTCCTTTGCACGGTTGGAACATATCTGACCTGGAATGCAACATATGCAACTCTTTTTCTTTGCACCTTCTTATATATGCATTTCTTTCTGTCTGTTAGTCATATGTTGTCTCCTTTGCGTGATTGAAATAATCTGACCTGAACACAACATATGCACCCTACTATCTCTCTAACCCCCCTATCTATGTTAGTCATATGTTGTTCCTTCTACGTGATTGGAAGACATCTGACCTGGGATACAACATATGCATTTCTATATTTGACTTCTCTCTTAATGATTGAATACTCACCTAAAGTAAGGTATTCTTTGGAAGTTCTTGATTATCGGGGTATGTCGGGAAGTGGGAAACACATTCTAGTACATCTAAATTGAATCATTTAATAGGTTCTTTGTTGATATTGTTGTTGAATTTAAGTGGACAACAATATCCTTGGTCGTCGTCAGCCAAATTGTCCATTTAGGAATATAGATCACAGTGACTTGTCACTTATAATCTGTCCAATTTGTCAAAAATCATTTGTGTTTAAGTGGATCACAACACCGGTGATTGACCAGATACAGACATGCAGGCCTGTGCTGATAAACGATATTGAATTGTCTGACAACTTTGATCCTAAAAGTCTTAAATTTAGCTATTATTTTTGTTTTGATTAAATTTGTTCATAGTTTTCCTCTATGCACAAATTTAGGGGGAGAATTAAAACAAAATCAAACAAAAATCAGAAAATTAAAAATCCAAAAATACTTTTGTTTCTGTTTTAATTATTCACAAAGTATAAAAAATCCAAAAATATTGTGTACTAAGTTTCTTTTAGTTGTGTTTTTATCTCAAATTTTCTTTGTCTTGAAAAGTGAATTCAGATGTAAATGGGACTCATGGAGACTGTATCGAGATTTTTTGAGCCAAAGCTTCATCTATGATTATTGAAGAATTCTCATTCGAAGGAACAAATGTGAAGATTATTCTTTCAACATTCAATCTTTTAACCCCAGAAGCAAGGTGAAGCTGTACTTGAAGATTATGTGACAGATTGCATTGAAGCCTCCTCAATCAATTTGCTGCTATCTATGAACCTGCTGAAGTGATCCAGATGATTCGTTCTCTCTGAAGATTCTCAAGCTGAAAGCACCAATTTTCAAGAATCTCTACATGAAGCATCTGCACCCAACGTGCGTTCAATGTTAAATTTTGAAGAGAAGCCCAAATGTTCAAGATGAAGTCACTCACGTAGAAGATTCATTTGTTCATCTTTAAGCTATGAAATTGGTGTTTGGGTTTGATGTTTCATATGAAATGAAACACGAAAAATAGGGCTATTACCCTCTTGGTATCGCTAAAAAAAAGAACTCACTTCAATGGTATGTTTATGGCAGAAAAACAAAGAAGAAGAAATGTAGGCGTGATTTTTTTCTTTTGTATTAAATCTTGACTGTGAAATGATGCAGAACAAAGTAGGGAAAGGAAGAGTGTTTGAGTGAGTTTTTGGCTGTAAAGTTCTAAGTGTCTTGGTAAAATTTTGCTTCTAGATTGATTGTATTTGGATAGAAAGTTAGAAGCAATCTCATAAACATCATGTATACACTTTTAGCCTTAATAATATTTTATGAATGTGTGTATTTGTTTGAGATATTTGAAGGCAATAATGCATATACAATATTTATACATTCTCATATTAAAAGTTTATTATGTATGTTTGTGAGATATATATATAGAATTGGAGATTTATATATAACAAGTGTCCAAATTGTCATATATGCTAGAAAATTGGTATTTGGAAAATAATATAAGACATATAAATATACATTTTAATAACACAACCTATATACATTGTGATTACATGATTGGCTATTATTATTTGGGATTCCTGAATAGCTTATGTGTACAAACATAGAGATAAGTTCAAATGTTCGTGACAACTATTGTGTGCATGTATGCACCAATGAGAATTCAGGAAATAATATAATAATTAAATAAATAAATAAGGGTATAATGATAATCTTAGTATATTTAATTATGGTAAATGAATAGTTTAAGTAATATATCCTAAAATAAGAGATTAAACACTACAAAACCTACATCCCTTTATCAAGTGTGGACTAAAATATAATCACGTATCCCTTCTCAAAACCCTATTCCCCTCCATTGAAGGTCTGAAATTACAAAGATTTGTGGTCGAAGTTTGGCGTTTTGGAAACCCAAAATACCCCATATGATGTTCATGTCTCTGATTCAGATGATTTGCTTCAACCTAAAATCAACGTTAGAAGTTTTTCTCCATCCCTCATTCATTCTCGTTCTTGTTATGGTATGACTGCGAAGAAGATCCTTTGGCTGCTATTTTAGAAGTTGGGGATGTAGTATCGAGATTTATGGAAAAGGTGAGCCTTCTTCTCCCATTATTATAATTTCTAGTTTTTTTTCCTGTAATCTAATTGTTTTTTACATGTGTTTCAATCAAGGTTTTCAGTCAGTTCTTACACTTATTTTTTTACATGAATTTTGGCTTGTTTGATGATAATGCCTAACATGTGTTTGTTGAAATGCCTGAAAGAAAATATAAAGAATATAACCATGTGGTATGCATTCTATCAGAATTACTAGCAATGAGTGTTTTATTTCTAGTTTTCTTTCTGTAAATCTAATTGTTGTGTACATATGTTTCAACTGAGGTTTTCAATCAATTTTTACACTTGTTTTTAACATGAATTTTGGCTTGTTTGATGATAATACCTAACAAGTGTTTGTTGAAATGTCTAAAAGAGAATTTAAAGAATCTAACCATGTGGTATGCATAGAATGAATAGGTTTTTGCATTTTAATATGGAAAAGAAAGAAAACATGGTAAATGATAGTGTAAGAATTGATTGAAAACCTTTCAGCAAAGCATTATGGGGATGATTTCTAACCCTAAACATGACTTTGGGGTTGAAGGAAAAAAGAAACCAGGTTATGGGGTTAATTTCTAACCCTATAGTTTGGTTGGAACTTTATTTTTTGTTTATGTTTATAGTTTTCTTTCTAACAAGAAATTTGAAGGCTTTTGCTCCAACAAGAAATGAAAAAAATTAAAAGTATAAGTTTTATGTACAGAACAGTGGTCTTGATTGGATAATTACCATAATTTTTTTATTATGGGTGTATTTCACAACAATTATGTCGGAATGGAAGATCAAGTTCTAATTCGTCATAATGGAATCTCGATTTTATGGCATGGAATCTCAAATTACTCGTTAGTATTTGAAGGTATACACTCTTTTATTGTAAATTTAGTCACATTCATGTCTTTATTAATTACATATGTTGTATGTTTAATCAAATGGAGTATAAGGATCCGAGCATCCGATTTTGCCTGCCAATTGTTTGCTAAAATGCTTGAATCAAATATTTCAGTCATTTTTTTTGTTATCTTTGAGCTATCATATCTCTCTCATACTAGCTTGGAATGATTTATAAAAAATTATGTATGTTCTCCTTTGTGTTAGCTACAAGTTAGGTTCTAAAGTCCTTTTAATTCGATTAATACTGGTTGAGTTATAGTCCTTCGAACATTGGATGCTACAAGTATATTTTTAGCACTTTTACTTTGTTCAGAAAATTTTTATGATCTTTGAATTGTCATATTTCCTACTTTCTTGCTATAATATGACCTTTTTCCAACGTATTGTCCTCTGTGTTAGCTATAATATAGGCTCTAGAATCATTGTAATTATATTAAGTCGATTATTTGATCAAGTGACTTGAGGAATACTTGATCAAGTGACTCGAGTATTACATTCTGTTAGAATAAATTAAAAGTCTTTAATTTCTAACACATTCTATTAGAATTTATAGTTTTATTATTTTAGAATATACTAAAAGTTTTAATATTTGAAAGTTGATTATGTTTTCTTTGTGGATATAGATTTTGAAGAGGCTGACATTGATGTGGAAAAAGAAGAAAATATGAAGAACGAGAGTTTTCTAGCAGAATGTATTAATAGCTAGAATGTATAAAGTGTTTTTGTTAGATTTTGATGTTTTTATTTTTATTTTTTAACCATTCTTAGTTTTAATCTTTAAGAATAAATGTAATTCTTAAAACATTAGTAATCATTTTTTTTTCAGAATGAATGTAATAATTGTTTAGTATTATTCTTTACGAATTAATGTAATTAGTGATTCTTAAAAAATAAAATTTGTATTCTTTAGAAAATGTTATTCTGGATAGTATATTGCATAATACTTTAAGCATGTTAATTATAAAAAACATATTGAATGAACTATATTCTGCAAAAATAAAATCAAAAATATATTTAGTAGTTTATGTTTGAATCTCTGTCATTCTGATAGAATAAAATCGGTAATTATTAGAAATTATAATAAAATTAAATTTGACTTAATTTAAAAAATTCAGATTTAAAAAAAAAAAGAAATTAATTATCCCTTAAAATCCGGAAATTCCTTTTTTAAAATATGTTAATTGACAAAAACACTCTTTTGCTGAAATTTGTGTAATTATATGGTACATGTTATCCTATTGTAATATCGTAGACCCTCAGATCATGTCCATTGATTTTATTCATGCATTGGTTCAGAATTGTGCTTACGGACACACAATAGATGTAAGAAACAAAATAACTAGCCCTACAAACATATATATATATATATATATATATATATATATATATATATATATATATATCTGTGTGTGTGTGTGTGTGTCCCAAACCATTTACGAACTAATTCTTTCGTACTTTTGTAAATTTTTTCTAACTTTCTCACTTTGTGTGCCATCGATCTTGATACCAAAATAATTTTTCTGAAAATTAAGAATAATGGCCCCGGTTACAAGGATTCCAAAAACTTAAACAAATTAATCTTTTTTTTTTCTAGTTGTAGAACTCCGGGAAATCTTGTTTAATTGGACCCAAAATGTCTCGTTTTTATACTTTTGCAAATATTTTTTCTAAAACTATTTCTAGTATGAAATTAAGTAATAGACTATGACATGTGTCCAAAATGTAACACCCATAAAAATTAAGTCAATTTAAAACTTTTTCAACCATTCAAAACCATTAAGTTATTACAAAGTGTTTTCATAATAGTTTAGACATCAGAGTATTCCAGAAATCCAGATCATAAAAATGTGAGGAGGTGCACGATCATGCATTCGCCTTCCCACGGTCATCTAAAGTACCTGAAACAAAATCCAAAATTGTAAGTCCGAAGCTTAGTGAGTTCCCCCAAAATACTCATACACACAACAATATACATATAATCACAAACACCGTACTATGGATCCAATCAACCACCGGGTTGGAATAACCCAGGCCCTCAACCATCAGGTTGGAATGCCAACATACTATAGGTCCAATAAACCATCGAGTTGGAATACCCCAGGCCCTCAACCATCAGGTTGGAATGCCAACATACTATGGTAGAGGGTCTGGGGTATTCCAACCCGATGTTTGATTGGACCCATAGGATGTTGTTTGTGATTATATGTATATTGTTGTGTGTATGGGTATTTGGGGGAACTCACTAAGCTTCGGGCTTACAGTTTTGGATTTTGTTTTCAGGTACTTTAGATGATCGCAGGAAGGCGAATGCGTGATCGTGCACATCCTCACATTTTTATGATCTAGATTTATGGGATACTTTGATGTCTAAACTATTTTGAAAACACTTTCTAATAACTTAATGGTTTTGAATGGTTGAAAAAGTTTTAAATTGGCTTGATTTTTATGGGTGTTACAAGTTGGGTTAGAATGCCAACATAATATGAGTCCAATCATCCTTAGGGTGGAATACTCTCGTTACCAATCAAACATGTGCATCTATATTACATAATCATATAACAGTCTACAGAGACAACATACTAGCGTCCAATCATCCACAGGAATAAATACCCTTAACTACCAATCAAACATGTGCATTTATAATAGGTAATCATATAACAGTATATAGACAGTCAAACCAATCTACATATATCTAACAAAGCAACATCCTATCTACCAGGATACTGATCTAAACGATCTTACTAATAACAAAGCAGGATAACAATCCAAAAGGGCTAACCTTGGTGCCTTCGACCCTTGAGTATAGTAAGGAAAACTCACCTCACAAGTAGCTCGGGATGATAATGTCAATTCTCCAAATACAACTCCACACTCAATCACCTACATCCACCTATGATCCACTTCCATAAATTTCTAATTTACTAAAATACCCCCCAGAAGTCAAACTGGTCAACCTTTGGTCACAATCAAAGTCAATGGTCAAGGTCAACAATCCATGTTAACCCAACTCGTTGAGTGTAGCTCCCCCAACTCGTCGAGTTCTTCCAGAACTCGAGAAATCGTGAAAACCTTAGTTGACTTGCTGAGTTTCTAGACAACCCGTCAAGTCCATGTGGTGTCCAAATGCCGGGAAAACCCTAACTAACTCATCGAGTCATCTCACCGACTCTCTGAGTACATGCAAAAACCAAAAACAGCCAATCTTCATCCGACTCGTCGAGTTGACCATGCAACTTGTCGACTCCCTTCAGTTAATTTCTCATTCAGATGTTTTTAAGCTACCCCAAAGCTGCAAATTGTAGATCTAACTTCATAAGGCATAGTTACCACGTAAAGTTGCAACCTTTACGTGCATGCAAGGTCTTAAAAGCTAAAACCAATCTAAAGAAGGAGTTCTAGGTAAGGAGAAGGCCATAACTTGCTAAAGACTAGAACTTTATGACTATAAGGACTTAGAGGAGTCCATATTTGAAGTTACAACTTCTAATCATGCCCAATACCCGAAATAACCCACAACCAACTAGAAATGGCCCTAAACCTTTGCATGAAGAGATCTAACTAGAGAGAAGTCAAGATAACGATTTGTTACCTTCAAGATGATCCCAAGATGAAGTAGAAATCAGATCCACAAGCTTCTCTATACTCCAAGCTCCTTAGACTTCAAGCTCTCTTCACAAAATCCACCTTCCAATCATCTTAACCCACAAAAATGGAGAGTAGATGCGATTAGGGTTTTCTGAGCTTAAGGGGACAGTATGGGAGGCAGAGTGAGGCTAATGACCCTTTAAATAGGGTGTAAAACCCTAAAAATTAGGGTTTCATGCACAGCCCTTACTCGTCGAGTTGGGGTCCTTCTACTCGTCGAGTATAAGTCAAAAATCACGTGGGCTGACCAGGTTCGACACGACGAGTTGGGGCCTCCAACTTGTCGAATTCCCTCAATAAACTGAATACAAAGCTTTGAAAATTATGCCTATGAGTCGGGATGTTACACAAAAACATTCTCGAAATTTCCATCTGAGATGTGCAAGTCCCTTAATGAATAGAAATGGTTTTAGCAATTGTAAGAAAATCAGTATTATATTGGTTTTGGATTCTTAAAATGGTCGTATCTTTTGCATACGAACTCCGTTTTGGACATTCATTATATTTTCGGAAATAGGGAATATGTACTATGAGACTAGAGTGTTTTCTTTGCTCGTAACTACGTAATACGAAATTTCAGTTTTTCAGACGCATTACTAGGGTTGCAGTTTGAATTGTTTGATTTGTTTGCCAGTTTATACATTTGGAGGTAAGATATCATCTGGTATCTTATAATAGTTGTAATAAACTCACTTATTTTACAGAGGATGCACTAAAACTCTATGAGTCAAATCACCTAAGAGATTTACTGTGAACTTGACTGTTCATAATCTTTGACCTAAATTATGGGATGTCACATTTGGAAACAACACGAGTACACCCGGCGTACGCCTTGTACGCCGAGTGTACTCACATTTTGACACATCCCAAAAGTTAATTGACTTACGCCTGGCGTACCCTTTGTACGCCCAACGTAAGGACATGATATGCAAACTTAAAAGAAACACAAGGGTTGAAATGAAAAAAATACATGGCAACGGGTGTCACAACGACACGACACGATGTCATGTTTTTTTTTTTAAATAACACGAAAACGAACCAATTAAAAACCGACAAACACAACAAGACATGACAAAGATAACATAAAATAACAATTAATATATATATATATATATATATATATATATATATATATATATATATATATATATATATAGGAAATGGAACTTCCCTAACGAGGGTTTTCGGTCCAACTTTCGTGCACCGATTAATCCCCTGCTGCAAATAACACGACAAACACGAAAAACACAACAAACAAATGCTAAACCGTGTCAATTTCGTGTTGAAATTTGAACATAAACACAACACGACACGACATCGTGTTTTTTACAATTGACATAAACACGACACGGACACGAAATCAAATTTCAGTCATCTCATTTTCATTTCATGTCGTATATTTTTACCATCTCATGTAATCAATTATCACCATAATTTGATCCATATCAAATGAAACATTAATTACAAGAATCACGACGTAATCATTTGCATTTTTTAGCAACATTTTTTTCACATTTTAGACTATTGATGAAGATTTTTCTCTTAAGATCTTCGTGATCTATATATTGTAAATAATTTCTTAAAAAGTAACATGAGTTTGTTATACTAAACATAACTTAGGGAAAATTCACCAAAATATTGCTATTTAAAGTTCTAAAATGATACAAAATCCAGTTGCATCGTCTTAAATTATATGTTATTTAATTGCATTGCGCTTTTAGATCGATAATTTGGTGTAGGGACATCGAATCTTCCATGTTCTTTATCATGTTTAACAAGACTTCATGTATTAAAATTTAAAACAGGATCTCTAAACATGTACATTCGTATACTTAGTTCTAACGTTCAAGGATCAAGATACATATGAGTTCAAATGATATTTTCTTTGACACAAGATCTATTCTTAAAAGTAACTGGGGGAAAAGAATTATTACTTATGCCATCACCTTCTGTGGTTCTATCATAACTCTATTACCATTAAAAAATAAAATTATAAAATCATAGCCTATTTTATGAAATGGACTTTGTGAAATATAGTTTTTTTCCACATAATTACTTTATCAGCGGCTTGCATTACAGATGGTATCACTTTGGGTGCTATTATTCATATCTTCATTATTAGATGCACCATAGTTGACCCCTACATGTTTAATTGAATAAATGCATAAAAAAAATAGAATCATCCCATCACCGAAATCTTTATAACCAAGTATTATCATATGTTGGTAAAAAGATGTTTCTTGGTTAAAGTTTCAAGTTGTGATGAAGATAAAACGAATGGTTTAGACGTAATAAAGTGAGTGTGCCTTTGTTGTTAAAAATAAAATCCCATCACTTTTGTGAAAATTTGTTATTTTTTTGGGTACAAAAATGATGTTTTAAGTAGATATTTTCATAATCTTTTAGTAAGAGTAGTGCAAAATAATTATTTTGGGATAAAAATTAAAATATATTAACATAAAGAATTAACCATACATTAATTTCAAAATACATAAATTTCAAAACGCCAAGACAAGTTGTGGTGGCATATGGTCCCGTCGTTGGCATCAACGACCGCTGGCCAGGTCCCAACGAATCAACAGGCCCGCCAAACTATACACGAAAAATCAGTTTTCTTTTGATTTTCTTTTGGATTCTTTTTTAATTTACTTCTCAAATATGAATATATTCGAAAAAAAAAAAAAGATATATAGTTTATAAATCTGTTTCAGAAGCAAAGCTACATCTGACATAAACCAACTTATTCTATACAGCCGAAAAGTCGTTATAAAACTGAACTTTTTTCTCTTTCCAAATCGATAACACAAATAAACATCATAACCGAATTAATAAATCAAAGGACAGACATGCCAAAAAGCAACTGCATGATGCCATGTGCCTTTCCATGCTTCCAGCATTGATAAACAAATCCACAAGTTTTAAAATATTTTTTAATCACCTAGTTTTGACCGTCCACGTGGACCAATCTGATTGGATAGAAAAGGATGATCAATCTTGCAATTTTGTTATAATTAAGGATTTTCGATATTTTTAAAGACGATGAAAAGATGAGGGTGGTCGGCTGTAAGTATGGATGCCCGTGAACGTGACATTCGAAGCTCCGCCCAAACAGTTTAAAAATGCGAAAAAAAAAGGAGTAGTTACGCGATTATCCCCTAACAAATTATTGTGTTTTCAGATTTGGCCCCTGATGTATGATACATTTTCCTTTTCAGACCCCATTATTATTTGGATTAACCATCTAACTAATATAATTCACGACGCAATAGTTGTGCTTTTCATTCTATGTTTTCGGTTAATCTTCTTTTTTTTTTTTTTTAAATATATACAGTAATAAATTTTAGAACCGTATAGTGATCTACTGTTTTGTATGTTATGCAATGAAATTTGTATTTTTGTATAATAAACTGATTTGTGGTCGATTGAAATAAAGATGACATGAAAGATTGGGTTTGAACTTAGTAAATAAATCTCTATATCAAAAGATATAAGGTTATGCTCATCATTATATAGTGGAGATAATTACATATAACCTTACAAAGAATACAAAAAGACACACAATAATTACATAACCTATACAAAGAATACAGAAAAAAACATATAATAATATAACCTATACAAAGAATACAAAGAGATATACAATAATTACATATAACCTACACAAAGAATACAAAGAAACAAATGGACCAATAAATAACGAAAATAGAGTTTGGATTAGTTATTTACAAGGATAAATGTTTTAAATCATGTGGATACATTAATGACTAATACCCATAAAAATAACTACTACATGTTTTAGTAATTATAAAAGAAAAACCAAAATTTTATTATCTACAAAATTATCTTTAATCTAAAATGGATTATTTTGAGTCGGTTGACAATAATGTTCTACCCATTGTTAGTCCCTATTTTATAAAAGAGAATATGACATTTCCATTTCGCGAAATAAAAATACAGATTCTCTCAAGAAGGAAATTACGGTGAAGAAACAAAGTATGGATTCTCATTTGAAAAAATTACGGTGAACTATACTAATTAACTACTTTTTATTCTCCATATTTTTTTTGTTCAAAACTAGGAAAACAAGTGTCCGAAATGCGAAGCATAGCTCGTAATTCAAAGAATATTTCCGGAATGCGTTTTTTATTTATTTATTATAATAGGTATCTTAAATATATTTTGTTGTCCATAGGTTATACAAGTCGTATTTGGTTATGTGGTTATGTGAAGAACATGAAAACATTGCCCGAAATGAAAATTCAAACCAAAATCTTTTTTTTTTTTTTTTTTTTGAACAATAAGAAATTTATTAAAGCAACAAAAGCAAGATGCTAATGAGCATTAACAAAAATACAAAACCAATTGGGACTGGTGTTCCAGCTATCCTATGATAAAAATTGATCTTTTTTAACTTTATTTTTTATCCACTAAAAGGATGTGGTTTTAATTCCTAGAAAATGGAATTACAACTCATGACCATACATTTGAAAATCTTGTTCCTATAACCCCATAAAACACATACGAAAGCCAATAAAATCACTCCTAGGTTGTTGCTTTTATCTTTCTTATCTGCATCCCTTTTTTAAATAATTTGGAACAAATCTTTAATGGTAACCTTGTCAGTAGGAAATTCATGACTCCACATATTAATAATATCGATAACTTCCTTAGCCGTTGAACACCTGGTAAACAAGTGGTTTTCCGTCTCCTCGAAACTATGGCACAAAGGGCAATATGTGGATATGATTTGAGAACTTCTCATTGCCAAATTCGACAAGGTTGGATATGATGTATTTTTCATAGTCGGATATGATGTATTTTTATAGTGATGTATTAATTTGATATAATAGTTGTATTACATGAACTTTTATGCTATATTTTGTGTATCACAACTAGTTGATAAACTAGTTTATTTTTCGAATTTTTATAAGTTGTTATGTTTGGCAAACCAAAAAGTAGCTTAAAAACTAGCTTTTTTTAAAAGCTACCTAGATTAGCATTTTAAGAGTTTTTTTCAAAATTTCCAAATATACTCCTTAACTAATTATAGAAACATATTTTTTTTAAATGTCTTTTTATGTCATTTTATATTTTTCAGTTAGCTTTTAAGCTAATTTAACCAAATACCATTTTTTATTAGCTAGTTTTTCAGTTATCAACTAACTTTTCAGCTATTACTCCAAACATAACCTAAAATTTGGAAATACTTATTGTAATATATATATATATATATATATATATATATATATATATATATATATATATATATATATATATATATATATATATATATATATAAAGTCACCCTTAAATAACCCTTAAATAGTTTATTATTATGTCTCTACTAATTAAACTAAGAAATTTATTTGTATTGAGAAAAAGTGGTTGAGAAAATGCAAAATCTCAACCACAAAAGCCAAATGTGAATATAAAGAAAGAGATCGTGCTAAACTAAAATTGAAAATGGACATAACTTTAGAGAGAATATGATGTAACATTATGTTTGTATGACTAAAAGCTTTTGTCATTATGGTAAAATTAAATTTTTTCTTAAGTTCAAATATAATAAGTTGTTGTGAAATAAATGAAGAAATGAAATGAATATTTTAGAATAATAACAATAATAACTTGGTCGTTAATTTAAATAAATGCATGATAGATGATTTGGCTTGTAAAAAAAATGGACTTATAGTGACAATTAAGTGAAACTTGTGTTTGACCCGAGGGGTTGACCAAATAAGCATCATGGACTAGGTTTGCATGAGTTATGATGGTGAATGACCAATTGTAGAGTAAAGATAAATTTTATTAAGATTTTAGCCGAGTTAGGGACAAATAATGAAAAGGAATTAGAGAGGGGGACCAAAACTGCCAACTGTGCCAAACTCATGGAACGCGTCGCGTCCCGTGGGACGTGTCACACCTTTCTTGCCGGTCTAATATTAACATTGGTGGATGCCTTTTTTTTTTTCTTACTTATTCCTCCCACTTGATTCTAGCTTCCCTTCCACCTCTATGATCTATGTCCCCCACTTAATCCATGGTGTTTTGGTGATTGAAACTGCTTGATGAATCTCTAATTCAATCCTTACATGATATTACATAAGAGGTGGTTCATTTTCCTATTTTTCTCCAAATTCGCATTAGGGTTTTGATGAAATGGTAAATCCAAATTTCATACTCCATTGGTGATGTTTATATGAGATTAATGATGTAGTTCATTTCCTTAATCCATCTCCAAGCTCCAACTAACAAATGGTTGTGAGATTTGTGAGATCGAAGTTGTTTTGATGATTTTCCTTAACCATCAATGGTGAAATCCAAAATCATGCTCAACTCGGGTTGTTATTGTGAAATAATTGATGCGATTTTATTCCTTGATTCAACTTTAAGCTCTAACTAATTAATAGTTTAGAGATTTGTGAGTTTGGATGTGGTTTGGTTGGTTTCCAAAACCCTAGATCTTAAAATATTAAAATGGTATAGTAAGTAATGATACAAGCTTGAATTTGTGATTAGATTGCTTGTGTTCTTTCAAATCTATGATCTATTTGTTTATTCATGATTCATGGTGAAATTTCTAGTTTTTGATTTAAGTTTAGCTTTCATGTGATGGTTTGGGTATTTTCAAACCATAAGTTAAACCAAGTTCCATGGTTTCAAACAATGATATGAATTTGATATTATGCTTAGATTATGTATTCCATGCCAATCTATGATCCATTTGACAAAAATATTTATGCAACGCCTTGCTTGAAATTGGAATTCCTAATCTTGATGATTGTGGAACTATGTTCCAAGTTTTAATTCATGTATTGATCTTAGTTTTGTATCTAGATTCCATTCTATCATCCTTGATGATTTGTATAGTAATTTATCCATCTAGCGTCATAATTGAGAATTAATGGTTTAAAATTTATAAGAATATTGGATTTTGGTGATGGGTTATGTTTCAAGCTTTAAGTTTCATAACATCATTATTCCTTTATGATATGGTTTTGGAGCATTTATTGTAAGTGTTAACATATCCCACTAAGAATACGTCAAATGTAACGAAGCTCACGTCTGATAAATGTGGTAGTCAAGGATCGATGAACTCCTAGCACCGATACCATGCCTCGCCCTCATGATCTCATGATTATTCCTTGGTGCCCAAGTACTGAAGCCAACTCGGAGACAAAACAGTACCAATTATCTCCCAGAGCGACAGGTGTAATGCTTAGGGTCACGCCTCCTAAGAATTCTACACCAACAGCAGTTAATCGGTAGTGGAGCATGATTCGCCAATAGGACACCTCCACGTCCTATCGGCCCAACAAGGACCATAAGGTATTGTCAGGATCTTGTCCTCGCCATGACAGGTATAAATGGAACCCCTCTCTTTTAGGAGAAGGGATCGTCACTCACTCACTCTTCAGATAAAACCATACTTTATCAACCAGTCACTAACTTGACCGTTGGAGCTTCATTATGGGAGCCATCCCAGATGATGACTGGCGTTCTTTTTCTCTGTGTTGTGATTCTCAGGTTAAACTCAATCGAGACAACTAAAGGCGACGCTAAGTCTAGGGAAGATATAACAACATCTGGTGCCAATCGGGCGTGTACTCAGTGCTACACAACCTATAAAACAACCTTAATCTATAGAAAATGGCAGATAAACGACCCACGTTGACGGAAGGTGGAGAATCCAGCTCGATCAGACCAATGTTGTCCCTCGACGACACTGGTTCATTTGCACTGGGAGGGAAAACACCCATACAAACACCAGCGGTGCAGACAGTCAACTCAGCGACTGAAGCCATAGTCAGTCTATTGCATCCATCGTCCTTCACAACAGAACACCTGGTTACAACAACCAAGACAACACCACAAACGGTACCTACTCGCCAGTCACAACTAGCCAATAATATAACGCAACCATCACCACGGCGAGTGGAGACAAACATCTGGTCTCCAAGCACAATCATACTACCTCCCCAACAACAAGCGGCGACCCACCAATTTTCTCCTATGGAAAAGATGGCACACATTCTGCTCTTCGCACAACAACCAATGTTCAACCCCTGCTTCCATCACTTTCAAGGAGTTCCCCTTCAAGCAGCACAGTCGCAAGGCCAAAATACCAATACATCACTAGAGCATGAGGAAAACTCACGTATGCTAGGGCAGCGGGAATCTAGCTCACTATCCCACCAATTTACTTACACAAGCACGATGCAACCATCATATGTTCCACAAACGGTGTGGTACAGTCAAGGTTACAACCATGGATATGAATAAGGATACAACAATCCGTACTACGCCTAACAGATCATGCAATACGGTGGTTTCTTCTCTATGGATGGACCATTGTGAAGCGTCGGCTCTGTATTCTTCCTGGAGCTCTTGCAGTACGAGACACCCCACTCAACAATGATCCTAAATATACCTAAATACAATGGCACGAAGAACTCGTACGAACACATAGATACTTACGAATGGACGATGACGTCGCTCCGAATGGACAAGAGGTTCATCTGCACATATTTTCCAGTCATGTTATCGGGGAACACATGCAAATGGTTTAAAGTGCTCCGTCCGGGAAGTATCTCAAGCTTCGAGCAATTACGATACTTCTTTCTCAAAAACTTTATGCAACTCCATAAAGGGAAGGGGGACGTGAGCTCCAGGATGGCGTGCAAGCAAAAGGAAGGGAGTCGATATGGGAGTAATATGATAGGTTCACTCTTACGACACTCAATGTGCCGGGACACGAAGAATTCCTTGTTACAGACACTTTCTCCCAAGGACTTCTCCCTGGCTCCCTGTTAAAAAGATGTAGGGGACAGTGCCAAAAATAAGAGACGAAATCGGATATAGGGTGGAAAAGTACCTACAGCAAGTTGAAGGCGAAGAGTGAAAGGAAAAAAACATCAAAGCAGTAGCAAACGTATGTTTTAAACAAGAGGAAGAAGACGCTCATCCCATCTCCCACCATCTGGAGCGCTACGAAGGGCGCCAAGATAAGAACAACTGACAATCGAGGTACTCATCTCGAAGGTTTCGCCTATTCGGGTGAAACGAGCCCCGAGTAAACATATATGGAGTACATGTTGTTGAAAAAACACCAGCAAAAGCAAAAAAGGAAAAAGAGAAGTACTACGAGTACCAGAAAATCAAGACCCACGACACCGACAAATGTACAATTCAAAAAAAAAGTAGAAGAAAAACAACTGACTGGTAACCTTGTGGATATAGCAATGGACCTGAGGTCCAAATTTGAAGCCGATCCCAAGGAAACATAAGCTAAGAAAGACACTGACAACCGCCTAGTGAATAAGGAAGAAATCCTTAGCACCACGAGGCCCCGAGGAAGAAGTAACCCCCAAAAAGCAGACTGTGACATCGAGGTAGTACGAAAAAACACTCTCAATATCAACTTCTCTTTGGAAGACCCCAAATACCGAGGGGGAACCATAGGTATCCACTCGTAATAACTGCCTACGATGCAAATTCATAAAGTACTGATCGATAATGGCAGTAGCACGGACGTTCTCTATGAGGACTGCTTCGGCGAGCTTCCGACCCTTTGGAAAAAAGGATTGAAAGGACCAACAAAAGGGTCGCTAGTGGGATTCACATGTCATAAGTTACAGCCAAGAGGCACCATAAGCTCCCCCTTACCCTGGTCAGTCACGATGGGAAGGAGAGAATCACAAGAGTAATAGAATTCTCGGTAATAAACCACCTATTTGACACGTACATGCTCCTCGGACGACCAACACTCTTCCAGTTCCAGGAAATACTGTCAATGATTCATGGCATAGTAAAATTCAACACCAGCTGAGGATTGGCCACAGTTATTGGCTACAACCCCGAAACGCAATGTCTCGAGGTTATCGCCACGTTGGAGGCCGCATACATCCTGAGAACGCAAAGGACAAAACGACATGGACGGAAGAATCCAACTCAAGTAACTATTAAGCAAAACCAAGAAAGTAAGAGAGACAACCTTCAAATGGAAGATTATCAGGGAGAGGAAGGAGTCGGCCACAACAACAGAACTAGGTTGGGACCCACAGAGGCGACTGACACAAACACCCACGCGGGTTCGATCTCCTCAAACTTCCTTAGAAATCACCCCTTGACAAGAAACGATGATGGATGGCAACAAAACCCCAAAAAGTGGCTTGCCCCGGGGGAGGAGGCATCGATCCACATAGGCACAAAAGCCCACCTCTCCTGCAATGCTAAAAAACAAAGAACACGAACACATCAACGTACCGAGCGAAGATTGCCAAACGCATGGATGGATAGAAATACCAAACGAGCTCCCATAAAAGATATCAGCTTGGGACAAAACGAAAAGCCAGCAGGGTCCTTCAGTTAAATCAGACTGCACTCGAACCACGTCTCAATTGAACTCCCACCAAACAAAGCCCCAAACAGTAGTAATCGGGAAGGCAAGGAGGCGGTGGCAAAGCAAATACAAAAGAACCAGGCAGAAGGCACCAAGATACGAGAGGATCTGAAGATCGTCCACAGGAGGATAGCTCCATGGAAATACCAAAATCTCGCATGTGCAAGTACACGACCATACTCTGGGAAGACACACTCGGGCGATACCAAATCTACAAGAGCATAGACGTCACCAGGACGCTCCCTAAAGGAATCATACCACACAGCCAGGCGAGGGCTACAAAAACAACATCATCGCTCAAGGTAACACACAGATTGTCACGAACACTAAACTCCAACACAAGGACCAACGAAGCGAAGCAATATGCAAGTGAGAGCAGGCCCACCAAGGAACGTGCAAGAATGATTGTAAGAACAAAACAGGGGGTACACGGTGCACGAATCCCAAATGGGAGCATATCTCCTGGAATTTGACATGCATAAAGACCACATCACCATCCCTGAGCAAAGGGAGAGGCTCAAATGAAGCAAACTCAAAGAAAGGGGAAATTTGATCAAACTCCAAATGGATAATCACACCCCAAAAAAACAATAGAAGGTCTAAGAATTGACTTATATACTATAACGCTAAAATATTTGTACTCGAGTTTGACATCACCCATACGAGGTCGCACACATTTACCAAACGACAATAAGGACTGATCATCTATAATGTTTGAGCAAAAACTGTTGTAAGAATGCAACCATAGGCTTCAAAGGCTCATAGACTTTCCCTAAAAATAGTCAGTAAAATCAAAAGTCACAGCTCCTAACCATGACAAGTAGAGGCCTAAAAGGATCATAGTCTTCTCCCTCGAAATGTACAATACCTGAGCCCTCAGGCCTCGAGGTGACGATCTCGGCCTGGCTTAGATGGCAAGGGTCAGAGTACAATCCTCCTCGACTCGGGACTTAGAATAAAGTCCTAAAATGGTAGCAAGAAAAACATTTACCTAAAAAAGGGGTACTCTAACAAAACGAACCAGCAAGAGTTCATAATCAAATTCCAACCAAGGCCTTGATCCTACAAGGATAAACCCATAACACTAAAAAGGGATGAAAACCACCCCACCAGAGCGAGCTCCTAGGCTAAAGCCAAGAAACGTGCTCCAGGCCCAAAAAATATACCAAAAAATGGGAATCACAATCGATTCCCCTCTAACGTGAAACCAAAAAGCATGGATTCCCCAGAGTCCAACATCAACCTCCGAGATGAATCCAAACCTAGGGTGGCCAACACAAACCACCAGGGATGACAAAACAATGCGATAAAATAAGGAGAGCTATAACATTGAAAAGTAGGGAAATTAAAATGGTCTGTCAGATAGCTTAGACTTAGAAATACCACGCAGGGTCTAACACGAATACAAATACCATCTAATAACATTGTCTCACAAACATCGAGAAAATATAAACAATGCTTCAAACAACAAACAATTTAGAAGAGGATAAAAGCTACATACCAGGAGGAGTGGAAGAAGGTCGAGCCCCAGAAGTGTTGGCCTCAAGATTTTTCCCTTCAGCATCTGAATCGTTGCACGGTTGACAGAGACCCTCTATGTCAAGCTCGCCAAGATGGAGGTAGGAGGCAAATTCAGTCTCCTAGAAAGATTCACCTCCGCATGCATCGTCTGAGTTTTCTCCAAAAGGGTGCTTGGCTCACCAAGCACGAATTTCCCGATAACAATCTGCTCCTTAATCACCTACTTACCACCCTCAACCCCGGTATCCATGCAAGTCGCCTTCATATGCCTTACACCTATTGAAAATTCGGGGCTCTCAGCCACCTTGTCTACCACCTGGACAATACCCTTCTGACGTAGCCACTTTATATTATCCTCTACAACCTTCCTCCTCATGCTCTCCTCCTCCAGTTACTTATTAACATCCTCCACTAGAACCTCTAGCATCCTCTTTTTCTCTACCAAAACTTCAATTCTCTGAGAAAAACGTTCCACCAACCTGTCCAAAGTTACCACCTTCTCCTCTAAATATGCTTTCTCCCCAACCAAGAGGTCGTAACATTCCTCAAACCTACGTTTCTCATCCTCCAAGCCCAGTACTTTTTCCCTCAGCTCATCCTTCTAGGCCCTTAAGGAGGTGAGCTTTCCAGAGTCTAAACCCACCTAACGAAGGCGTCGAGCAGCAGCAACCATGTAGAGGCAACTTGAGCAGCTGTGTACTACAGGCTGTTAGACATATGAGAGTTGGAAAAGATTTCCAGAGCTCCGATTGTAGTATGAGGTAAGGCATGACGGCTCCATTCGTATACAACAAAATTCTTCATTAAGAGAAAATATCGTCTAAGCCCCCACTCCGAAACATAGATGGCAAAAATTATCAGAGGAGGAGCAGAAGAACCTGCAATAATGTTGTCCCCTTCTGGTACTGGAACTAGATTGGTAGGAAATCAGGAAATGTCATCTGAATCGTACCCAAAGACCCACCAGGGGCCCCAGCATCCTTGGGCTCGTGCTTAGATTCACGAGGTTGTTTTGTCACCTCTTTGCTCATTCCGATCGACGGTTTCGATGGGTCATCATTGGGCATGTCGACAACAACATTATACTCCACCAAAAGGAAGTCCAAATTTTGCCTGTTACGAAGACACCTGATATAGGAACCAACACTGACATCCTCCACAATAAGGGAATCCAACCAAGCCAACCACTGCTTGGAAACAGAGTGCCTCTCCCTCGTCACAAACTCAGTCGACGACTCTTTCTCATGATCGAAGGGAAAATGATCGTCACGGGAGGCCCCCCTAACAGGCGCGTTAACCAACACTTGATCAACAGAGGAACCAAATCCGGGAAAAAAATGATATGAAAACCAGCAAGAGCCAGGACATGGTCGACAATGACCCGTAGAGGAAGCGTCTCTACGAAGGGCACTTCTCGGTATTGACATGTCCCCTAAAAGCGGCCCCTCAGCACCATGCAAATAAAAATCAAGCCAACACAGTTAGGGACATTGGAAAAATTACTAGTCGTAAAACTCACAAACAAGCATAGGTAGATGGAAATCAAAGGGGAGGGGGAGGGGAAGGAGAGGTACTTATCATTCTTCTCAATATAGAACAAGGACATCATCCTTTACGCCCTCCAAGCAGCACTCATACCGATGGAGACAAACATACAGTGCTCCTAATCCTCCCCATTGAAAGAAATGGTTCTCAATGCCCTGGCCACGGTTTCGCTAACCCCCAGAGAGCGGGAATCCAATAAGTGAAGTTGGTTTGAAGATGATAACCGAATCCACCCAAATTATACCATTTGTCCTACTAATTTTTCTTGAGGGGGGGGGGATTTTTATTAATGATGCACGTGTGGATTCCCCTTCGCTGAGAAAAGGTATGCACCCTAGACTGAGTCGACGATTTGAATAAATACTTGAAGGCCCAGAACTAGGGGAGCACACCTAAAGCCCTGCATGCTATTTTGAAGCCAACAATCTTGTTGACAACGTTGGGAGTCAAATCGTCGACAAAAAAATACGTATTTACACATAATGTTATCAAAAGAATCGGACGTCGGTAGTCGGAGCCCCGCCTCAAAGATCGATATGAGGACTCTGACCTTTCCCTCCGGTGGATGATAAATGATAGCCCCTTTCCAAGGATATTCCACACCGTGTACTGGAAGAAAACTGAACCGTTATTGAAGATCAGTGAATGTACTCGCATAAGGCACAATTCTGGTGTTTTAGGTAGCTATTGTTTGTCGACAAGAAAAGACGAGAAGGAAGGAGTAAAGGAAAAGAGTAGAAAGAAAGAAGGAGTAGAAGAAGCTGAAAGAAGCAAAGAAAAGGAAACCGTATGGGAAGTTTTAAATGCAGACAGGAAGCCCAAGTGGTTATAATGATGAAAACTGTCAGCACAGACACGTCTGTCACATCAGCATCCATCAAGAGCCATCTCAACCGAACGCATGTCTAGATCTAAGATAGAACAACTCAGGTACCCTAAGAAAACGCTAACGTATATTGGCCTATGGGACTTGTTAAGGGACTTGTTAACATATCCCATTAAGAATACATAAAATGTAAAGGAGCTCACGTATGGTAAATGTGGCAGACAAGGATCGATGAATGCCTAGCACTGAGACCACGCCCTCCCCCTCGCGATCTCATGATTATTCCTTGGTGCCCAAGAACTGTAGCCAACTCCGAGAAGAAATAATACTAGTCATCTCCTAGAGTGAGATGTATAATGCTTAGGATCATGCCTCCTAAGAATTATGTTCCAATGACATCTAATTAGTAGTGGAGCACGATCTGCCAATATGACGCCTCCACGTTTTGTCGGCCTAGTAGGGACCAAAAGGTATTGCCAGGATCTTGTTCCCACCATGACAGATATAAATAGAACCCCTCTCTTTCAGGATAGGGGATTGTCACTCACTCACTCTTCAGATAAACCTATACTCTCTTAACCAAACACTAACTTGATCGTCAGAGCTTCATTTTGGGAGCCCATCTCGGATGACGACTAATGATCTTTTTCTCTATGTTGTAATTCTTAGGCTTAACTCCATCGAGACAATGAAAGGTGACATTAAGTTTGGGGAAGATATCACAACAGTAAGCATGAAATCAAATAAATTGTCTTTTGAAATGATTCCTCAAACTTTAAAGTTTTGATGCTCTTTGACTTTTAAAATGATTTTTATAAGAAGTCTAGGAGTTTTAAAGTTATTTCAAGGATATGAACCACTTGAGGATTATATTATGTCATTTGACGTATTTAAACTAGTATTTTAAGTTTTTGGGATCATTGAATTTGTTTTGAAGCCTCGGTGAAAGTTGGTTGGCTAAACTAGAAATACAACCCAAAATTTATGTTTTCATGTTCAGTAGTAACCACACATTTCTTGATTTTTCCCTCTTATCCTTGTGATCTTCATGTGTTGAGCCTAGGTCACTCATTAGGTCTCTTTTGGCATTCTAATTTCACCTTAGATGATTTTGGGGTATTTTAAGCTTAGAATGTTAAGTTGACCCATAGAAGAGTATTACAGTATTTTTAACACCTTGTAATGATATTAGGTGTTTTATTTGGGAATTTTGGAGATGGAAGTAGCATAGTTCACGATTAGAAGATCTTTGGTGTTGCAAACTTAGGACTTAAGGTAAGTACACTTACCTTGGAACACATGTCCCCACAATGAGTATCTTACTTTTGTTTTCCCTTTTGTGTTATGTTACATGTATGTATATTATTTGGAAACTACATGTACAATATATGCTTCGTTTTCTCGTCATGATAGTTTATTTTCGGGGACGTCCTTTTTGAACTAAGGACATGTTTTTGAAAAATTAATTTATTTGTAAGGGTTAAACTTATTCTTTAGTATTATGGGCACTTGGAGTACACATCTTGTATTGATGGTTTTGGTTTTTGAAGTTATATAACATGTACTTGATTGCTAGTTGCCCATATAGGGATTATTTGTGCATTCATAAAATTATATTTTCATAAATGATTTTGGTTGATATAAAGCTATAAATGCTTATTTTAAGAAAATATATTTTTACTATTATACTTGTTGCATACATTCATATCATGTTACGATGGTTGTGATTTTGTGGTCCCGAGTACCCAATGGATAGTTGTTGTTGATTGTCATTTATCTGTGAGTAGATTTTTATACAATTCTAACATGCACGAGTAGAGGCTCGCTACCCCTTGTATGACCTAGGTTGGATGGGCCCTAGTGTCTTGTTTGTGGGTGTAAGGGCTGATGGTTTTTGAGCAAAACAACAATCCTATGGTGCACTTGCAAACCCTACATCTTTTGATCTAGGTTTTTCTAATTGTACATGCAATAATATATCCAAAGCTTGTAAACCCTAATCTATCAAATATAAATCAAATTCACCATAATTAAACAAGTAAGAATGTTACCTTTTCGATTGTAGCTTGAAGATCTTTGCCTTTGAGAGCCTAGTATCACAAGTGCAATACCTCTAATCGATCACAAACACCAAAATCAATTGGATAATGTTAGAGAGCAAAGAGGAGGCTCAAAATCATCTAGTGATCCTTATAGGGTTTCAAGTGGTTGATTTTGGGATGCCATGGGGCTCGTGATATAGTTGAAGAACTAGGGTTTCAATCAAAAACCTAATCTGGTTACTTGAGCCCTATGCAGGCCATAGGAATCTTCCAGAATACCTAGCCTTAGATGAAATCCTTATGGACTTCCATAAGATTTCATCCACTTCTTCTCCAAGAGATCCTCAGCCTATTTTGCTATTATCTTATAATTATAATATCAGTCCCCTTAATTTAATTAACCTCTTTTGACCACAAAATTAATTCTTGACCAATATTAATTTGATAATATGATTCCTCTTTTAATATATTATTCTCATAATATATTAATAAATCACATTTATTGTCTTTTTCCATAATTCATCCAGTCAAGTTGCATTGGTAAAGACAACTCAAAAGGACCATGCTACTATCGGGTAAAGTACATACCAAATATAGTTATGGGGTTAGACACCTAATCCAACAGTCTCCCACTTGGATAATTCTAATAACTATAAATGCAAGTTCGATTTCAAAATCTGATTAGAAATCGTAGCTCTCAAAAGTTGTCGTCGAACTCTGACGCGTCCTTTAGATAAAGGATCGTATAGTCCTCAATTCTCAATATATCGTGTGGACAATCACATGGAACATAGTCATACTTATTGTCCAGCAATTTGTTTCTTGATCTCTGATTTGTATGACATAGAACTTAATTAAACACATCAACTTAGTCCTGACCGGGCCCGACACATAAGTCAAAACAAAATCATCGAGGGGCCCAAGATATCACTTTTAACCTTGTAGGATAAAAGGAACAGATAAACTTCAACTTATATGCTTGTACTATTTACTCATCAAATCATACACAACAACACGCTTTATAACATCAAGTTACTGATGTGTTTACGTATTATCAATGCACAACCACCTCGTAAACAACAACTCATATATCTAGGTTTAAAGAATATATGATATTATCGTCTCACAATCACTCGTGATTAAATTCCATGAAGTGATTCATGTGAGCGCGGGTTTAATCCTTTGCTCAAATCTTATTTCAGAAGCACTCATGAACATTTCAGCAAATTTTTGCTATGTCTAAACGCTTTAGACAGTCTACAAGCCAATTCATGACAATCTTCTTTCATAATTACTCCCAACGTATGATCGACTATGGATAGTTTAAACAATCTTATTATTATGGAAGTCAAAACATGCAAAGTGAAACAATAGTAAATAATTAACAGAAGACAATGACTTTACTTATAAATAAAACTCCTTTATTAAATCATCAAAATGTCAATTACAATTTATCTATTACAAGTTTCTAAAAGTTATATAATCACTAAAACTAATATTGTCCTTCGGCCCAATGCTCCTAGCATGATGCAAGTGCATAACCCTACTCAATCCCTTTGTAAGGGGATCTGTTGGGTTCTCTTCTGACGATACCCTCTTCACTACGAGGAGTCCCACTTCTACTCGATGTCTAATGAAATGATATTTTCTATCGATAAGCCTAAATCTGCCATGATCCCTCGGTTCCTTAGTTAAGGCAACTGCACCTTTGTTATCAAAGAAAATATCCATAGGCTCCTTTATGGTAGGTACAACTCCAAGGTCTTCGATGAAGTTCTTTAGCCATATAGCCTCCTTTGACGTTCTGCTTGCTACTATGTACTATGATTTGCACGTTGGATCAGCTACGGTATCCTGCTTAGAGCTTTTCCAAGTCACTGCTCCTCCGTTTAGGGTAAACACCCAGCCCGACTGCGAGCGGAAAGTATCCCAGTTGGTCTGAAAACTGGTGTCACTATACCCTCTCACTCTCAATTCATCACTCCCACCGAGGATAAGGAACAATTCCTTAGTCCTTCATAGGTACTTGAGAATTTTCTTCATTGCAGTACAATGTGCCCTACCAGGGTTCCCTTAATATCTGCTGACCATGCTCAAAGAGAAGGACACATCAGCGAGAGTACACATCATAACATACATGATTGAGCCAGTTGCGGAAGCATAAAGTACTCGGCTCATCTCTGCTATCTCGGCTTCGATACTCAGACTTTGAGTCTTACTCAACTTGGTATTGCTTTGGATTGGAAACTCCCTTTTCTTGGAATTCTCCATGCTGAAACATTTCAACACTTTATCCAAGTAAGTACTTTGACTAAGTCCTATTAGTCTTTTTCTCCTATTTCTCAATATCCTTATCCCAAGAATATAAGCAACTTCTATGAGGTCCTTCATAGCGAAACACTTCCCAAGCCAGGACTTAACATCTTGCAAAGTTGGGACGTCGTTTCGTATGAGCAGTATGTCATCCACATACAATACGAGAAAGCTAACTATACTCCCACTAGCTTTGACATATATGTTGGACTCATCCTCACTTCTCGAGAAACCAAACTCTTTGACTTTCTCATCGAAACAAATATTCCATCTACAAGATGTTTGTTTTAATCCATAAAGGGATTTCTCAAGCTTACACACTCTATTAGGGTGCTCCACATTGACAAAACCCTATGGCTAACTCATGTAAACATCTTCAGCTAACTTTCCATTAAGGAAAGTGGTTTTGACATCCATTTTCCATATTTCATAGTCATGAAATGCAACTATGGCTAGCATAACCCTTATAGATTTAATCTTCGCTACTGGTGAGAAGGTCTCATCATAGTCAACTCTAGGAGTTTAAGTAAAGCCCTTCACAACCAATCGCGCCTTATACATGTGTACTTTCCCATCCATGTTGGTATTCTTCATGAAGATCCATTTTCACCCGACCATCTTACAACTTGGTACATTGTCAACCAAGTTCCAAACTTGATTGTCTTACATGGACTGAATCACGTTGTCCATATCCTCTTTCCATTTTACAGACTTTGGGCCCACCATAGCTTCCTTGTAGATGTTAGGTTCATCCAAATTTATTAGTGTGCTATCACTAATAAATGTATCACCTTCACTTGTTATATGGAAATCATACAACACAAGTGGAACACAAACTCTACTGGAACGTCTAAGAGGTAAGGAATCGTCAATCGGTTCAACAGGAGTTTCCTCCTCGGGTTGATCGCTAGTGTTAAAGGTTCATTCACCACTTGATTCTTGAAGCTCTTCAATATCAATTTGCCTCCCACTGTCCTCTTGGCATATAAGTTCTCACTCTTGGAAAATCCCTCTCCTCGCAACAAAGACAACATTATCACTCAGTCTATAGAAGAGATATCCAAATGACTTATGTGGGTAGCCGATGAAAATACATCACTCATTACGAGGTTCAAGCTTTCCGTGAGTCTCTCGTATTACGAAAGCCTCGCAACCCCAAATCTCAATATGTGACAACGAGGGAGCTTTCCCTGTCCACATCTCGTGAGGTTTTTTGGCAACCTTCTTAGTCGAGACCAGATTAAGGATATGGGTGGCAGTCTTTAAGGCATACCCCCATAATGAGATAGGTAACGAAGATCGACTCATCATGGAATGAACCATGTCCAACAAGGTTCGATTGCACTTCTCAGCCACACCATTCAACTGTGGTGTCCTAGGTGGCATCAATTGCGAAACAATTCAGCATTCCTTGAGGTAGTCATGGAATACAATGCAGTGGGAGGTTCTGAGGTCTCCAACTGATATTCGAAGTTTTCTTGGTCTAGCGGTTTATTATCGGAGATTCATTTAAGATTTCTCAAAGATCGCTGTTGTTGGATAAAGTGTCTAAGTCCATAACTATATTGGGTAGGTACTTGACCCGGTTTAGCATGGTCCATTTGGGTTGCATGGCATCAGAACAATTGGATAGACAAATGAGAAAATAATACTTATGGTTTGTTAATATATTATAAGTTCTAATATATTAATATGATTATTTAATTAGTATTGATCAAGAATTAAGTTGGAATTAATTTTGTGATCAAATAGAGACTAATTAAATATATGAGGATAGACTATGTAAATCTTTTATTCTTATGTAGTGGGCTAAAAGTCCATGATTCACTAGATTGGTCTAGGACCCATTGGGTGCTCCATGGATAGTCCATGGAGGTTATGAACCCATGGATCATGGAATATGAAAAGCCATGCACATTAGGGTTTACATGGAGTAACCCTACATGTGGCACACTATATAAAGACCTCATTAGCTAGCAAAATATTCACTAAGACTATTGAGTGAGGGCTAGCCGATTTTGTGATCAAAGTATTATCATCTCAAGTTATGCCAAGGGTTTTTGGTGTTGTGTGAAAAATTTAAGGCATCACACTTGGGGTGCTAGGCTCACAAGGTCTTAAGGAATCATCAACACACAAAGGTAATTCATTCTACTAGTTTTTATATTACAAGTTCCCCATTCTATTCTAGTTAGTATGTAAATATTGGGAAAATCAAATTTGCATGAATATTAGAGAAAACATTGATCCAAGGTTTCTAGGGTTACATGTACACCATAGGAGTGTTAGAATGCTCAAAACCCATCAATTGTTCCTTTGACCTGACTAACCAAGAAGTTGGTGACATTCCGTTGGGGGCATGAGCAGCAGGCAGCCTTCGAGACTCTCAGACAATGATTGTGTGAGGCACCGATTCTGACTTTGCTACATGGTTTCGATGATTTTTTGCTTTACTGTGATGCTTTCGATCACAGGTATAGGTGCGGTGTTGATGCAGTGGGGTCACATTATAGCATACACTTCGAGGCAGTTAAAGCCTCACGAGGCGAACTACCGGATGCACAATTTTGAGTTGGGGGTTGTAGTTTTCGCCCTTAAGATTTAGCGGCATTACCTGTATGGGGTGAGCTGTACCACTTACACGGACCACAAGAACTTGAGGTACCTCATGGATCAGCTAAATCTGAACATGAGGCAGCGTCGGTGGTTAGATGTGGTGAAGGATTATGATTGTGAGATCCTTTATCACCCATGGAGGGCCAATATGGTGGCTAATGCTCTTAGTCGCAAGGCAGTGGCGACTCCGATTTGAGATATATGTCTGAGGATGACCATGATTACTCCTTTGCTGGAACGGATCCGGGAGGCGCATGTCGAGGGAATGAAGGAAGAGCACCGGAAGTGTGAGCGGATCATAGTCCAAGTTGCCTCATTTGATTATGACATTCATGGGTTATTGACCCTACATGGGAGGGTTTGGGTTCCATACTGGGGCGGTGTACGGAAGGTTCTGATGGATGAGGCCCACAAGTCGAGGTTCTCCATCCATCCCGGGGCGATGAAGATATATCAGGATCTTCGCCTTGATTATTGGTGGCCCTGTATGAAGCATGACGTAGCTTGGTACGTAGAGCAATGCTTGAATTTCCAGAAAGTCAAGGTCAAACACTAGTGACCGTACGACAAGAAGAAACCGTTGGATATTCCTGTGTGGAAATGGGAAGATATCACTATGGATTTCATCACGAAGCTTCCCAGGACTGCACGTGGAGTAGATTCGATATGGGTTATCATGGATCGGTTAACCAAGAGTGCTCATTTTATCCCGATCCAGGAGAGTATATCAACTGAGAAGCTAGCCGAGATCTACGTACGCGGGGTAGTGGCACATCATGGAGTGCCAGTTTCGGTGGTGTTAGACCGAGATGTTCATTTCACTTCCAGATTTTGGAAGCAGTTTCATGATGAGATGTGCACTCGTCTTCACATTAGTACTGCTTTCCACCCTCAGACTGACTGGTAGAGTGAAGGGACGATTCAAACTCTAAAGGACATGATGTGTGCATGTGTATTGGTTTTCGGCGGTAGTTAGGATACGTATCTTCCGTTAGTAGAATTTTCGTATAACAACAACTACCATGCTATCATAGATCGACCTCTCTTCGAGATTCTCTACGGGAGGAAGTGTAGGACTCCAATATGTTGGGGCGAGGTCATGAGGAGTACTGAGGTAGTACTCAAGACCACTGAGAGGATCCAACAGGTCCGGAGCAAGCTCCAGACTGCTCAGAGTCGGCAGAAAAGCTATTCCGACAAGCGTTGTTCAGACTTGGAGTTTCAGGTGGGCAACATGGTTCTCCTGAAGGTGTCACCTTGGAAAGGTGTTATCCGATTCAGGAAGTGGGGCAAGCTGGGCCCTAGTTACATCGGTCTATTTAGAGTGTTGCCTCGGGTGGGCCGGGTTGCTTATCGTTTGGATCTTCCAGCATAGCTCAGCCAGATCCACAATACTTTTCATGTCTCCCAGCTATAGAAGTGCTTAGTGGATGACTCCGTAGTCATACCATTAGAGGATATACAGGTTGATATCAGCCGGAACTACATCGAGAGACTGGTAGCTATTCTCGATAAGAAGACGAAAGAGCTGAGGAACAAGAGGGTAGAGTTAGTGCAAGGGCTCGGAGTAGACTTGGGAACCCGAGGAGGAGATGAAGGAGCACTATCCGGAGTTATTTCCAAATGCAGTGGACTTCGAGGACGAAATTTGATTCAAGTGGGGGAGAATTGTAACATCCGTCACTTGAGGTAATAACTATTTAATACCTTTGTATTTAATTGTTTGACTATGAAATAGATAAGTGTATTATTGAGTTAGACCTTAGCAAGTGGGCCGATAAGATTGGGCTACCCGAAGATGTATGCTGGGCGTAAGCTTGGCATATGTGGGGCGTAGTGCAACATTGGATGCGAGGGTTTCATGCATGTACGCGTAGTGTACCAAGGAGTACGCACAACATACATAAGCAAATTCCAAACCCTATTTTTTAGTTTTTAAACCATATAAATACAACATTATGACTCAAACCCTAGCCTTCTTACTACCCTCTCAACCTCATAAACCCTAGATAGCCTCTCTTTCTTCATCCTTGTGTGTTTTTGGCTTTGTGAAGTTCTTAGTAGTGTTTAGAAGCTTGAAAGAAGGGAGAAGAAGTTGAAGAAGAAGAACTTGAGTATCTTAAGCTCAAGGATCCGAGATTACATCAGCATTTGGCACTCATTTGAGGTAAAAAGCTTTAAACTTGCCTCATAAATTCTTAGATCCATGATAATGGAGTTTTGGACCTTTTTAGGTCCCACGAATGGATTTTTATGGTTCAACTTCGCTTCTAAGCTTAGGGTTGCCACCCTTAGTGCTAAATGTGTCCCAATATCAGTAAATGTTCGATCTTTAAGGTCCTTTTGTGACCATGCATGAGTTCTAGCCATTTCTATGGAAGTTAGTTGCTATATTCAAAGTTTGGGCCCATTTGGTGGGTTGCAAGCCACCAAATAGTCGACTTTATGAATTAAGACATGTTAATGGAACTCAAATATGTATTTTGGGCTCAAGGTCTTATCGGATTAAGCACCTTTGATGTATATGGATTAATAGGGAAGTATGCTAGTCGTACAAGCCAGTACGTATGGTATACAAGTCATGTAGCCTGTACGCTTAACGTACAGAGGAGTACGCCCTGCATACTCACTGATTTGGGCTTCACGACATTTAGGCCTCGGTTTGGGCCAATCTTTGGACTACTTAGATTTTAGGACTTAGTGGGCCATCAATAGTCAGTTAATGGACCAAGGACATGTTTGGGCTTAAGGGAAGGCTCATTTGAGGAGTTAGGCCCAATTTAGAAAATTGGCCATTAATGGGCTTGAAAAGATTAGATGGAATTGGGCCTAAGTTATGATCCAAATTAGACCAGGGGTAAAATGGTTATTTTACCCTAAGAAGGATTATGGATTTTTGACTAAGTGTTGTTGGGTTATTGATAGTCGGGGAGTCATTGGAGTAGCCGTTAAAGATTCCTTACCGAGAAATTCTGCAGTCAGCTTTGCAAGGTGAGTTTTCCTCCAGTAGGAACGTGTCGAAGGCACCAATGACGACCCGTTTATGTATGTTAGCATATTCCAGACCAAGGTCGATGTCGGGCAGTTCCTAATGTAGTTGTATATGTGTTTTCGGACTTCGTTCTGATGCTGGGGAAAGCTCGAGGAATGTTTGTATGCTTGATGTCTTCGTGATTCTTGCATGTTCTTGTTTTATGTGTTTTAGTCTGATGCCGGGGAAAGCCCAAGGAATATCCATATGTTTCCAGATCTCGGTCCTATGTCGGGCGGGGCCCGAGGAATGTTTATATGTTTATGTTATGTGTATTCGTTGATATGTTATATGTATACCGAGCTTTGCTCGATGCCAAGCAGGGCCCGATGCCGAACGGGGGCCGATGCCAGACTTCGTTCCGATGCCCAGCGGGGCCCGATGTAGTGGGCAAGGCCTAATGTTATGTTATTATGTGATTATATGATTAAGTGTATGGTATATGGTAGTTTGGTGAGGCTCACTAAGCTTCATGCTTATAGTTTTCAATTTTGGTTTTAGGTATTTCCGGTAGCAAGGGGAAGAGCTCGGGATGATTGCAGTGCACACACCATTTGTTTAGCCTGAGATATTTTACTCTGATATGTTCATTATGTGTTTTGATATGATACTCTGATTTGATACTATGAATTACGATTTTGATAACTATGGTTTTATTTATAATTTAAAAATGAAAATTTTGGACTGTATTTTTGGGGTGTTTCAGTGCTTACGTAATTAAATACTTATAGATACCACTGGTATTATTTATGTTAAATAAAATATTATTGTTGTTAGAATGTAAGACTGATATTATTGAATTGTTTACATAAAATGTATGCAAATATATTATTATGAAACTGAAACAAAGCAAATGATACTGCTCAAGAAAATATATAACTTACACTATTTGTGTCTTGCATTTTCGATACAGTTCCATGTGGTAAATTAAGGAAGTGAACTGGATTGGATTAGAGATCATGTTTATAAGATTCTTTTTGTTAAATTAGTATATCGCACGACTCATGGTATGTTTGTTATTACATTGATTGACTTTTTCTATTTAGAAATCTGAGTACTCATAGAAAATAAATTTTAGGATGACATAATCTTGTTTAGAAATATAAGAAGTCGTTGTAAGAACATAGTTCTTACGTTGGTTGAGTATGTTTTAAGTTTCTTCTTTTGTGTAAACATCAATTGTAGCTACATATATTTTAGAAAAAATGTATCATCACTACATATCTTTATAACTTGAGGTTTTTATTTCAATGGACCGATTTGATTCAATCCGATCAATTAAATCCACATTTATTTTGGTTTCATAATATTGATAAAAGTAGTATACACTAGATTAAAATTTGATATGGACCATTGAATTTTATAATTCGGGTCTTCAAATGTACAAACATTCCAAAAATATATATCTTAAGACCAAATTGATATACCATTCAATCTCATGTATCTCAATCAACTCAAATAAATAAGATTAAAGCATATATTTTTGTTATGAATCGAAACATGGGGCTCGCTAGTTTGCACCCTATATATAATATATAGTTTCCGAGTTTTAGCAAAGAAAAAGAAAAAAAGAAAAAAAGTAAGGAGATAAAAAAAAAAGAAATGAATTGAAAATAAATTGAGAAAATTCATGAAATAACCAAAATTGAGGGGTGTTTTAAAAATTTAACCAAGAAAATTTGACTTTTGGAAAATGACCACAATATCCGCCGATGGGGTTCTGCGGATGATTTTAAACCTCTGGGGAACGATGAATAATATTTAATGAATTGACGTGACATCACTAAAAGACAAAAAATATGGTGAGATCCAATGAGAAATCAACAATTTCACATAGGTGTTGCATGGATCCGCATAGAAGGTTCTGCGGATCTGTCGGAGAGGAGCAACTACCATTTCCTCAGAGAATTTAAACTTCCGCAGAGGGTTAAATGGATCCGCAGGGCCATCTCTGCAGAACCATGCTACCTACCATATATTTTTTTTTGTCTTTTAGTGATTTCACGTAAATTCATCGGTACTAATCATCGTTCTTCAGTGGTTTAAGGTGAACTGCAGAGCCCTTTTTGTAGATCTCGTGGTCATTTTCCAAACCTCAATTTTTTTGGTTATTTCATAAATTTTGTCAAATGAATTTGTCTTTTGTATTTCCGAATTGGAGATAAATGAAAAAAGAATTAAACATTCTGTTATTTCTCTTCAAATCATTCTAAATCGAAAGTAAAGTTAGGGAAAAAAGTGGTTATTCCATTTTCTTCCATTTATTTTTTTTTTAAACTCAGAAACACTAATTTCTTTTACTTTATTCTCACTTTCGTCAATTTTTTTTTTATCACCTTAAGTTGAACTCGGGAATAGGATGGTAAAAAAGGGTCTTTATGTGAATTTCAGAATTTTGAGGGTTAAAAAATGAAATATTTATAAAGTTGAGGGCTGTTTAATGGCCTGCCGTAAAACCAAAGCCCCCTTTTTAATCACTTTCTTCTCTCTCAACGGTCGCTCCGTGTTCAACTCGCGTTTCAGCGAAATCATATAAAGAATTTTCTTCGTGAGCAGCCATCAGTGAAATCGAACTTTTTGATTCTCGAGTTCTAAGTATTTTTCATATTATCTCTTCGATCTCTGTTTTCCGATTTTGTTTGATTTTTTGAAAAGTCTGATTTGCTGTGAATTCACCGTATTCGTCTCGATTTCAAGGGATTCACGAATTGATTTGCTAATCGTACGACTCAAAAATTAAAACCGACTTTGGAAGATTTGATATATCGATTTCGAGTTTAGAAGAAATAAAGGTTGGTTTTTGTTGATTTTGTGAAGAGCGATGTCGTCGTTAACTGTTAGGTTTATGATGTAATATGGCATTGACTCTCACACACTCATACGATGTCGCTTTACATTGGTCGCGAGGCTTCCAAGGTATTATTTCTTTTACACTGTAATTTCCTATAATCATCCCTTTTAAAACAAGTAATTCGTTAATCTAACTTTAATTTTCCATCGTTGTTGATTATTCCTTTAAAAAAGCTTTGGAAAAGAATATGTGCAGAAACTACAACTGAAATCAACCTTCTTCTGGAGAATTGGAAGTATATTCTCGGCGGTTTAATCTGCCAGGTTTTTTATTTCATCTTAATCTCGCTGTTCTTGTTATCTCCAGTTCTGTTGAGGCATCTTGATCCATAGATCAAGTTCAGAGTAGAGACGAACGATATAATAATCTGGACCCTTTTACTCAAATCAGCTTTTTTCTTCCTTGAGTGAAGGCTTTATCAGTGATCTTATGCTAGGATGACAGCATCTTTTTACTTTAAAAACTGTTTGGATTTGAAAAGTTGTTTTTTACTCCATTAATTCCCCACTTTTCTGGCCAATTAAATTTCAAAAGGTGCTTACCATATTCACCAATGATGTTGCAATATTGGCGATATATTGATAGTTAAATCTTCCTGTTCTATTTGCTTAACTCTCATATCAACACAATATTCTTATTATATTTCATTTTGGAACAACTTTTTTCAGTACATTCATGGGCTGGCAGCTCGATCAGTTCATTATTTTCATCATCCAGGACCAATTCTACAAGACTCCGGGTTCTTACTTCTTCCTGTATGTACAACTCAAAGCTCGGATCTTTCTTTATTCACAAAACACATTCTTCATGTCTCTAAAGTGCTAATGATCATATATATAATTATGTACCCTTTATTTTTCTTGAAGGAACTTGGGCAGGAAAGAGCATATGTCAGTGAGACAGTATTCACCTTTGTCTTCCTTTCCTTTGTCCTGGTAATTATTCTTTCCATTTAATGTTTTTGTAAGCTCTAATTACTTTGCATTTATGTTTGTTGTATGTACATTTTGTCCTCATCTTTTGTACTGTTTGACTTTTCTTCTTCTCCAGTGGACTTTCCATCCTTTCATATTCAAAAGCAAAAAAATATACACAGTTCTTATTTGGGTCAGAGTCCTCGCGTTTCTAGTTGTAAGTGGCCTTCTGTACCTTCATATATACATATACACAGTTTCACAATAAACTCTTATTATTATTATTATTATTTCTTTTTTGTGTAATAAGCTTGAGATATTTTAATCTTTTCCCCTTAACTTTTGCAGGCTTGTCAATTTCTTCGTATCATTACATTTTATTCAACTATACTCCCTGGCCCAAACTACCATTGCCGTGAGGTATTTAACTATTTATCATTTTAACTTTCTATTTTATTTACTAATCATCAAAATATTTAAAAATACACTCAAATCCAGTATTAAATTTCACTCATATGTTTGAAATTTATCTTGCACAATTTCAGGGCTCACGTCTTGCAACACTGCCTCGTCCAGATAATCTTCTTGAAGCTTTTGTAATTAGTAAGTTTTATTCTTTCTCCCATTTTTATTTTTGGCTAAAAAGTATATATACATATACTTTTTATAAATATTATCTAAACTTGCAGTTCCCCGAGGTGTTCTTTATGGTTGTGGTGATTTGATATTCTCATCTCATATGATATTTTCTCTGGTATTTGTTAGAACATATCAAAAATATGGGTCCCGGAGGTAATGTTAAAAACTTAACTTAACTTTATCAAATATCAACTTTATAACTATTTTTTTTTTTTAAAATTCTTTTTTGTTTCCTTATTGTAGATTTATAAAACAGTGTGCATGGCTAGTAGCTGTGGTTCAGAGTTTATTAATAATAGCATCTCGTAAGCATTACACAGTCGATGTCATTGTAGCATGGTAAAATAACACTTCATTAAACCTTTTTATATTTCTTCATCACATTTTTTTATTTATTAATTTCATCATGTAATAAGTTTATAAATTTTTTACCACAGGTACACAGTTAATTTGGTTGTGTTCTTTGTTGATCACAAGTTACCAGGTTTAGTATAACATAAACAAATATATTCTTTTTATTGTAATGTTTTATGTTTTTTATTAATTTTAATATTTATTTTCAGAGCTGCCTGATCGAAGTCTAGGTGGACTTGTGTTACCTTTGAGCAAGGATGGCAGAATGAAAGAAGAAGGGACTAAACTTATGAATGGAAACTCTGGTGATCCTGTAGATCGGGTATTACAAATTTATAATTATAAACATTAAAGTTTGTTGAAATTTTTTTTTTGTTATTTCATTTTTTTATTTTTTAGTTAAGTGGTTGATTTTTTATAATGTTGGTGATACAGAGGTCAAGAAGTCAAGCAAATGGGAAGGTGAATGAAGAAAGTGATAATGTACACGTGGATGTATTAGATGGTGCATAGTTGATGAAACAAAGTTTCTATTCTGCCATTATGACTTGATATGTTGACTTTTCTTTGGTAAAAAGTCAATGATGGTAAAAAGAACCCTGATTTGTATCTTTAAGAAACTTTGAATTTGGGTGGTTGTGTTTTTCATAGTGTTTTATGAAATAGGTGTTGATGTATTCATTTTGTTTTGTAGATTTTAGAGTACCCAAGTTGTATTATGAGTTATGGAATTTGGATTTCTTTATTAGCATTTTCATGTTCCAAGTTATAACTAATTACTTATTTTACTTTTAATTGGGAAAATATCAAATTGTATATGGTTCTCATGGTATCTTCTTGTCACTTTGAACATGTCCAAAAAATACTGTAATCTTTCTATATCTATATTGTAGAAACTTTGAATCTGCAACACAAGTGAGAAACCTTCCTTCATGTTTTTGTTTGATAAACAATACATGCCCATGAGGAGTTATTGCTAAAAAAAAAAAAAAAGGATGGAATGGGCTTCACTTCGTACAATAAGTGCTAGTATCATTCATATTGTATACCTTGCTACAATGCAAAAAAAAAAAAAAAAAAAAAAAAAAAAAAAAAAAAATCATGAAAGTCAATATTGTAAGGTATTTTAGCACATTTGATACCATAAGGTATTTTAGCATTCAAGTTTACGTTCTTAGTAGCTTTCGGCACTGATTGTACTTTTTCAAACTTAGAAGGTTTGAATGTTTCTTTTTCTAAATACGGAATTTGTCTAAGGAGGGGTTTTCTCTTTCCCATAACATGACCTCAAATAGGAGAATATGGAGATTAAAGATCATAGTAGACGGGTAGCCTTGCTCCCGTGTATGTTTTATTATTATTATTATTATTTTATATATTTAGGCTAAATCTGATTTACACTCAATGTTTGCCTTTTTTACATGTTGTTAGTTACGCATGTTGGAGGTCATCTATTCGATACAGTTCTTTAATCCCATATGGAAACACAACTGTCAACATCTAACTCCCCTACCCTATCTCAATAGGATATCTAGGGTTTGTTGTTGTTGTGTTATTTTCTGTTAAGGTAAAATTTCCAGAATTATCATTACATAAGTTTTTTGTGTGAATCCACTCCTATCCAAATTAGGAGTTCATTATTTATCAAGTCACCCTATTATATAGGAATGTTCCCCAATTATTATGCACTAAACTCTATAAAATCCAATGGATTGTTCCATGAAACGTTATCCTACAATGTATTGAACTTTACAAAGTTCAATGAAATATTAGGAAAGTTAATTTATAATATTTATAACTCCATGTGTTGTTTCCCATGTATGTTTGTCAATTCTTTAATCAAAGGCATCCCATGTACCATATGATTTTTGGACGTGACAAAACGCTTATGCCAAAGATAAGAAACATTTTATGTTCATGTATTAAGAGTTGCTATGCAGTTCATCTAAGGTAAGCCGTAAACGTATCCAAATTGTTTGGATTTTTCAATTGAACACAATGCAACTTAAACATGAGCGTTATTGAGCTTATATACTTCTCCGTAATTAGATTCTCCTAAACAACTTCTTCATAGATGGGCTTCGAATTTCTCGCTTAAACAAGTTCCATATATGATAATTTTAGGCCTTTAAGACAATTTGAAAGAATACGAAATGTGGACACTGGACACTCACATTTAGTTGCACATTTTCTTTCTAACTCTACATTTAAAATTATATTTTTGGCCCGATTGAAGGCCCAATTGTGGATCCCAATATTCAAAGAATATTTCTATTATTCAAGGATCACAAATGAGTGGTAGATAGCTGGGTCCCATCTTCATACACCCCTTCACCAGCCTCACATTTCCATATCCCAATCTAAACTTTTAATAAAAATACTTTACAAAATAAAAAAAATAAAACACAAATCTTCGCCTTCTGAACGCAGCCATGGCAGCAACAACATCTTCAAACCTCCTTCACTTCTCCAGTTCCCACTCAACTTCACGCCTATCCCCTCTCAAAACCGCCCTCTTTTCATGCTCCAAGAGAAAGCTTCCGGTGGCCGGTGGTGGTGCCGCCACCACCACAGGAGGAGTACGGTGCATGGCGGTGGCAGCAGAGGCGGCGTCCGTAAAGAAGACGAGTTCTTATCAGATAATGACATTGACAACCTGGTTGTTGAAACAAGAGCAATCTGGAATCATCGATGCTGAACTTACCATCGTCTTGTCCAGCATTTCAATGGCTTGTAAACAGATCGCATCTTTGGTGCAGCGAGCCAGCATCTCCAACATGACCGGAGTTCAGGGAGCTGTTAATATTCAGGGAGAGGATCAGAAGAAGCTCGATGTCATATCCAATGAGGTTTGTTACGTCACTGTGTCACTGTCACTAGTACTGTACTTTTTCGCAAATCATGTCTCAAATTGATCCCAATACATTTAGACAAAAATAATATAATAAGTAGAGTAAATTTTTGCTTGAGTTTTAACTGGAAGAAGTTTACAGTGACTTTTTATTTATTTATTTATTTTGCGTCACTTTGGGAAAACAGGGTGTTGCGAATTTTCACAAATGAACAGTTCTTCAAATCTTGTATGAAATGATGAAATAATTATATGATACCTAATCGGATACTTCATTTAGTGATACATTCATCAATTTCCACTTGAATTGGAAAAAAGAGTTGGGTGTTAACTAGTTGAAAAATGTGGTGGATTCAACAGGTGTTTTCCAATTGTTTGAGATCGAGTGGAAGAACTGGGATTATTGCATCGGAGGAGGAGGATGTGCCGGTGGCGGTGGAAGAGAGTTACTCCGGCAACTACATTGTGGTGTTTGATCCTCTTGATGGATCATCCAACATTGATGCTGCTGTTTCAACTGGTTCTATTTTCGGAATCTACAGTCCAAACGACGAGTGTCTCCCTGATCTTGACGATAACTCCACGGTAACTTCCCGATCAACTTGACTTTTAAGTCAAACAGATTCCAATCAAACGCAGAATGTTGGTTCTTGAAGTGAAAATAGATGTTTGAAACTAACAATAGACATTAAATCTTGTATATGCAGCTGGACACCGAGGAACAGAGGTGCATCGTGAACGTATGCCAGCCCGGAACCAACCTTCTGGCAGCCGGTTACTGCATGTATTCAAGCTCTGTCATCTTCGTGCTCTCCATAGGAACCGGCGTTTATTCATTCACATTAGACCCAATGTATGGTGAGTTTGTTCTGACTCAAGAAAAGATCCAAATCCCGAAATCGGGTAAGATTTACTCGTTTAACGAAGGAAACTATCAACTATGGGATGACAAGCTCAAGAAATACATGGATGACCTAAAGGACCCTGGTCCTACCGGAAAGCCTTACTCCGCCAGGTATATCGGTAGCTTGGTCGGTGATTTCCATCGGACGCTTTTGTACGGAGGAATTTACGGTTACCCTCGGGACAAAAAGAGCAAGAACGGGAAGCTTAGGCTCTTGTATGAGTGTGCTCCGATGAGTTACTTGGTTGAACAGGCCGGCGGAAAGGGCTCCGATGGGCATCAACGAGTACTTGACATCCAGCCGACTGAGGTTCGTAAATCGTAGAACAATGTACATGTGTTTATTTTGACTTTTCAATTAGTCAAACACTCACCAAATTTTTACTTTCTATTTGCAGATTCATCAACGAGTTCCTCTATACATTGGAAGCGTAGACGAAGTGGAAAAACTGGAGAAGTATTTGGCTTAAATATGAAAAACTAAATCCAAATTTTTTTATTTTCCTTTACGTGTTTCAAACTTATAAGATTGCCTTTGCTTCAAATCAAACGTTATCAATACAAGGAAAGGATCAACTTTTTATTCTATATAATAATTGCACAAACACCCACACACACATAATAAAGATTAAAGACGGACGTTTTCAGTTAAATTTCTTCTAGCACTTTGGCAAGTCCGCCGGTGGCGGTGGCACCGTCGAGTCCTCTGTCCCTCCGTTTTCAACCACAAACGCGGTGGCAAAACCCAAACCCAAGTGTACGTCCAGATGACAGTGCATGATCCATACACCTGTAAATTGTAAAAACGAATATATATTAAATAACTAAAAAGTGAAAAGGTACCACTAATTTCGGCCGGAAAGTTTATATTCTACCTGGATTATTTGCTCGGAATCTCATCACCACCCAACCGCCGACAGGCACACCGATAGTATTCCGTTGTTGTGGGTTCACAAGATTAAACTTTTTCCTGTCTTTGACGGGGTCATAATTGCCAAAACCTTGAGCCAACACGAAGAAGTTATACCCATGCAAGTGTACGGGATGGTTCTGCATTCCGATCAATGCAGTGTTCTGAAACACAATCTCCACCGTCGAATTATACTTTAGTTTCTTCACGCTCGTTGATTTGGGTGTATTCAACAGGGCTTGATTCAAACTATTGTTGACGTTGGTGTAATCGAATTTCACCGGTGGTTCATTAGGGAAGTCCGGCGTATAGATCCCACTAACGTTGAAGAAATGAGCTTCCAAGATTGACAATTTGGTCGGAAGCACGAAGGAGTGGTTGTTCATGCTAGCGGAAAACCGCTGCCCGAGTGGGCCTCCACAAGTTTGGTTTGATGATTTTGTTCCACTTGCACATGATGATATCCCTAGCCCTATCGTAATAAACATGTTTTCATCTACTTTCTGTGATACAGGGTGCCAAAACGGGCTTTGTATGAGGCATGTTAGATTGCTCATAAACTTAAATGCGGTTGGGGTGTCGTTGAAAGGCGGCATGTCCGGGAGGAGTGGCGGCGGCAGCAAGGTGGTGGTGGTGTTTCTGTAGGTGAGGATTGCGGTGGTTGTGCTGTTGTTGAAAGTGCGACCAGTTCCACTAATGTACGCGCGGGCAGCCATGTAATAGGATCCCGGTGACTGGTCAGCGGTCAATAGGACATCAGTTGTTTGACCGGGACCCACTACAACAACATCTGTAGGATATGGATTTGTGTAGACTGCGTCCGCCGCCACTACCGTCATGCGGTGGTTGGCTACCTTGAAAAACATTTGGGTGTTGAGGGCGGCGTTGATTATACGTAACATATATGTTTTCCCTTGAACAACTTCCAAAGTGTGTGTATCTGAAATACAATTAAACAAATGATTTAACTTTTTATAAAATTAATACTGATTAACGATTAATCGACTTACTTCTTGAAGGACAAGAATATAAATCCCCAGGCCACCCATTGATGGTGTAAGCGATAGACTTGTTAGCTGCGCCACCGGTGGCTATGGCGGCGTTCTCTACATCAATGGGGTTAGCATTCCACCATTCTCCTACAACATATATATCCATAAGTAAATTTAGATAAAACTACGCATTTCACCGTATATAATATATGATACACAAAATAAAATAACTAAAATGTACCAATGATGATTGTATCTTCTTGAAAGGGCTTAGGAAAAGGGTATTCTTGTCCATCTCTTGGTCGGATGACTAGTGCCCCATAGACAGTTGCCCGGAGCCATTGTACATGGGCGTGCCACCATAGTGTTCCTTCTTGGCCGGTGATGTTGAACCGATAAGTATAGCTATTCCCCGGCATGATCGGGCATTGGGTGATGGAGCTGGGACCATCAGCCCATGGTGTCAACCTCTGAAATATTCCATGCCTGTATTAAATTAATAAAATAGCTAGATATTATTTGAAAATAAGTAAAATAGCTATATATATATATATATATATATATATATATATATATATATATATATATATATATATATATATATATATATATATATATATATATATATATATATATATATATATATATATGTGTGTGTGTGTGTGTGTGTGTGTGTGTGTGAGAAAAAATACCAGTGAATTGTAAGGTTATAAGGAGACTTGTTAAAGACATGAACAACTATCTCATCACCCTCTTGAACATTCAGTGTTGGTCCCGGAAGGCTTTCATTGATAGCTGTTATCACTTGTCTTTTACACAATCGGTTTACAGTCAAAATTTTCACCTATAATTATTGTACATGTCACTTGTTAGTACAATTTCTTAAATTCGAATAAACGTTCGATTGAAATTAGATCATCTAAATGGTGGACTAATGGTCCAACTCATGAAGAAAAAAATATATTTACATGAAGTCATTCATAATATTCAACTCCTATAACAAAAGCACATTTGCACATATACTTGGCAATTTTTATTTTTTATAAATTATAATTATACGAGATGTAAGAATTATATGTAGGAAAATTAATAAAATTTATATATGTTTACTTAGCTTTGGACACATTTAAATATGTTGTACATATAGTTAATCATTATTGGATTGTGTTTTGTAATTTGAGAGCTTCATAATGATATGTAGGTGGTGTTGGTTTTTTATCTACAAATTTTTTTGGCCTATTTTGTCTCTGTCGTTCAAACCACGCGTAAATATTAGTCTTTACAGACTATTTGCTTTTTAAAAGTCCGCAAACCTAAAAATGTATGTGGATCCTCTTTTTGGCGTATATGTAGACTAGACTCTTCTAATTTCTTCGGACATCTTCTAGCCTAAAAAAACGCATATTTTTGTTTTTTTGAAATCAAAACTTATAATTATTCCAACTTAGTATAAGATAAACAATTTGGGACAAAAAGTGACAATATTTAAAGAAAAATGGTTTGATAACACAACAATGCCTTTTGAAACAAATTTATAAATAAATATTTAATTACAATGGTTGTTTGAGCTATTATATAGGTTATAAAACAATCATAATATCGTCTAGTACTTTTTGATTTTGACATCCAAGTGTATTTTCATTCATTTTATATGTTAAGTTCTTTAATGCTTAATTACACTTTTTAGTTAAAAATTTATGACAAAGGCTTGTTAATTAGTTTTTATCAAATATTTCTGTTAATTTGTAATATTTTATTTTCATTTTTTATATAATAATATATAAAACTTGATCTAGAATTGTTAACTATTTATAAAAAAAAAATCATAAAATTATTGAAAAACTCTTTTAAGTTTTTAACAAATCAATTTATTTAAATTTTAGTTTATTTTAACAGTATATAAACTTTAAATAACAAAAAATTATTTTTAGATTATAGATGTTTGATCCATCACTTTTACTACAAGATGTGCAAATATGGTCTATAGTCTGTAATTTTCTAAAAAAAACATATTGTTTTTATACCACTGAAATATAATTTACACAACCACACTAATAAAAATCTGAAATATATAAAAAAACATAATAAAAAAAAACGTGAGTAATTATATATAAAGTGAACATGCCAGATTATACTATATCAAGTTTAACATGATTATTTCTAATAAATTAATTATATAGCTTAATAACTTTAACGAGATACTATTACAACAAATGATCTTTATTTTTAATAATTAGTTATATGATTTTTATATAATAAATTAATTATATAAGTTTTATAAGCTTATTTCTAACAAATCAATTATACGAGTTTCATTGCAATTTTTAATTGAAAATAAAACGAGTGCTGAAAGTTTTTTTTGGGTGTGCGAAGGATACATAGGAAAAAAAACAACATAAATGGTCTATGTGGTTTCTTTAGATTTGAAGTTTAGTCCTTATAATTTAAAAATTGATGTTTATACGTGTATTACATTCAAGAAAAAGGTTGATGTGGATGAACAAAAAATTGCTTGTTCAGTTGAGATCATAATCATGAAGTGTAATTTGCTTTTTCTTTCTAATCTTAGTGACACTCTTAATGGTACAATTCCCTCTACTTTGAGTTTGTTATCACATTTTTTAGTTCTTGATCTATCCAAAAACTCACTTACTCGTTCAATCCCCATTCAACTCAGGAATCTGGCTAGTTTGATTGTCCTTGATCTGAGTTCAAATTCGCTTTTCTCGAATTGTCTTCTTAGAATTTGGGAATTTGAAGAATTAAAGAGAATGATGATTCGTAACAATAACATCCCATGTGATCTTCCAGATGCCTTATATTCACTAATTGTTTTGATTTTTCTTGATGCATCTGATAATAACTTTATGGGTTCTCTACCAAATCGTAACTTGAACCCTAATGTCACCTTTTGCTCTTGATTGAAACTTCCTTTGCCATGACTCATTGGAAAAAAAATGAAACAATGGAGGCTTTATTCCTCGCCGATCGCTTGTGGTTATATTAATTGTGCATATGATGTTGGAAGAGAGTTTGTGAGATCTATGGAGTATGATGTTATACTAAAAGGACTTTTTTGGATAGGGAAACGAGAGATCACAAGCTGAATCGGGCCACTAAGGCTTTAGGTTATCTCCGATTATGAATTTATAGAGAGAGAGAGAGAGACTCTTTTATATTAAATAATTTTTTTTCTTTTTTATTTATTAAAATAATGATAAACTTCATAAATAGTCATTGAGATATTAAAATGACGAAAATACGCTTCGGTTAACAAACAATAAATAATAGAGTTATCAATAATGACTAATCGTCAAAAAATTTAAAATCACATAGAACATCTATAAAAATTTTAAACTATGTGGACTAAACTCCAGATTGGAAGAAACCATATAAATCATTTATGATATTTTTTTTTTAAAAAAAACAAGATATATATTCAACTATAAATAAGTCGATCCTTAAAAAAGGGGATTCTGGTTTATATTCAATTTTTTCTTAAAGTAAAAAAGTTTAGTTTTTGATTTTTATTTGTTTAAAAACTGAATAATTTATGTCCATCAAATGAAAATCTTTCATAAAGTTTATTTATCTAAGTTGTGGCTATGTTTTCATACAACTAATATTGGGTGAAGAATAAAATATAATTGAATATCTAATAAAAATATTAATTTTTTAAAAATGACAAAGATTAAAACATTAAATGTGTTTAAGGAAGTAAATTAAAATTCTACCTAATAAATGAAAATATTTTTACCACATATCATTCTCTCTTTCATTTTGACAAATATCATTTTCTAGGATTTTTAAATTTATTATTTTCCACTTTCATTTTTGGGGATCTCAACTTTCTTAAAATAAATTTCCAAAAAAATTCTAATGGGTTATATATATATATATATATATATATATATATATATATATATATATATATATATATATATAAATAAGGTTATCATTCTATTAATTTGATAATAAAAATTCTCATAAATGCTCCAAACAATTTGATTTCTTTCATAAACGCTCCAAAAAATTACATTTTGTAATGGAAAAACATTATCTTATAAAACATTTAATGTTTATATATATATATATATATATATATATATATATATATATATATATATATATATATATATATATATATATTCATATTAAATTTTTATTTTTAATAAACCCGTGTAATACACGGATTTCACACTTAACTTAATGTTTTTTATTCAATGAGTTTAACTTAAAGAGTAAATTACTGAAATGGTCCCTATGGTTTGGTCAAAATTACACGTTTGGTCCCTTCTTTTTTTTTTTTTTTTTTTGCAATTGGATTGTCCTTGTGGTTTGATTTTGTTGAATTTTTCGTCCCTTACATACATAAAGTTAGGGACCAAACATACAATTTTGACCAAACCATAAGAACAAAAATCACACTAAAATCAAACAACAGAGACAATCCGAGTAAAAAAAGTTAGGGACCAAAAATATAATTTTGACCAAACCATAGGGACAATTTCAATAATTTACTCTAACTTAAAACACGAAAGTAGTATATACTTAGAAAAATCTATAAATGATTGTTGTAAAACAAGAAAAAGCTTCGGATTAAAAAGAAAGAAAGTTTGTATTTATCGAAGATGTTTATTAATTTATTGTGGTTTATTAGTTTTAATAGATATTTTTAATTTTTAATATGGTTACATTACAATAAAAAAAATATTTATTGACATAGATAAACACTTGTATACACTTTAATACTTTCAACGATTTAACAAAAAGTGTTAATTTTTTTTACAGTAAAATCTTAATTACCAACAATTTTTGACACTTACATTTTTTTACCGGTTAAACGGTAATTAGAACTTTAATGTCAAAAATAAAGTTTATTATTTTCTTATCAAATCATTGAAAATATTCGGATTTTAGTGTATAGTCTTAGTTTCCCTAGAAACAAATAATTTTATCAGTCCCGTGAGACCTAATTCGTAACCCAAGAATTTTTAATTGTGATTTTCGTCGCAATATTATTGTTTTTCTTACAATCATTATCTTTACCCCGCTACAATCACGATCAAGGAAACAGATGCAAAATAGAGAACAAAAGAGGGTGAGAATACTTGTAAAACTTTCGTTTTGGTTCGTCGACAAATTTTGAACTGAAAAGAGGGGACAAATTGTCCAAACACAAACAACCCATGTCTAGACAAATGTAGGGGTGAGCATCGGAATCCGTTACTCGCTTTCGGAACCGGAACCGCCTCGGCACTAACGGTTCCGAAATCAGAACCTTCTTATTTTTTTATTAAAATTTCGAAGTTAATCATTGTGGTTTGCAAATACATATACAAAATAACTTTGATAGCTGTATTAAATCAACATATTTTCACACACCACATCACCAACCACCTAATTTTATCCAAATTTATCACGTTAACCCAAATATTAGTTCATAGCAATTTGTTTAACAGTGTTTGTTTGATGGAGGTTTTCAAGAGTTTTTATTATAAAAGTTGGTAGCGTAAGAAGATTTAAAAATTCAAATGGTACGGAAGGAATCATAAAAATGGAAGAGCTGGAAACCTTTATTAAGGAAATTTGTAAATCAATCCCGTGAACGCGGATTACAATTGGTTGATGAATATACAATATGATATAAAATAAAAATATAATTTATTTTAAATTAGTTATCTTTTCAACTATATTAAACTTTAATTTTAAATCTAATATATATCTTGATTTATTTGAATTTTAAAAACTATATTAATAGAGAAAAATTTGTGAATAAAAGATAAAATTTTGAACTGATATTCTAAAAAAAACGGACATGTGACGTACACTAGCTCTGTTTCAATTAGTGTTGTAACATTGGTATTTAATATTATTAAAAGGAATTGACAAATTGTCGGGTAGCTATACTTTTTTGGTTTGTATTTCGCTTAACTCTTTCAAGTATCATTCATGGAAAAATTATCAAAATTTTTCTATTTTTGTTTACAGCTTCCTAATAGACACGTATATTTTTCAAATGGAAAAAATATATTAAAAAGACTTAAAACAACCGGGTACCCGGTACCAGAGTCAGTTCCGCCGGTTCCGATTCCAGTTCCAATATCTCAAAAACCGCCGATTCCCTTTCTAGAAAATTAGGACGAGTACCCACCTAAGCTCATTCCTAGTCAAAAGGATGTGAATGTGAAGAAGATGTAAGAATGGTGGTTTTGTCTTTTCCGGTTTCTTAGTTCTCCATTTATAGCACTACGAAAAACTAACACAACTATGGTTCTTTCTTTCTATAACATCTGTGTTTCCCAGGTATTTACCTTTTTAAATTATGTATTAACTTCCTTTGCAAAATGGTCCTACACAGGGCGTAGGATTACCTTCTACGCAGGCCATATGAGGGATTAAGGATACGAGGGCTTAATACTCTACATATGGCGTATCAATCCCTGCGATGGCATAGGTGCGCTGGTTCCAAACCTAAATTTTTAAGGTTGTGACCTTATTTAAAGACCTTAACTCCCTTAAGGCCCTCTCTAACCTTAGCCTCCACTCTTCTAATCAGTTATTTTGAAACCTTAATATTCCTGAGCAAGTTTTGAGTCTCTTTTATTTTATTTTATGGTGGATCTTGAAGAAGGAGGAGTCCACCCTTGGAGTATGGTGAAGCTCAAGATTGTAGATCCAGAATCTACATTGCCTTGTTAAGCTCTTGAAGGTATAAAGCTTGCTCTTTGCTAATTCATATGATAGATCTTGTTAGTTCTTGGGTTTTCATGCCATTTTGTCCTACAAGTTTGGTCCTTACGAGTAAAAGCTACTCCAGACCTCATGGTTGCCATTTTGTGGTGTTTATGAGGTTATTAAGTCATAAAAATGGGATCTTGGCTGGTTCCATTCAACCATGCATGCGTTTTTCATACATTAGAAGATGTTATATGTCCAAGGCTTGATTTTGAGCTCCATCTAGCCATGCGAATGCATAAATTTGAAGACTTTATCACTTAAGACTTTATTTGGGACCAGATCTGAGAGTTGGACATTTAGTCCTTGTGGATTAAGGACTTATTGAAAAAGTTGGCAAACAACATTTGTATGCGGGGCGTAATCTAGGCTATGTAGGGCATAACCTGATTTTGTACTGATTCCAATCCACGACTCTATGTTGGGCGTAGAGTCTGGTATGCATGGCATAACCCCGAAGTGGATTTTTGGTCATTTTAGATTATAAGCCAAATTGAGTGGATTATGGTTGTGGAAGGGTAAAAACGTCTTTTGCCCTGAAAGTGAGAGCAATTAGGAACTAAGACCCTTGAGTATGGATTATTATGATTTCTAATTAGGGTTTTATGTTGTGTTATGAAGTTTGGGGAGTTCCAGCTTAGACCGCTCGGGTGTGAGATTCGTTATCTGATTTTAGATTTAGGTGAGTCTTCTTACTGTACTTGTGAGTCGAATGCACCAATACTGACCATTGGTTTGCGATAACTGTCTTTGTGACTCTTGCATGTTTATATTGGGTCAGACCTATTTGTATGTTGGGCTGGGCCTATTTATTATCGGGCCGATCCAGTTTGTTATATGTTGGGTTAGGCCCATTTGCTTGGTATGTGGTATTTTAGGAAAAAACTCACTAAACTTTGTGTTTACGGTTTTTGTGGTTTGATATTTTCAGGTACTTCCAGATCGAAAGGGAAGAACCCAACGTCGCACAACATCCCTTTTGATTTTATTCTGCATTCATATTTGATTTTACTTTCATGTTGAGGATAACTTATACTTGGGTTGATTAAAACAATTTTATTGTATTTTTGGGTATTTGGAAAATAAAAAAATTTATCACTGTTTTCGGGATGTTACGCTTTCTTACTTTATTATCTTCATTTTGTCAATGTGGATTTGCGAGATAAAAAAACTATTTAACAAGAAGTAAACGTTAAAGATTTTAATAGGATCTAGCTGATCAGAACATGTTTTAATAACTCTTACGCTTAAATACTACCATGCCATTAAACTTTTAACACAAAAAAATGATATATACACTAAAATCCCAATATTTTTAATGATTTAATAAAAAAAGTCTTAAATTTTATTTTCTTAATAGTAAAGTCCTAATTAATGATTTGACACGAAATTCCAAAACTTTATTTTTTTGATAGTAAAATCATAATTACCGACTAACCGGCAAAAAATGATAAGATTGTCGAAACTGCTGGTAGTTAGGATTTACAGTAAAAAAAAATAAAGTTTAAAACTTTCGTATCAAATCGTTGAAAATATTAGAACTAGAATATATACACCCCTATAATTTATTAGAAAATCGGATTGTACGTGGAAACTGATTTACTATTTTATTATTGTTTTTATCCTCTATGGATCATAGTACTATATACACATATCAATTTACCTTTTTATATTTGTCATTCTTTGTTAATTTATATGTATAAGCATAATTTATTAAATATTAAAACGAATTTATCTGTTTATTTCATTTTTATATTTTATAAATCAATCAAAATATTTATTTTTTTCTAAACTTGGTTTTACTTCTACCGTTCTACATAAACTAATAAACATTTTTTATATAATACATTTCTAATAAAAAAACCCACACATCCCCTACAATTATGTTTGACAAGGCTCAGGTATTTTTCATGTTTTTTAGGTTGTAATGTTTTGTAAACCAAAAAATAATTATAAACTAGTTTTCTTAAAAACCATCCGGACTATCATTTCATTGAGTTTATTGAGTTTTTTTAGATTCTTTGAAATGTACGTTTTATTAATTATAAAATAATTCAAATCTTGTATGTGTGTTTTTATGTTTTATATATAAGATTTTTTTTCTAACAATTAGCAGTTAATTTTTTAAGTATTAATTGTCTTTTTATTTATCAAGTAGATTTTAGTTAATTCATCAAATATAGCTTAATACTATGTTTGACGGTCTAGTTAAAAAGATAGTTTGCAGCAAAAAAGTTAATTGATAGTTAGAAAATTAATTGATACATATTTACTGGTTTATAAACTAGATAATAAAAATAAAGTGTAGTAAAAATTAGTTGATAAGTTAACCAAAAAATTTAAAATTCCATAAAAGGACATTTAGAATAATATTGTTTTTAAAGTTAAAACCACCTTACAAGCTACTATTTAATAATCTTACAATCTACCATTTAGAAATAATTAAAACGGTAAATATTTAAAAAAAACATTTAATATATATATATATATATATATATATATATATATATATATATATATATATATATATATATATATATATATATATATATATATATATATATATATATATGAAGAGAATAAAAAATGATTTTGATTTGACAACAACTAAAAAGGGAGGGGGGGGGGGGGGGATTTATCAGACCCCTTGAAAAAACCCTTGAAAAAACCTAAAAAATACAAGCTTATGAGTTAGTTTTTGCGCGATAAAAACAACCTAAATCAAATAATCTTGTGACCATTCATTATATATATATATATATATATATATATATATATATATATATATATATATATATATCCTTTTAATAAATAAAGGTTTTTTTTGCCACATGTCAATCTCTCATGAGTTTTGATACTTGTTATTTTTTGGTATTTTTGAAATAAATATTATCCATTTGTCAAATTTTTGGGCTGCTTTAATTTTTAAAATTAAATTCACATGCTTATATATATAAAGTATTAAATATCATATTAAATTGCAATAAATACGTTTTCCTTTCTTATTTTAAAGTTGTACATTAGAAAAAATTCGGTTTACATTTTTATTTAATATTTAATCTTTTTTAAATCAACCCGTATGATACACGGGTCTGACACCTAATATATATATATATATATATATATATATATATATATATATATATATATATATATATATTATATTTATAGGGAAAAGTAAATATACCCTTGAGGGTATATAAACTTAAGTACCCAACCCACCAAAATACGTTGTTTTGTTTGATATATTCATTATAATGTTCTTAAACTTCAACCGTTAACTTGATTTTACTTTCAATATTTTCAAAAATTTACTATTATCTTCCTCTTACATTACATTTTTTTCGAACACCTACTAGGCTATATATATTATAGTTGAAAATGAAAATTATGTAAAAGGAAGATAAATGCGAAATTTATAAATATCTTAGAAGTAATCAAGTTAGAAGTTGAATTATAAGAATATTAGACAATTACAATGTATATATATATATATATATATATATATATATATATATATATATATATATATATATATATATATATATATATATATGATAGAAAACCATGTTGTATGATGGGTTTGGGTACTTAAATTTATATACCCTTAAGGGTATATTCACTTTTCCCATATATATATATATATATATATATATATATATATAAAAGAATCAAAAACAAAATTGTTGTCAAACATGGAGCTTTTGACGGGAAGATATGATCCAATAGTAAAGCATCACCCTGCTGTATTTCACATAGATATTCTATGAAAAATTAGATTTAAAAAAAAAAAATCTTAACTCTAAGATAATAATAACATATTTTATTTACATCGTTTAACTTGACAATTTACATACAAAAAAATAATACTTGCAAATATGACCAAATTTGCCAACTATAACGTTTTCATGCTCTTGAGCCATATAAGATGTTTCCATTTTTCTTTTGTTATTTAACGAAAAAAACATATAATAATCGAATAAATAAAACCAGCAACATATTAAAAATAGAAAGGAAAGCCATGAGTTACATGAAACGATGTTTCCATGATTTTTGCACAAGTAAACGAGAATGATAAGAGAAGAACCACCACCGAAAATAATGACCATGCCATCGTCAACATATGGAGACGGAGCTTGAGGATGAGAGGATGTGTATAAGAAAAGAAATATATTTAAAGCACCTATTTTGCCATATGTATAGATATTTTTTGTGGACTTCGTTGGTACATATAAGTTGTATTATATGTAGTATCACATCATTCGGTAATATTTATTATGGTTTTGAACTTTGATTTTAGGTGTGTAATGTTCATCAACGGGGTTATGAACAATTTTAACGAGTTTTTAGAAAAATTAAATTAAGACATTTTGATAGTTTGATAGTAACATCCTAGTGTTGTTTTTTTAGAACAAAAAACTCATATTCCGAAAACTATTTCAAATAGCTTTTTATCTTTTATGTAATTTTATAAATTTCAAAATTATTTTTGTCCTCTACTTCTATATATATATATATATATATATATATATATATATATATATATATATATATATATATATATATATATATATATATATATATATATATATATATATATATATATATATATATATATATAAACTATTATAACTTATAGTTTCTAACTTCCCAACTATAAACATACCTAAAGAGAGTTGCCACCTTAAACCCTAATATACAGGAGTTGAAAGTCATTTAGATAAAGTGTCGCTATAAATAAGAACCACTAACAATTCTTTGAATGAATAACTAAAATACTAGTGCGCCGTCTACCAAAGAAATCATCGGTTCAACAAAACAAATTGCTTGTTAACAATCAGTTTTGTAAACATACGATGAAATATAAGATTAACAAAACAATGATAGTAATGAAGAAAAAAAAAACAACGTGCTTCTAAACTTATAATATTTTCATTTATGATTTCTAAAACAATTTTGTATAAAAAGTTGTATCAATATTCTGCTTTCTTCATAAATATGACACAATATTCGTGAAAAAACAACGAAAAATATAATAAAAAATGGAAAATGTCATATTAGTCCAATAAACTTGTCACGTTTGTTTTAGATATCTAGATTATGTTTTTATACATTAAAGGAACGACATACAAGTTTACTGGTTTAAATAGTCCATTGATCTTTAATAAAAAGTTTCCAAGCCAAATCAGTAATAAACCGGTGAGGAGTCACAACTTAATGTTGCAATTGACTTTTGTCCACATTCAACCCTTAGTCCCCAAGATTGGACACATTGTCACTGGTTCCCCTTATATATAAACAAAGCGATGCCATAATGAGTTTATCCTGCCCACTTTGTTACCCTTATCGATCTCTTCATCTGTTCTTCCTTTCTTCTCCAAAACCATTCAACCCCGATCATTTCCACACAATGTCTCAACACAATTTCTCATATGGTGGTGGCTTTCACGCTTCGGATTTGGACATCCCACCTACTGAATATGAGCTGCAACGTTGGAAAACCAAGTGGAAACCGAGCAGATGAGACAAGAGATGTGACATGAAATGACAACAATGAGGTATGAGCTTTGTGACATGAGGAACACGTTGAAGGCAGTGGTAACAATTAGGGTGAATGTTGTTCCTTGTGTTGTTTATGTAATTTTTGGTTCCGGGAGTTATGGGTGAAAACAATTATAGTAATGAAGAAAAAAAAACGTACATCTAAACTTATTTTATTTTTATTTATGATTTCTAAAACAACTTTGTATAAAAAGTTGCATCAATATTATTACTGCTTTCTTCGTAAATATGACACAATATTCATGAAAAAACAACCAAAAATATAATAAAAAAGGAAAATGTCATATTAGTCCAATGAACTTGTCACACTTGTTTTAGAAGGTCACCAGATTATTTTTTTATACATTAATGGAACGACATATAAATTGACTGGTTGAAATGGTCTATTGACCTGTAATAAAAAGTTTCCAAGCCAAATTAGTAATAAACCAGTGAAGTGGATGCCTAGTCACAACTTATGTGGCAATTGACTGTTGTCCACAGTCAACCCTTGGTCCCCAATATTGGACACGTTGTCACTGGTCCTTATATATAAACAAAGTGATGTCATAATGAGTTTATACCGCCCCCTTTGTTACCCTTATCGGTCTCTTCATTTGTTCTTCCTTTCTTCCCAAAAACCATTCAACCCCGATCATTTCCACACAATGTCTCAACACAATTTCTCATATGGTGGTGGCTTTCACGCTTCAGATTTGGACATTTCACCTACTGAGTACGAGCTGCTAGCGATGGAAAACCAAGTGGAAACCGAGCAGATGAGACAATAGATGTGGCAGGAAATGACGACAATGAGGTATGAGCTTTGTGAGATGAGGAACATGTTGATGGCAATGGTAACGATTAGAGTGACTGTCGTTCCTTGTGTTGTTTACGTAATATTTGGTTCCGGGGGTTATGGGTGGATTTTGGGCATTTTGGGGGCCGATGATGACGATTTTAGGGTTGTTGGGTTTTGGATTTTGGGCATTTTGGGTGTTTTTTTTGTGATTTTTATTATAGTCGTCATCATAATCGGATAGAATTATGATAGGTTTAAGTTTGTTATTAACGAAGGTATCCTGATGTTTTTTTTTTTTTGTGTGTGTGTGTGTGGGGGGGGGGGGGGTGAGTGAGGGAGGGGGAGTGTTTAGCTGATAAAAAATCACATTGAATCATGTATCACCATCAGAGTATGTATTTGTTTGGTATGGAATAGAAATTGTATTCTACTACATTTTCATGTTAAATTTTGTGTTGATGATTGTGTATTGATGTTTTTAACTGTGTTGGGGTTTGTGTTTAGAAGGATGATGACAAAGTACAAAGCTAAGTACAATGCTATGTTTTTTTTTGATGAAAGTACACGAGAATGATGGTTTCAATGTTGTAAAATTAAAAGTACAATGTTGTTTTAGGTTTTTTCTAATTATTCTATTTGGATGTTAGATTTTGTATTATGGTAGATGAGAGTACATGAGGATGGTTTCTATTTTGTAATAGTCAAATTACAAACCAAAGTATAATGTTATTTTCGATGTAATGTTAAGTGTGTATTAGGTTTTGGTCAACAGTTAAAGTATATTGGGAATTACTTACTTCCTGAGCTCTAGCCGACTGTACGCTCTGATACCAACTTGTAACGTCCCAAAAATCAAAGCAAAACATTGTTTACAAATCATTTAAGTCAAAACATCGAATCAAAATATCAATCAACAAAAACTGCGGGATGATGTGTACAATCACGCCTTCGCCTTTCCCCGCTCATCAGAATTACATGAAACATTGAATTCCAAACTGTAAGCCAAAATTTCGTTAGCTTCCCAAAATACCCCATAATACAAACAATTACATATATAACACAAGTATGCATATAGGGTTTGTTGGTCCTTGACCTCAACCAACTATACCGGGTTTGTTGGTTTACAACACAGAGCAGTAACACCTCAACCCAACCATCCAGGGTTCATTGGCACATGGCCTCCCAACCATCAATGTTGGTTGGCACGTGGCCTAAACCTCACCATATTGGGTATGTTGACTTCCAGTCTCAACCCAACCATACTGGGTTTGTTGGCGCACAATCTTAACCTAACCACCCATATGTTGACATATATACAAAAAATCACACATATAAATATCATAGAAATCCTACATCCTAACATAAACACAATAAATGGGCCAACCTTGGTGCCTTAGACCCATTGGCATAATCAGAGAACTCACCTCTCAAACCGAACACAAGCTGAAATAAGTCTCGACTCTAAATACCGTGCTCTACCCATCACTTATTATGCAAATCATTGTCCAACCAAATTAGTACCAATCACCCAAAAAATATCCTTTGGTACAAATTGGTCAAACTCAAAAAATCAGCTGAGTCAACCTAGCCGAGTCATGCCAGCTGAGTCGACTCAATCCTATATGCGGGGCGTACTTGATCGCGACCAAAAATATGGGAACCTAATCGCATACGCACAACGTACCATCTGATACGCCCATCGTATGCAGTTGAATGCTCTTAACCCATTGAGTGCTTAATACATAAGCCTTTTTGTCCAAAATATAGATCCAAGTCCCAAATGTTGTCCTTGACCATAAACTTTCCAACTTTATGGTCTTGCATGGCCCTAATGTGCTTAACACTAAAATCCCCACCATCTTTACTCATTAAGACAACCAAACTCATGCATGAGGAAGAACTAAGGGTCAGGAACACATTTTTATCACTCTAAGCCTAGAAAAACATTCAAAAGGACAACCCATTTTTCTTTACAGCATGCCATGCACAAGAAGACCATATTTGGGGAAAAAAGTTCGTAATATCAACATACAAACAAGATCTATCAACTTAATCACCGAGGTATAAACTTTATACATTCTGGAGGTTGAGGATGATGCAAGACTTCCGGATCCAAGCTTGCCTCTAGCTTCCAAGATTCACAACCACCTTCTTCTTCCTTTAAAACACACAAAAACATACCCTCAAGATCCAAAATGCAACAATTGGGCTAGGGTTTGCAATGGGAAACGTTTCAAGTGTTGGAGGCTGGAAATGGGATGAGGAAATGGGACTTAAGGCTCATTATATAGGGTCCAAACCCTAAAGATTAGGGTTTAAGTCTAGCAGGAGTACGCCTCTCATACTCAGAGTACGCCTAACATACTCCCCCAAAATGGTGTCCATCTGTTAAATTAGCCTTTCGCCCATCAAACCATCCAGGTACGCCCCTGGTAAGGGCCAAAGTTGCCAAATCATAAATAAAAGGATTAGAATGGGAACTTTATCAGGTCTCGAGTGTAACAGTTCTCCCCCACTTGGATCAGACTTCGTCCTCAAAGTCCACCGAAGTGAAAAACTACAGATATTGCTTCCTCATATCCGACTCTGGTTCCCAAGTCCACTCGGAGCCCTTCCTATGTTGTCACTGCACCTTGGCTAATGGGACCAGCTGGTTGTGCAAGGCCTTCGTCTTCTGATCAAAAATCGTTATCAGCCTCTCAATGTAGTTAAGACGCTCATCGACCAAGCACTTCTGTAACTGAGAAACATGGAAAATGCTATGGATATAACTAAGCTGCTCCAGTAGATCCAACCAGTAAGCCACCTTGCCCACCCTGGCTATCACACAAAATGGTCCAATAAATTGGGGTCCCAGCTTGCCCCACTTTCTGAAGCGTATCACACCTTTCCAGGGTGACACCTTCAATAAAACAATATCCTTAACTTAGAGCTCCAAATCAGAATGTCGTCAGTATGTCTTGCTCTTCTGTTGGCTCTGAGCTGTGCGTAGTCTCTGTATGACATGCTGAATCATCTATGAGGTTTGGAGCACCACCTCAGTGCTCCCCATAATTCTCTATCCAACCTCACCCCAACATATCAGGGTGCAACACCTCATCTCGTAGAGAAGCTCGAAGGGAGGCACACCAATACTGGAGTGGTAACTTTTTTTATACAAAAACTCCGCCAAAGGAAGGTAGGTATCCTAACTCCCACTAAAATCAATGATGCAAGCCCTCAACATATCCTCCAGTGTCTGAATTATGCGCTTACTCTGACCATCAGTCTGAGGGTGATAAGCAGTGTTGAAGTGCAATCTCATACCTAAATCCTCATGAAACCTCTTCCAAAACCTGGAAGTAAAATGAACATCCTTGTCTGATACGATGGAAAGCGGCACCCTATGATGAGATATCACATCCCGAACATAGCTATCTTCCAACTTCTTAGCCGAAGAACTCTCTCGAATAGCAAGGAAATGGGTACTCTTGGTCAACCTGCGATAATCACCCAAATAACATCAAAGCCGCGAGGAGTCCGGGGTAATTTCATGATGAAATCCAAATAAATCTTCTCCCATTTCCAAATGGGACTCTCCAAATGTTGTATCTAGCCGTGAGACGTCTAATGCTCGACCCTGACTTTCCTACAATTCAAGCACCTCTCTACATATCTTGTAATCCTCCTCTTCATTCAGGGCCACTGGTAGCTAAGTCTCAAGTCCGGGTACATCTTGGTCGCACTAGGATATATAGAAAGTTGAGAGTTGTGTGCCTCATCCATCAAAATCTGCCTCATGCCTCCAGTACCAAGAATCCATACCACACTGTGTCAACAATCCTCTTCTATCCCTGACAATGTAGCAAATTGACCATTGATCTTCTCTTTCTACCGATTCTTAGGGACTTAATTGTCACCCTCATACATAACCCTCCACTAGGTGCACTCACCACCCTACGACTCAGTACATCGACCACCACGTTGGCCTTACTCGGGTGGTACAAGATCTCACAATCATAATCCATGACCATATCAAGCCACCTCCTCTACCTCATATTCATGTTCGGCTGGTCAATAAGGAATCTCAAACTCTTGTGGTCTGTCTAGATGGTGCAACAGACCCCGTATAGATAATGTCTCCAGATCTTAAAGGAGATAACCACAGCCCCCAACTCAAAATCATGAGTAGGGTAGTTTGCCTCATGAGGCTTCATATGTCATGATGCATAAGCAATCACTTTACCCTGATCCATGAGTATTGCACCCATCCCAGTGATGGAACATCACAATACACCACCATATCCCCTATGCCTTATGTAAGGGTCAACACTAGGGCCCCACACATTTTCTTCCATAAATTCCCAAATGTAGCATGCTGCTCAGGCCCCCAAACAAAATCCACACTCTTCTTAGTCAGGTGGGGTGAGAAGAGTAGCTATCTTGGAGATATCATGTATGAATCTCTGATAATACCCAACCAAACCCAGAAAGCTTCTGATCTCTAAAAGAGTCGTCGGAACCTCCCACTGCATCACCGCCTCAATCTTGGACAGATCGACCAATATCCTATTTTGGTTGATGAGGTGACCTAAGAACTGAACTTCACGCAACCTTAACTCGTATTTGGAGAACTTGGAATATGGCCTCTTCCTCCTTAGAACCCCTAGGAGCTCCCGCAAATGCTCCTCATGCTGCCCTCTAGTGTTGGAGTAGACCAATATATCATCGATTGACACAATAACGGACCGATCAAGCATCGGTCGACAAACCCTGTTCATCAGATCCATGAATGTTGTTGGTGCGTTGGTGAGCCCAAATGGCATCACCATATACTCATAATGGCCATAGCGAGTGTGGAAAGTTGTCTTCTCTACATCCTCATCTCTAACTCTCATCTGGTGGTACCATGACCTCAAATCAATCTTTGAGAACCAAGATGCACCCTACAGTTGATCAAAGAGATCATCAATCCTCGAGAGTGGGTAACAATTTTTCACTGTCAACTTGTTCAACTCCTGGTAATCTATTCACATCCGACAGGTATTGTCGTTCTTTTTCTCAAACAGAATCAATGCTCCCCAAGGCGAACTGCTCAGTCGCATGCTGCTCAGCCCCCCAAACAAAATACACACTCTTCATAGTCAGGCGGGTGAGAAGAGTAGCTTTCTTGGAGATATCCTGGATGAATCTTTGATAATACCCAGCCAAACCTAGAAAGCTTCTGATCTCTAAAAGAGTCGTCGGAACCTCCCACTGCATCACCGCCTCAATCTTGGACGGATCGACCAATATCCTATTTTGGTTGATGAGGTGACCCAAGAACTGAACTTCACGCAACCTTAAATCGTATTTGGAGAACTTGGAATATGGCCTCTCCCTCCTTAGAACCCTTAGGAGCTCCCGCAAATGTTCCTCATGCTGCCCTCTAGTGTTGGAGAAGACCAAGATATCATCGATTGACACAATAATGGACCGATCGAGCATTGGTCGACACACCCTGTTCATCAGATCCATGAATGCTGTTTGTGTGTTGGTGAGCCCAAATGGCATCACCATATACTCATAATGGCCATAACGAGTGCAGAATGTTGTCTTTTCTGCATCCTCCTCTCTAACTCTCATCTGGTGGTACCATGACCTCAAATCAATCTTGGAGAACCAAGATGCACCCTGTTGTTGATCAAAGAGATCATCAATCCTCGAGAGTGGGTAACAATTTTTCACTGTCAACTTGTTCAACTCCCGGTAATCTATGCACATCCAACAGGTACTGTCGTTCTTTTTCTCAAATGGAATCAATGCTCCCCAAGGCGAACTGCTCAGTCGCATAAATTGCTTGCCCAAAAGCTTCTAAAGCTGAGAGGAAATATCTTACATCTATGGTGGTGCAAAGAGATAAGATGCCTTGGCAATCGGGGCTGCACTGGGAATCAGATCGATCGTAAACTCCACCTGCCTCTCCGGTGGTATACCATGCAAATCCTCTGGGAATACGTCTGGGAAATCTCAAACTATGGGAACATCTGACACTAAAGACTAGGCTACAGATAGGTATCTACCACATACGCCAGGTAACCTGAGAAAGCATGCTGTATAAACCACCTGTCCTTCACTGCTGAGCAAAATACCGAACCAACCCTAGTATCCTCACCATATATGGTCAACTCTCCCTCACTTGGGGTACGAACCACCATGAGCTGTCTCTCGTAATCAATCTGAGCTCCAAACCGGCTCAACCAATCCATCAACGTTGACATCCCCCATGTTAATTGGGACCAGATTGATCATATATAACATTCCAAAACTCTCCAAAGTACAATCATGAAAAGCACTTAAAACAGGGACTCTCTCCTGGCCGGCAATAGAAATCCGCATAGGATGCTCTAATGCATCAAGAGGAATGCTAAAAATCCTACTAATAGTCGAGGATACAAATACCCGACTCACACCCTAGTCAAATAGCACTAATGCAGGCAAAGAGTTCACAAGAAAAGTATCTAACAAAATATGAATCATAAGCATAATATAAAATAGTCAGATAGAAACATAAATAGATACATACCAACAATGATGTTTGGTGCTGCTCTTGCCTCCTCAGCCATCATTTGAAAGAAATTCCTCTAGCTCTTAAGGCCTTAACCCTCCCCTAACGTCCATATGTGATCTGAAGAGTAGTCAAGGCCGATGTCTGCACAGGCACAACAGCAATCAGGGGGCATTGTCCCTTCACATGGCCCAACTGATCACAATGATAACAAATATGTGCACCTAGTGAAGGGGTCTGCTGCTGCAACCGTCGATAATCCCTCGTGAAATGACCCTACCTACCATAATTTTGGCACCATTTTGTTGATCGCAAGGCTCCCTCATGTGCCTTATCGCACCTACTGCAGGTGCGTACCCTCTGCCCTCTAAGGCGTGAATCAGCGGGCTTGACCCGTTTCATTGTCGGTTGTGAATGGATTGGGGCATGGCGCTGCTCCCTAACCTTAGTCTTAGTCTAAATCTATCTCCTCCGAGCAGCATACTACAGCTCGAAAATATTCGATACCGCTAGGTAGTCAAAAACTCTCGTATCTCAATCTTGAGCATGCTCAGATATCGGAACATCTGAAAGATACTCCTGGTCCAAACGCTCTCTCTCTCCACCAACGACACACACTTTTCATGACATATCTCAGTAAACTAACCCCAAGTTACTGCGGCCATCTCTGCAGGTGAGTAAGAACCGGTCACAAGCTTCCACCAGTCCTTCGCCTCTAAGCGTAAAAGGTTAAGAGTGTACCTGACCTTCTAGTCCTCCGGACAAGAACACATGAAGAAACAACTCTCGATGTTAGATAGCCATATCATCGCTACAATTGGGTCCTTGAACCCATCAAACTCTAGAGGCTTTGATTTATTGAAGCTCTAATACTGGAAAGATCCTCCTACCCCAGCAGTAGCGACAGCCTGCATCACAACAACGTAACACTTGTCAAAGAGCTCAATCATAACAGTCTTCACCGACGCAAACATCTATGGGATAGCACCCCAAACAACTGCAACTACCTCTGTAGAGATCAGTTCATGAACCTCTTCATCCAGTATAAACGACCTTACTGGCTCACCATCTCCTGACCCACTAACTCCGGATCCTGAACCTATAGTTACCACCATACTGAAAAATAAACATAAATTCATCAGATCACTAATAGATTAATTCTCTATAGCTCACATATCTCAACCTCAGGTCTTATGGTTTCCTTGACACGCCTGTGCTTTCAGCAGTATGTGTGACAATGTTAGGGGTGTCAAAGCCAACAAATAAAGGGGTAAAATAACTCCTTAAACACTACTACTTTGTACTAGAAATGTAATACAAGGTAAGTAGGATAGCTCCACAAAGACGCGAGATAAATGCTTATACCCTTTTGCACAAGGTACAAATAAGATCACAAAAGAGGGGGGGGGGGGGGGTTAGATGCAATGATTTAAATAAAGGACTGAAGTAATAAGTAAGCAATTGATTAAGTAAAATAAAATCAAAATTTGTAGGTACTCCAACTCTATGCAAGACTAATTAACAATGTGATTCAAAATATGAAATGATATTTGTTTAATTCTATCTAAGTTGGTATTAGAAATGCTAATAAGCTCTAGCAATTCACATTCACCATTTTAATTAATTAAAATAAGTTCTTTAATTAATTCTAATCTAACTAACCTAATATAAACAAGTTCTTAGAATAGGTGGAAAGATTGCATTATGCTTTATGTATATTTTACCAACAACATTCAATACTTCTCATAAGCTTGTAAGTGTAAGAATATGTGAATTTGATTTACACCAGAATTATTTTAAGAAAGTTCAATCTAGTGTTTGTTACTTGTTCTATATGACAAAACAATTATGGATTTTTCATATTAGATAACTTGAATGAATCAATCCTCACTCAATTGGCCAAAAAGAACTAGAATTAAAATCAAACCTTCAGTTAAAACAAAATCAAATTCACTGGATAGCGTTTAAAACAAACACCAAGTCAAATGACTGAATTCACACACACAATTGTCAATACATGAAGTTGGAGAGTTAGGTTTCTAGCCGCTCATGACTAGAACAAAGCACAAACCTAGAAGTTGAAATTAAATTCTTATAAATTGAAATCCAAATGAAATCCAAGTGTTTTCAAGCAACAATTGTCTTCAAAATGCTCCCAAAAACCGCCTCTAGAACTCACAAAATTGACCCCCTTTCTTCTAGAATCGGTTGCCCCTTTTCAAAAGGAATTAATCTATTTTAACTTGACGACCGAGTTAATACAACCCGTGTAAAATAACACCACCATTTACATGGCCGTGTAAATGCAAAAAAGTAAAATGCTTAATTTGGCCAGGCCTTCAAAGTTCGATGCTCGATAGAATGCGTTTACACGGCCCGTGTAAACACAAGGCTTGCATTTACACAGCCGTGTAAACCTCTGTAAAGCTAAAATCCTCATGTTTATGATAACTTCCTCCTCGATGCTCCACAAGTCCCGAAACTTCATACATATCTCTTATTCATCACCTCAACTAAGATCCTACCTCCAAAAGTCCATGAAATATCACAAAAGTGTGTGAATGGAATTGCTTCATGAAAAATCCTGAAAAATATGAAAAATGCATGAGTTTAAACCTAAATGAAATGCATTTTTATGGAGTAAAACTACAAAATGGATGCATGAAATGCACTTAACAGACAACCTGAAAAATCCTTGAGCAAACTAGATCTAAACTTCATCCATGTATCAGTAGATTCACATTTTAACCTTGTTACAGTAGAACATAAAAAGCCAAGAGAGCATGCTTTTACAAGTTCATATGTATATACACTTTTAAAAGCCAAGTTGTAATGAACCTTTGAAAGACAAATGAAGTCAACAAGCCATCAAGGACTCAAAGGAGTCAACACAATATGTCTATGAGCATGATATAGTATAATATTTAAGGATTTCAAGTTTTAGAACCTTGGAACACCCTTGAACAGAAATAAATTACTTTAAAGATGTTGGGACCAAAAACTACTTCATGGACTCACATAGGACCGAAAACACAACGCCTATAGTCCATTAAGGCTGAAAACCCAAACATATGGGACCAAAATCTCTTCTTTTAGGTCCATTAGGACTAAAAGGGATCACAGTTCCAAATTCACATCAACCTCTTATCCTATTTAGCTTCCCATTTGGATATGATACAGTTACCAACGTAAACTTCACATCAACCTCTTATCCTTTCTTCATACTTAAGATACTAAAAGGGATCACAATTCTAAATTCATTCACAGTGAAGCAAAATACTCACAAACTCTCTCAAAACCATTTCTTGTTTTATCTCTCGAAGTTCAAGTCCTTCACAAAAATCTTCACAAGAAGATTATTAATCTGTATTACTACTAAGTATTTTGGTAAGTCCCTTATAGAATTCTAGTGTTTTTGCAAACATTTTATGATTATTTTCATCTTAATCACATATTATTATGTGTTTAAAACCATTAGGATTACGATATGCTTCCCGTATTCTAGCTCGAAGTCACCTTTTCTATCTCGTTATCAAACCATGACTACACATAAGGTGAGTTCATACCTCTACACTTTCTATAACTTTTTCTATGATTTAGGGGGGGGGGGGGGGGGGGGGGAGGGGATACAATTAAAACAAAAGAAATATTTTGTAAATATACAAACCATTATTTATGCTTTCTTATCTTTTATAAGCATTTTACGTAAAATTACTAAATATGAGAAACAACGTTATTACCAAGTTTATAAATATTTACATGAAAATTATGTTAAAACACAACGGTTTTCATTCTCAACTAAACATATATCTTAAACTATAATAGATATAGTTTGGGGAATATTCACATTAGTCTACCCTTACGGGGCAAAGAAACGATTATATAAAAATATGATTATTTTTATATTTTATAAACATAACAAAAAGGGTAAACACTTTCAGTTCAAAATGATGTAAAATCGTTGGATAAGGGTGTGAGTTAATGTTTTCGTCCTAACCACCAAGGTATACAAGCAAGTCCTGTATTATAACCCGAGTCTCTTTCCGGAAAGCGTGATAATTGTTTATAGATATATACAGGAATGATGACCCCGCACCATGGCTAATAACTAAAACCAAATCGATAGGTTACGGGTGACAAATATCAAATAGTGCGATGCCAGAAGAACGTTGAGGCAGGAAAATCATTCGTTAGCACGGTTATGAAAACCCACATGAGGATAAATGACTATACATGGATTTTTACATAAAAACACATCTCTTCAAATGGTTTTATATACAAATGAAACTACTTATAACTATTTTAAGTATTGATAATACTTGTACTTTTCGGTCTTGGATCATCTTAGACTACAGTTCAGTTTTATGGAAAATATGGGATTTTCTAGGATAAACACAATTACTTTACAAGTAAACAACTCACAGTTCAGTTTTATGGAAAATATAGGATTTTCCGGGATAAACAAAAATTCTTTACAAGAAAATAGTTTACAATTCAGTTTTACAGAAAATATAGGATTTTCTGAAAACAAATACAATTACCTACAACTTGGTTAGGACCCTTATTTGTTGATTATATGATTCCTCAGTTTATATAACTAGTATACACTAAGTAATCATAGGAGGAACTAGTATGGGTCACATTACTTATATAAATTGGTTACATTAATTATATGAATTCAAAGCGTCATATTTCATATTTTAAGCATAAGAAACCTATATATTTTGGTCTTAAAGCCTAAGACTACATTCCATTTTATTAAGAAAATATAGGATTTTTTGGAGGAGCACAATAACATTTTCAAAGAACAAAGAAAAAAGAACAAAGAACATACTTTTAAATACCAAATGCTTATAAACTCACCAACTTAAATGTTGACACTTTTTCAAAACACTTGTATTCTCATGAAAATTAGTAGATAGGTACCCTCTCAGGCATTACGAAGACGGAGAATATCAGTATTACGTCTTATCTTTTGCTATATATTTAATGTCAATCAGGTATTGTTTTGAACGCAATGTAAATTATATATTATAATTACAATGGTTATTGTTTCTTTGATTACTTTTATAAAATTGTTGTGATACTGTACATGACGTCCTCCGCCCCTGAGCGTTTCCACCGTTCCGGTTTGGGGATGTGAGAGATTAGTATCAGAGCATTGTTTATAGCGAACTAAGTATATAGACCTGTAAAAGATATACAACTATAAATACAATGGGGATAAAACACTCTGACCAAGAGTTATACTTTTAAAATAGAATAATATTTTTATAAAAGTATACATACATGCATACATACTAGAACAATATCACAAGAAGTGCAATACAAAAGTATTTAGATGTTGGACACTGCAGTCAAACCTAGATAGTTATGTAATTATATCTAGGATAAATATAGCTTGATCAACTATATTTATTTGAGATACGACCAACATGTGTTTAGGAGTGAGAATGGTGTCGCAACAAGTCTAAAACTTACCAACTCTACATACAAAAGAACACTAGAACCAAACATAAAGTTTAAAATAATATAGGAGTATTTTATAATAATATACAATAACAAGTCTAAAACCTTATCAGCTTCGTATATCAAGAAACTCTAGAATCAAACATAAAATTAAAATACTATAGGAGTATTTTAAGTACTATAATTAACTTATGTGAAATCTAAAAGACCCTTACTGATAGGTCTATAATTGTTGAGTGTCTACGCTAAGGTTATATATAATTAACATTTTATAGAATTAGAATTTGTGATTTTCGCTCTAATTCATGTTCCTTGTTTGGCTATGATCTTATAGTAGGATCACTTGTTCGAAGGTCTATTTGACCTTGGTTATATAAAATATGTATACACTACGTGATTATAGGAGGACCCAGTAAGGATCATCATAAAAATTTCAATAGAGATACTTTTATTAATTTCATAGATTCTTTATACACTATTATTCTTGCACAAATGATATATTTAAACATCGTAACTCCACTACAACAAACAAGCAAATGAACTAAGGAAGAACCAAAAGAGGGTTCATGGAGAGGATTCCCGAGAAAGGATTGATAGAAGAAAAAGGCACTGGAGAGATCGTTAACGAGCTTACCCCATTAGGAGCAAACTAAAGAGTACCTTATATGTCACACTAATAATCAATAAACTAATATAACCTATTAAGTTAATGACTACACTACTCACTCTGTGTGTTAAGTTTACCGTACCTTTCGTCACAACTACTAACAGTAAAATCAAGAAAGATAGTCCTTTTCAAAACCCATGAAACCAGATCAACTTAAGATTATGATATATGTATTATATTTTGTTAAATCTAACATTAGTACAATACATATTTACACTCTCTACCATAAATACATCATATGGATGTTGGTCGAAACATTGAGAATTGTACAACAAAATGGGAAATTTATATGTATATATAACCAGATGAAGTACAACTAGCAACAACCATAATTATTTACAAACTCGTTTCTCACCATTTAACAGAATCATGCCTTCACCAGGAACTAACCAGCCAACCAGCGAAACACCAATTCTGCAAATAGACTCTGCCACTTTTCAAATCGTGGTCATAGTCGTCATAACACCCGTCATGGCATAACTAAACGCAGAAAACACTGATGGACATGGAAACGGTGTCGATAATTTCAATTGTAGTAACAACCAAAGGAACTAAAAAGTGTCTGTCTGCAAGAACATCCCAACCCACAAACCTAAGAACATGAAACGGAGACCTTGGAATAAGAGAAGGGGCAACTCGACTCAAGGACTCGCCAAAAGACAACCGAAAATGGCAGTTCATACCCCCACTGACCCTATTACCTCAACACCGACAACACCATATGCTGGAAACCTCCCAAACTTCCACAAGTGCAACTACCATCATAATGGAGTCTGCCGAGTGTTGCATTGCAATAGGTGCAACAGGAAGGGGCACATTTCCCACTTCTGTTGGACTCCGGCTCAACACATCACTTTAACCACCAATACCGGTATAAGTCAAGTATGCCATACATGTGGTGAAACATAACATTTCAAGAGAGATTGTCCAACAGAGAGGAATGACAGAGGAGAGGGAGGAGCTTAACAACAAGACATGAAGAAGCAACAAGGAACCCTACTAGGATTTTTGGTACATTTCCAAACAAGAATATTTAAATACCGAATTTTCACTAGAACCGGTGCCAATTAAATCATAAACATAAATTACTCCCTCATCCGAACAAATCACATTATTCATATCAAAACTAAGGATCCTTGAAGGTGAGCTATGATGGCTTAGTGTATACATTAGGGTCATTTATAATAAAGATTTTAAGGCTTAGAGTGCGTGATTTTGCCTTATCTCCTGTTCCTTGTCTGGTTGTGGATTTAGGGTAGAGTCACTTAGTCGACTGTCTTCCCAATCTTAATTATACATGACTTGTATACACCAAGCGGTTATAGAGGGACCTGGTAGGGATTATATTATGAAATTTCATCATTGTCAATTATCAGGGCACTTATACTGATAGTACTCCCTAAATGAAGTGCAAATATTGGCAATAATAATAACAAGGATAAAACAGAAAACATTAAAGATATATACATAGAATACACCATCGCTCTAAACAATCACTCCTTCCAAACCGACTTAACACATGTTACCATAAGAAGTTCCAACATCGTAATTCGATGTGGATTAGCTTGGTCCTCACCATACCAATTTCCTATGCTACGAAAAGACTCTTTGCCTTAACCAATCGACTAATGAAACTCTTTCAATCTATGGCCACAAAATCGACACAAACCTTCGAATCATCGCTCGCTCAAAAGCACTCATGCAAGGAGTACCATACCTTCCGTAACCTTCCCTTAAGTATTTCTAGTAGGCCTTTTGGGAAGGGTGGTATGCGATGTCGTCACTCGTACAACAAGTCAAGTTTAAGCACAGAGGATAGGGACAAATATGGTTAACCGATCACTACTAAGTAGATATGCAAGGGTGGTATACGACGTGTATACACGAGGCGATGATGGATGAACCAAGCATGAATCCAACCACGAATTTCAGGACGAAGCTACCCAGTACTACAAATGGACATGCTACTATTCAGATGAACGTAAACAAGTAAACCAAACCCACACACTTCCTATCGATCAAAGCAACACATGAGATAAAATAGGTGAAGTAAACAAGCAGATAAGTCCACATCACAAGGAGATTGTGAGACTACACGAACTCTTCGAAAAAAACGCTACTACCATAAGAAATCAGTAACATACACCCCATCTCCCACACCCAATCCGAAATAATATCCAGTCGGCGAGACTGTAGTAATTCTACTCGATAAAGTCACGGTAAATAAGAGTCTACACTTCGTAAAAGAACCAGTAAGAAAACATAGACATGGAGAATCAAGAGAGCGAAACAAAGCCACATACCAATAGTGAAGGTTCACTGGAATTCCAAACGAATACCTAAATGAGAAGATCAAATGAAATAAAAGTACCCACATCTTTTCCCCTACACTCGAAGTCCCATTTAAAGTTTAAATTTCGGGACAAAATTTCCTCTAACGGGGGAATGATGTGACAACCTTAAAAATCCTAGAGCAAACTAGATCTAAACTTCATCCATGTCTCAGTAGATTCACATTATAACCTTTTTATAGAAAATAGAAAGCCAATAGAGCATGCTTTTACAAGTTCATATGTATATACACTTTTGAAAGCCAAATTGTAATGAACATTTGAAAGACAAATGAAGTCAAGAAGCCATCAAGGACTCAAAGGAGTCAACACAAGTTCAAGTAATATGTCTATGAGCATGATATAGTATAATACTTAAGGATTTCAAGTTTTAGAACCTTGGAACACCCTTGAACCAAAATCAATTACTTTAAAGATGTTAGGACTGAAAACTACTTCATGGACTCACATAGGACCGAAACACAATGTCTATAGTCCATTAAGGCCGAAAACCCAAACATATGGGACCGAAATCTCTTCTTTTAGATCCATTAGGACCAAAATCACTCTTTTGTGAGTGATTTAGAATGATTTCGGTCATGGTGGATAACAAACATATCCTTTTGGCCGCAAACACCCTTAAAAATTATTGATATCTTATCCTATTTAGCTTCCCAATGTGATATGATATAGTTACCAACGTAAACTTCACATCAACCTCTTATCCTTTCTTCATACTTAAGATACTAAAAGGGATCACAATTCCAAATTCGTTCACACTGAAACAAAATACTTATAAAATCTCTCAAAAGCATTTCTTGTTTTCTCTCCGAAGTTCAAGTCCTTCACAAACATCCAGGAAGATTATTAATCTGTATTACTCCTAAGTATTTGGTAAGTCTCTTATAGAATTCTAGTGTTTTCACAAACATTTTATGATTATTTTCATATTAATCACATATTATTATGTGTTTAAAACCATTAGGATTACGATATCCTTCCCGTATTCTAAATCGAAGTCACCGTTTCTATCTCATTATCAAACCACAACTACACATAAGGTGAGTTCATACCCTACACTTTTTATAACTTTTTCTATGTTTTAAGGGGTGGGGGGTTGGGAAATACAAGTAAATACAAGAAATATCGTATAAATATACAAACCATTATTTATGCTTTCTTATCTTTTTACGTAAAATTACTAAATATGAGAAACAACGTTATTACCAACTTTATAAATATTTACATGCAAATTATGTTAAAACACAATGGTTTTCATTCTCAACTAAACTTATATTTTAAACTATAATAGATATAGTTTGGGGAAGATTCACATTATTCTACCCTTTCGGGGCAAAATGTAACAACCCGTTATCTTTCGATTCAATAAAGGTCAATAAAATTCACACTAGTTCAATCAAATCTTACACTAGTTTAAATAAGGGCTGCAATTCTTCACTCTAGAGTATAATAATTAGTATAATTCATGAAAATGTTAAGTGTAAATGTTGTTTTCGGTCGAAAGAATCTTATTTCAATCCATGACCGAAAACCCTAAATGGTGAAATGCCAAGACCGAATTCCTTTTTCTCTTTGACTTGAAACCGAATTCCTTTTTCCTTTTGACCCAAAACCGAATTCCTTTTTTCTCCTTTGACTTAGGACCGAATTCTCTATGGAAGCCCACTAAGTATGACCAAAAACGCACCTTTGGAATCCCATTAAGACCAAACACCCCCTTATATATACATACATACATACATACATACATATATATATATATATATATATATATATATATATATATATATATATATATATAGTCAAACACTCAATTCATTTCCCACTTTTCTCACCGAATACACACCCATTTTTCTCCCAAAAGTCATCCGAACTCTCTCAATCTTTAAGTATTCTTGCCCAGATCTTCATATTTACACTAGAACACTAAGAACATTCATTCAAATCTTCAAGCAATTATCAAGATCCAACCGAAAAGCCCATTTGTTCAACCGAAACCCCCATTTGTCCAACCGAAAACCCCTTTCAACTCTTCAAATAATTCCAATTAAATTTGTAAGTATTCCTTACATAATTAAGGTGTTGTCTAACACATTAATTATTATTTAATTCATTATTTAACAAATTATTTAAATTAATATATTGTTAATTTAAATACGACGTCGAATATAATTATTTTTAGGATAACGCTATTTGCACGTACACTAGTCCGAGGATTGTTTCCACAACTCGCTATTCAAACATAAACGCATATACAAGGTGAGTTCATACACCTACATTTTCAATGTTTTCAATGTTTTTAGGGGGGAATACAAGTAAAAGACAAGGACTTTTGTGTTGTTATACAAACATTTTCAAACAGCTTTAAAACCTTGCAAATGATTTAAGCCGAGTATTCGTTACAATTTATAAAAATATTTATATATTTTTAACCCTTTTTGTAGCATGTCGAGCATAAGGATATCTTTCTTCATACAACTAAATTGCAAAAGTTTTCAGTACATTACATAATATTACATTTAAACTATAATAGGTATAGTTCGGGAAACATTACTTTATTTTACAAATTGAAGTACACTATTCAGAAACAATTATATAAATTGTAGTTGGTATAGTTTATGGAACATTAATCTAATACATTGAATCAAGGATACACTACTAAATAACTATTTAAGTATAATTATTTTTCAATACAAAGTACATTACTACAAGGCTATACATACAATTTCAAGTACAATAGAACACTATAACGCTACACATAAACTAGTTAATATAGGTTTGTGAGGCACTACTTTATTTGTATCCATCAAGGTACGAAAAAAAATCCTATACAGTATAACCGGAGTCTCCTTGAGGGAGAGCGTGGGATTTTTGTATAGATTTATACGGGACTAACAATCCCACACCTGAATTGCTAGCTACAGTTAGGTCGGTAGGCCTGGGGTGACAAATATAATAACATTCGGATGCCTAAAGAACATTATAGAGGTCACTAGGTCATATCAAGTATGGTTATATGAAACTCACAACAATATAACTAATACAATTGTTTATGGGATGAACACTACTTCGATGGTTTTATTTTAATTAATAAAACTACAGTAAACTACTTTACACTACAACTGATAGTAACCAGGCATTAATACAAAGGTTTTCATAAAAACACTATTACGGTACACTACTTTACATTACTGCTGGTGGTATCTAGGCATTCAAAATAAGGCTTTCATTCAAAACATGTTATAATACACTATTTTCCAGTATTGAGTACACTAATACAATATACATTTACAAGGAACATATCGGACTACATTACATTCACTAAAGAAAATATTGGATTTTCTGGATGTACACTATAACATATTCAAGTAACAAAGACAAGCATTTTCCATCTCAAAAACATACTTATGAACTCACCAACTTAAATGTTGATACACTTTCAAAACCACTTGTATTCTTCAGGAACCAGTAAGACAGGTACACCCACTGGTTTTGATAGGATGGAGCTTTTAGAGTCGCGTCTTTTGTACTTTTGCTACACATCTTGATGTCATACATACTATGTATCGAACAGAGATAAATACTTTACTTTATCAATGTAATGTTGTGTTTGCTTTGATTACTATTATGCAATGGTTGTGATATTGTACATGACGTCCCTCGCCCCCGAACATTTCCGCCGTTCTGGTTTGGGGTATGACACAAAGAAACGATTACATAAAAATACAATTATTTATATATTTTATAAACATAACAAAAAGGGTAAACACTTTCAGTTCAAAAACATGTAAACTCGTTGAAAAAGGGTATGAGTCAATGTCTTCGTCGTACCTACGAAGGTATACAAGCAAGTCGTGTATTATAACCCGAGTCTCCTTCCAGAGAGCGTGATAATTATGTATAGATCTATACAGGATTGATGACCCACACACTTGCTAATAGCTATAGCCAAACTGGCAGGTTATGGGTGACAAATATCAAACAATCCAACGCCTGAAGAACGTCAAGGCAGGAAAATCATTCATTAGAATGATATGAAAACTCACGTAGGGATAAATGACTATACGTGGATTTTTATGTAAAAACACATCTCTTCAAATGGTTTTATATACAAATAAAAATAGTTATAACTATTTTAAGTGTTGATAATACTTGTACTTTTCGGTCTTGGATCATATTAGACTACAGTTCGGTTTTATCGAAAATATGGGATTTTCTGGGATAAACACAATTACTTTACAAGTAAACAGCTCACAGTTCAGTTTTATGGAAATATAGGATTTTCCGGGATAAACACAATTTCTTTACAAGCAAATAGTTTACAATTTAGTTTTATAGAAAATATAGGATTTTCTGGAAACAAATACGATTGCCTACAACTCGGTTAGTACCCTTATTTACTGATTCTTTGATTCCTTAGTTTATATAACTAGTATACACTAAGTAATCATAGGAGGAACTAATATGGGTCACATTACTTATATAAATTGGTTACATTAACTATATGAATTCAAAGCATCATATTTTATATTTTAAGCATAAGAAACTTATATATTTTGGTCTTAAGGCCTAACACTATATTCCATTTTATTAAGAAAATATAAGATTTTCTGGAGGAACACAGTAACATTTTCAAAGAACAAAGAACATACTTTTAAATACCAAATGCTTATGAACTCACCAACTTAAATGTTGACACTTTTTCAAAACACTTGTATTCTTAGGAAAATTAGTAGACAGGTACCCTCTCAGGCGTTATGAAGATGGAGCATATCAGTATTACGTCTTATCTTTTGCTATAGTTTTAATGTTAATCAGGCAATGTTTTGAGCACACTGTAAGTTATATATTATCAATACAATGGTTGTTGTTGCTTTGATTATTGTTATACAATTGTTATGATACTGTACACGACGTCCTACACCCCCGTACGTTTCCGCTGTTCCGGTTTGGGGGTGGGACAGTATGGGCTCATACTACCTTCCTTACATACCCATATTTGTCTTAGTGATCGCCACAAAACCCTTGGGTCACTAGATCCTGTATACTTGGTGTACATGCACCCTAAACCACACTCCAAAAGTGTGAACACAACTCCTAGTTCCAGTAGGACTCTACATATCCCTCTCACGGCCCATGAAACGTCCACTAACATTGTGGTCACCTCGTATATGCCAACCATACATAGCGCCATATCTGATAGATAGCCTAATAAGTGATTCTATCCTAAGCCCACAACCAAATGAGGAACAGGAAGTAAGGCTAAATAAAGAATTCTAAGGCTATAAGATCCTAACAATGTACAATTATAGCACATATACTCAGCTAATGACAACACAAATGTTGGGTACAAATAAGCAATTCAAAAAAATCTCCTAGGCTATAAGGCATCACGTATCAACCAATTCTATCATGCGATTCCTGAGGATCCTTAGCCTACATTCTAGCATGCAATTAAATCACATAACATAACATGTGTGGGTATTCTGGGAAAATTTCTTGAGCTCCGGTTGATTGTACACATCATATCCCTCTCGTGTTTATTTGGAAATAATTTTGAAAAATCTTTTTGCAGATCCTTAGTTTAAGTCTGGAATCACATGAAAGCTTATCTAGTTCACTCAAACTAGGGCACTGATACCAACTTGTAATGTCCTAAAAATCAAAGTAAAATTTTTCATTTTAAACAACAAATCCTTAAACCCAAAAGTTACCAAAACATTGTTTACAAATCATTTAATTCAAATATCGAATCAAAGTATCAATCAACATAAACTGTGGGATGATGTGCACAATCACGTCTTCGTCTTTCCCCGCTCATCAGAAGTACCTGAAACATTGAAATCCAAACTATAAGTCAAAGCTTAGTGAGCTTTCCAAAATACCCCATAATACAATCGATTACAGATATAACATAAGCAAGCATACATGGTTTGTTGGTCCTTGACCTCAAGCCTACCAAACCATGTTTGCTGGTTTACAACACATAGTAGTAAAACCTTAACCCAACAATCCAGGGTTTCTTGGGATATGGACTCAAACCAACCATCCATGTTGGTTGGCACGTGGCCTCAACCTCACCATACGAGGTATGTTGACTTCCAGTCTCAACCCAACCATACCGGGTTTGTTGGCGCACGGCCTCAACCCAACCACCCATATGTCAACATATATAAAACAAATCATATATAACTATCATATCAATTATACATCCTATGATACATAAACACAATAAATGGGCCACCCTTGGTGCTTTAGACCCATTGGCATAGTGATAGAACTCACTTTTCAAACTGAACACAAGCTGAAATAAGTTACAATTGTGGATACCAGCTTTACCCGTAACCTATTATGCAAATCATTGTCCAACCTAATTAGTACCAATCACCCAAATATATCCTTAGGTCCAAATTGGTCAAACTCAACAAATCTGATGAGTCAACGTTGACTCAGTCCCGTATGCGATGCTTACTCGAACTTACGTGGGGCGTACTCGATCTCGACCAAATAGATAGGGGCCGAATAGTGTACGCACGGTGTATCATATGGTATGCCCATCGTATGCGGATGAATGCTCTTAACCCATTAAGTGCTTCATGCATAAGCCCCTTTTGTCCAAAATACAGATCCAAGCACCAATTGTTGTCGTTGACTATAAACTTTCCAACTTTATTGTCTTGTGTGGCCCTAATGTGCTTAACACTAAAAACCCCAACATCTTAAGCGATTAAGACAACCAAACTCATGCATGGGGAAGAACTAAGGGTCAAGAACACATTTTTATCACTCTAGTCCTTGGAAAACGTCCAAAAGGACAACCTATTTTTCTCTATAGCATGCCATGCACAAGAAGGCCATATTTAGGGACAAAAGTTCAATATCAACATACAAACAAGACCTATCAACTTAATCACCAAGGTATTAAACTTATACCTTCTGGAGGTTGAGGATGATGCAAGGCTTTTAGATCTAAGCTTGCCTCTAGCTTTAAAGCTTCACCAAGACCTTCTTCTTCCTTTGAAACACACAAAAACACACTCTCAAGCTCCAAAATGCAACAATGGGGCTAGGGTTTACAAGGGGGCAACGTTTCAAGTGATAGAGGCTAGTAATGGGTTGAGGAAATGAGACTTAAGGTTCATTATATAAGGTTCAAACCCTAAAGATTAGGGTTTAAGTATATGCGGAGTACATCTCACGTACTGAGAGTGCGCCCATCGTAGTCCCCGAAAACAATATCGTTCCATACTATGCAAGTATGCCCCATGTAAGGGCCAAAGTTGCCAAATCATAAAACAAATGATTAAAAGGGGAAATTTGCTTGGGCTTGAGTGTAACATTTAGTCAACAGTCAAAGTAGAATGTTTTTATTTAACATTTGGTGTTATATCCACACACTTACAAACAGTACAAGAGACAATAACTAGTGTAACCATGAAAACATAAAACAAACACATGTAAAAATATCCAGTAGCAGCACATAAGCAAACAAATCTCATACTCCATAACCACTCCATAACAATAACAACCCTAATCCCAAGTCAACTTTTTCGTTAGTATCCTCACTTACTTTTTCATTAGCTTCATTTTAACTTGTTGTTGACCCTTTCCCTTTTTCACTCCATGTCCACTTAATTCTTGACCCTTTCCTTTTCACCATTTCCTCCATCATCTTGACTCTTCCTCTTTTTAACACCACTATTACCTGCATCTTCACCCTTTCTTTTTTAACACCACTACCACCTATATCTTGACCTTTCCTTTTTTACCTAGCATTTAGGCGGTTTTGCCACTGCATCACAAGTTGACTTGTTGTTCCATGTCTTATTATAAACACCACATATAATACTTTTCCTACCTTTGATACTTTGTATGATCCACTAACCTCTGTTATGTCCCTCTTCCTCTTAATAGTGGGTATCCTTGGCATCTTCCTTTTCAATGGTGGCAATGATGTTATGTATTCTGTTGGGGGCCACATTGCACACTCCCATTCATACTTCCTATTAAGTAATTATAAGTATTCATATATATGGTTGTATGAAATAAAGGATTAGCAAATGCCTCTACATTCCTATTTACATAGTAACTGGCTGCCACTGAATGAACACAACCATACCCATTCAGCTGCCATACCCAGAAGTACATATTTTCTTATCCAAATAAACACCATAAGACACTCCTAAGTTTCTTGTCTAAAATGTATTTAGTCCACTATGAAACACTTTCCAATACCTACAATTAAACACAGTTAGTGTGAGATACCATGTCAATCCTTATGAGTGACAAAAAGACTAAACCTTTGTTGGATCTTCAATTCATTTGTGGCAAGCCTTATGTTTGGACATACATCTAAACGTCCCCGTCTGCTATATTTCATTCTCAAACTACACATTCTTTGCTTCAAATATAGCCTTATATCCTCTAGCAGAGTAAAAAGGGCTTCTTCCTTGCATCCAAGATAACATTGTTAATGCTTTCAGACAACCCATTCTCAACAGCATCACACCCCCTTCCATTTTGAAAGAATGATTTGGACCATTACTTTGGATTCCTTCCCATAAGAAGCGTATATGTAATAGGTCTAAGCATTTGAATCTCTTTCATTGTTGTATTGAAAAGAGGTTAAATGCCTTACCTCTCTTCCAAAACATTATGCCATTTTGGGCAGCAGGAAATTTCTTCTTGAAGTTAGACATAAAATCTCTAGCACCTTGCCTATGTTCTATGTCTGTGAATAAATCCTTCACTATTTCAATTAACCCCTGCACTTAAATTATAAGGACTGTTAGAACACGATCATAATTGAAACATCTAAAGCATAATTAACCATATCTTATGTTGATCTGACATGAATGTATTACCATACCTAGATTCAATATGTAGATCTTCTTTTAGATTTTCTAGAAACCATTTCCAATCGTTTTTATTTTATATACATACTACAACCCAAGCTATTAGGTAGATATGCTTGTTTCTATCCCTCCCAATAGCACATAATAACTCACCACTACACATTCCTTATAAAAAAACACTCATCCATGAATATAATCCCTCTATATCTACTTCTCCAACCCTGTTTTAGTGCATCAAAACATACACACACGCACACACACACACACACACATATATATATATATATATATATATATATATATATATATATATATAGCATGCTAAAATCGGTTTTTTTTCATTTCGCATAGAGTTTATAGACAATTTTACTGTTGAGCCTGGATTAGACATTCTTATCTCCTCGCCATAGGACCACAACTTTTCATAATTTTACACTATGGTACCTTCAACAAGAGACACTTCATGTTTCTTAGCTCTCCTACATTGTCCTATACTAACCTCTATGCCAAATTTAGGTTTTACTTCTTCTTTTAGCATCCTAACATTGATTTTCTCATTCTCAAGAACATCCTTAGTGAAATGACTACCAATCCATATCGAATTAAAAAGTGAACCTAATTTAAAATTCATGGAACAATTATGGTCTTTAATAAGGGTCTTGATTTGGAATAAATGATCCTCACTCATCCATGAAGCCCGGAGCCTAAATGTGCATTCACCATCACAACACTTAACCAAAAAATATTTTATTGTCATTTTTTTCATAGTACAGTTGATACCCATTAGCTGCAACATAATTACAAAGATTGAATATTAATTGTTTAGGATTAGTAAACCTCATATCTAGAAATGACAATTGTTTCTTCCAAGGTATATATTCATTGAACCTTGGTTTAACTTTCACATATGAGACGTTGTCATCTTCATCATCTTGTGGGTTTTCACCTTCTGTGGCATCCTTATTCCCATTTTCCTAACTTACTCTTACATATGTTACTCCTTCCATGTTTCTCTTCCGTGGACTCATGAACTCGGTTAGTTCAATACCATCTTCCATTTCCATTGCCATGTTTGACATAACATGAAAACTGTCTTTAATTTCATTTTCCTTAATTACTCCATTAGAGAATACCTGTAGATTAGTACAAAAATGGTCCATGTACATAGAGGTTATGTCAATCTTGAGCCTTTCAGATGGTGTCGAGGATTATGTTGTATTTTTTGATGCATCTATCACTAGTTTGGGGGTGGTTCTTATGCATAGGGGTGATTGTGTATGCTTCTCAGCAACTGAAGCTACATGAGGCACGATATCTTACTCATGATCTGGATTTGGGGGAATTGGTGTTTGCTATTAAGATTTGGAGAAATTATCTGTATGGGGTCCGGTGTACTGTTTACATAGATCACAAAAGTTTGCGATATCTTATGGACCAGCTGAACCGAAGCATGAGACAACACAGGTGGCTTGATGTGGTCAAGGATTATGACTGCCAGATCCTTTACCATCTGGGTAAAGCGAATGTGGTCGTGGATTCTTTGAGCCGCGAGTCGGTTGTATCTTCCGCTGGAGATATGTGTATAAGGATATCTATTGATTATATAGTTTTGGATTTGATCAGAGGGGTATAGGCTGAAGGAGTCAAGAAGGAGAACTGGAAATAAGAGAGAATCAGGGGCAAGATCGATAGATTTGTCATCGATAGTCAGGGACTATTGACCCGGTGTGGTTGGGTTTGGGTTCCAGTTTCTGGAGGGGTCAACTAGATAGTTTTGGAGGAGGCATATAAGTCTCACTTTTCGATACACCTGGGAGCCACCAAGATATATTGGGATTGGAGATTAAGTTACTGGTGGCTGTGTATGAAGAGGGAGATATCTTGGTACGTTGAGAGGTTCTTGAACTTTAGGATGTTCAAGGACAAGCATTAAAGGCCGCATAGCAAGCTATAGGCTTTGGAGGTTCCCATGTGTAAGTGGGAATAGATCACCATGGATTTTATCACCAAGCTACTGAACATTACCATGGGTTTTCATTCTATTTGGGTCATCGTGGATCGATTGACCAAGAGTTCCCACTTTTTGGACATTCGGGAGAGCTCATTGACCGAGAAGTTGGTCGATGTATATGTTTGTGAGATTGTTTCTCTTCACGGGGTTCTGGTTTCCATTATATCAAATCGAGATGTCCTGTTCACTTCTCGATTATGGCAAAAGTTCCACGAGGAATTGGGTACGAGGCTACATTTCAGCACTGCTTATCATCTGCAGACTGACTCCCAAAGATGATATGTTGTGGGATTGTGTCATATATTTTGCTGGGAGTTGGCTTCCTACCTACCTCTTGCAGAGTTCTCCTATAACAACAATTATCACTCCAACATTGGTGCACCTCCCTTTGAGCTCCTGTATGTTCGAAGATGTTGTGGATCAATTTATGGGGGGGGGGGGGAGTGGTTACAGAGTGATGAGGAGGTATGAGGTAGTCTTCCATATTGTAGAGCTCATTCAGCAGATCCAGTAGAGATTACAAACTCAGCAGAGTATGCTGAAGAGCTATGCCGATCGGAGTCGATCAAAATTGGAGTTCTAGGTCGACGATATGGTGCTACTGATGGTATCACCTTGGAAGTTGATGATACACTTCCGGAAAAGGGGGAAATTGGGTCCCCGATATATTATACCATTCCGTGTGATTGCCAGGGTAGCAGGGTAGCCTACCGGTTGGATTTGCCGAGTGAGTTGAGCCAGATACACAACACTTTCCATGTTTTGCAGTTGCGATTATGCATGTTGGACAATGAGGCAATTGTCCCTTTGGATGATATTTAGGTCGATGAGCGCCTGAATCATATTGAGAGGCCGATAGCGGTGGTGGATAGAAAGATGAAGGTCTTACGCAACAAGTAGATACCTTTGGTAAAGGTTCAGTGGCAACATCGGAGAGGCACTGAGTGGACCTCGGAGCTCAAGGTGGAGATGCGGGAGCATTATACTGAGTTATTTGCAGCATCTGAATTTGAGGACGAAGTCTAGTTCAAGTGGGGGATAATTATAACACCCATTCCAAGAAGGTACATATTTTACCCTAAACTTGTAAAAAGTTGGCATTTTCGTCTGTACTCATTGCGTACTCAGGGTGTATGATTGGCGTACTCATTCATAAAGGAAGTGGGCTTTACACGTGTATGCCCGACATACTTCTGATGTACACATCACGTATGTCGTTCATACCCAAAACCTTGGTAAGGGTTTACACCCTATTTAAACATATTTATGTCCCCAAGACCTTCACCCTCATCAGAATCCGTATAAAGATTGTACCTTTAGCTAACCCTAAGTGCGAAAAGTGAATTTTGAGATCATTGTGTGTTTTAGCGGTGTTCTTTAAGAAAAAGAAGGTGGTAGAAGGAAATTAGATCTTAGAAGAAGCATGGATATGGGATTCTTTTCTTGCTAGCAACCTCCAAGAAGAAAAAATCTCCTAGCTTGATCATTTTATCTTATAAATCTAGCAATTTCTTCAATTAGGGCATTTTTGGTCCCAACTATGGTGATTCTTGAGCATGGTGTGCTCTTAACCAAATAACTCGTCGTTTCAGACCCAATGAGGGGTCTTGAGTTATAAAAATGAGGTCATGATGCTTAGTTCTTCCCTATGCATGCTCTAGAATGGTCTTTAGGTATTAAGAAGTTTATTTTGTTGGTATTGAGCACTTAATTGGCATGAAAAGTCATAAAGTTGGAAACTTTATGACTCTCAGTGGTATTTTGACCTTGGATCTGCAATTGGGATGTGAGAGCTTAATGCATTAAGCTCATATTGAGGAAAAAGGGTTTCAGTTCGTACGTCATGCGTATCCTAGTGTATGCCATGCGTACGGGGTCAACCACCCGATCCTGGCCAAGGCTAGTATATGCCCAATGTAGGAGCTGAGTACGCCCCACATACTCAGCTGAGTGGCCTAAGTTGACTCATTGACCTTGACCTTTGATCAGAGTTTTTTCCAAGCTTGACCTAGGGGTATTTTGAGGTGATTAATTGAGATTAGGTCCTTGGTTTTGGTTAGGTGATCATTGAGCCGATTTTCGGGACCAAGATTTTTCAGCTTGCATTCAGACTGTGAGGTGAGTTTTCCTCACTGTACTGTGGGTCGAAGGAACCAATGCTGACCCATTATATTATTTATCCTAGATAGGATGGTATTATGTTGGAATGTGGCTGATTAGTAGGTCTTTATGACTATCTGTATTTACTGGTTTTGTGTTTATATTTATCTGTTACATATGTCATCATATTGTGTTAGGTTGCGGTTGTACTGCTTTGTGCGGTAGCCAAGAAACCGGGGAGCAATCCAAATATGAGCTAAAGGTCTGATTGGCATGTCGGACTCATACTGTGGGCTCGGGGATAATCCAGTCATTTTAGTTGTGGACCCAATATATGTTGTTGTAACGCCCGTGTTTCTGGGCTAAGCATTAAAGACGATGTAATAGTCTAGGTCAACTATTGTAACGTGTTTTGAAGTAATAAGAATAAATTATGTGAATTTATGGGCTTTAAACTTAATTATTATGATTTAATAAATTAAGGGATAAAAATAAGCCTCGAAAATAAATATTGGCTAAGCCCGATATTTATGAAGAAAGTTGTAGTGGTTGAAATAAGGATTCCTGAGATATAAAGAATACTGAAATCTGAGTTATAACGAAGAAGTTATGACCTGTTGAAGTTTCGAGACAGAATTGGCATAACGTTGTGTGATGTAAAAAGTGAATTTACGATAAAGTGCTTTTTATCCTTAGCAATCTAAAGGAAAGACGTAGTGTTCGTTAAACCGAAAGTGTGCATAAAAAGAATGCTCAAATCTGACTTCGTATGAGGAAGTTATGATTTTTCTAAGTTTCAGCTTAGCAGTAGACAACTAAAAACTCGAATTTTAGATCGATTGATTTTTAGCCGACACAACCTAAACGAGAATCTAAGATGTCTTCAATAGTAGTACAACAGTAAAAAGATAGACGAAAATGGACGTTGGATGAAGAAGTTATGAATTTTTAATGGATTTTCCTGTCCCGGTGTCACACCCCCAAACCAGAACGGCGGAAACGTTCGGGGGCAGAGGACGTCATATTCAGTATCATAACAGTTCATAGAAAGGAAATTACACACCACCATATATATTAAAGTTTCCAAGATGTTTACATAATTGTATTCATCACATGTTCAAAAGATAAATACATAAACATCATTCAAAAGAAGTAATTAACGCCAGCGCGTTAATCCCAAAAGTTGATTCCCAAACCTGCTTAGCGGTTCCCTGGGAATACAAGTTATTTCAAAGAAAAAGTGTCAACAATTAAGTTGGTGAGTTCATAAGTAGTTTAGAAAAATTGGATGCCATTCCAAAATGGGTGTATATTTTCCAAAAAACGCAGCATTTCAAATGTAAAGAGTTGTGATTTGTTTTGTTGAAAGTGAATGTATTAAATCCAGAAAATCCCATATTTTCCCTAATGGTTGAGATACGAGTTGTTGTGTTTCCCAAGAAAAACCCTTATTTTCTTATAAAAGTATGAAATGCATATGAATGTTCGTGTTATAAGTTGTAAATAATTGCACCAGGAAAATCCCTTATTTTCCTAACATAAATGGCAGTCTCTAAGACCAAAACTTTGCAAGAAACCGACGTTCAAAAGTTGTGTCATAGTTTTATATAATAAAGCTATACGAAGATCGCATTTGTTAGATGAAGAATAGCTTTAATAGCTACTCGTTCATAAAAGCATAATACCATAATAATTGTATATCCGATGAGTTTTATAACCATACTAAACATAATATGCCTGTAACGACGTTCTTCAGGCGTCGCAGCGTTATGACAACTGTCACCCCAAAAGACGGACTGTAGCTAACAGTCAGGGCGTGGGATCATGACTTCCCGTATAGATCTATACACATTTGACACGTTCTCCGAACGGGAGACTCTGGTTATAGACAGGACTTGCAGCATTACTTTCTAATAAAGAAAAGTAACGTTTGAAGATATACACGTCTCATGGATTCTCAACTAAGTCGGTATTAAAGTGATAGTTTTGTATGCAAAGTTTATCCTTTTTCACAATGTTTGACAAAGCAAAATCATAAGTTTTTAGAATGTATAAAAAGACTTAACAATGAAAGGTACTTTGAAATCATTATATACTTTGTATAATGTCTAATGCACACAAAGTATGACAAGAGTTTTCCATAATAGAAATAAGTTCCAAGTGATTTATTCGATAAAACAAGTGAAGTAAAACTTTATAAAATACACGATAATAACCGTATGTTTACTTGTATCCCCCCCTAAAAGAGTATAAAAGCATTTAAATGTATTTAAAGTGTGTTTGAAAGGGGTATGAACTCACTTGAAAGTTTGAAGATAGCAAGATGGAAAACCGGGCAGATTTTCGTCTCGGGAAATGGATTTTCCTCGGAAATCTCGGGATTCCTCGGGAGTAAAATCGACCTTCGGGACTTGCACAAAATGACCAGGGCTTCGGGGTAGTGCGAGCACGGAAAACGAGGTAAAACGCAAGCAAAAGGAGAGAGAAGGGGCCATTTTACCGGGAACCCTCGCATGCTATTTATAGGGGGGCCTGAGAGGCCTCGTACGCGTATGTCATGCGTGACCGAAGCCTCGACTGCCTCGGCCTCGGATGGGACGGCTCAGGCTGTCGGGTCGGATGGGACGGCGGGTCGGACGGGCGGGTCGGGTGCCTCGCATAGGGCGACGTGGACGGTTTGAGGCCAAGTTCCTCAGGTACGCGGGGCGTACAGGGGTACGCAGTGCGTACCTCGGATGAGGATGCTGACTCCCCTTCGGATACTACCGAAGTTTTAATAAAAATTATATATAAATTATTTATCAAACTTCGAAAATTCATATCTCCTTCATACGAACTCCGTTTTTGATGTTCTTTATATCCCCGTGAAGGTGAGACTACGATCTACAACTTTCATTTAGATTCCGTTGGCAAATTCCGGAATTATTTTTATTATTTATTTATTAAAATGACGTGATTAAGGAATTTCTTTAAAAATTCATAACTTATTCATATGATGTCCGATTTGAGCGTTCTTTTTATGCATGTTTGTAGTTTAACGATATCTACGACTTTCATTTAGACACCTAAGGTCGGAAAGTGTTTTATTGAAACTTTGCGTTTTTACGCAACTTCGTATTGCCGGTTTTTGTCGGAAAACTTAGAATGATCATAACTTCTTCGTTATAACTCGGATTTTTGTGTTATTTATATGTTTGGAAACCTTAAGACGATAACTACCACATAGTGTACTCCAAATAGAGTTTTTGAATACTTCATTTTTCGATGATATTCTAATTCTTTTCTCAAAGAGGTTACAGGACTCGATTTTTACTGACTTGAAATAACGGGTTGTTACACCGGGTCTGTTAAAAATAATAATATTAAAACTAAATCAAAATTGGCTGACGAAGTCTAAACAAAAGTTGTAGATTATAATGTCACCTATGCATGCATATAAAGAACATCGAAAACGGAGCTCGTATGCGAAAGTTATGAAAATTTGAAGTTCGGGGCGTAAAAATCGAGAATTTTCGCATACACAAGGTCAGGGCTCGGCCACGTCGCCTCGCATGCGAGCCCACCCTGTGTCCGCCTGCTGATTCGACCGAAGCAAGATCCAGTCTGAAGCTAAAGCGTGTCCTCGCCTTCACTGCTGACGCATGTCTCGACCTCACCACCTGCCTCGCCTCGCATCCAACGTGTGACCCTCCTCCCCCTCGCTGCTGCCGCGTGCCTTCTCCCTCCCCCCTTTGGTCCGAGGCCTCTCCCTATATAAAGGGAGGTGCGATGCCTCCCGGTTGATGTAACCAAATTTCACACTTTTTCACCTCTAAACCATTTTTAAGCTATACCAACATCCCCCGAAGCCCCGGGATCATACTTAACACCTGAAGAACGTCCCAAAGTGCCTGAAGACCCCGTATTTATCTTTTTTGGTTTGAAGCTCAATCCTCGCAAGACTGAGTTTTCAATAAAGCTCACGAATTCATTGGAAATGATTATTTTAAGAAACGAAGTGCTGCCCGATTATCGTTAAATCATGTTAGTGCATAGTTACTTTTATCTTACGCATAGATATGAAGTATTTTATATAGAATACGTGCTATGTGAATATGTATTGTTTGTTTATTTGAGATGGATGTTGAATGAATGATTTATACAGGTCTTAAATGATTTAAACTGTATATGTATTTTATATCTACATAAATGTTGGGTAAAACATGGGTATATGAAATAGTTGGTATGTGATGAAAGATGAGTTGGATAAATGAGATGACCGGTGATATAGATCATGAGTTGTGGGTGAGAGGTTGAATAAGAGAGAAGCCCTTACCGAAACGTTGGCCCCCGTCATTCAGCAGAGTATGGATGACAACATGGACTATTGTAGACTGTTCGTGGAACACTAGCAGACTCGCAACTTGTAGGTGTGTGAACAATATGTTCATCAGATGTACTCTAAAATCCCATTGACATGTATTGCAAGTGGACTCTTGAAAATAATAATGTCAATAAATGAGAGCTATGGACTTAACACATGTTGTATATACCCTGGCGACGATGTAACTTCATGCCTATTCCTTAGGAGGAATCCTTAGGAATAAGTGATAAATGATTCTTGGTAAATGAGAGTTATGGACTTAGTACATTTTGTATAAACCCTGGAGACAATGTGACTTTGTGCATATTCCTTAGGAGGAATCCTTAGGAATAAGTGATAAATGATTCTTGATAAATGAGAGCTATGGACTTAGCACATCTTGTATAAACCGTGGCAGTTATGGACTTATTGCCTATTGTATAAACCCTGATGATGATGTAACTTCGTGCCTATTCCTTAGGATGAATCCTTAGGAATGAGTGATAGATGATTCTTAGGGTAAATCCTTAAGAGATAAAGAAGATAATGGGGATGGGTAATTGGGTTAATTGTTTGATGATAAAACATAATAACATTATTATTGTGGGTTGAAAACCCTATGTACTCACCAGGTTTCCCAACCTAACAGACTCAAGTTATTTATATCACAGGTGTCGATACGAAGCTACGTTACACTGAGAGATTAAAGGAGATGTAAAATCATTAGTGTAAATGCATGTAAGTTCTGTTTATGCTTAAGTTTTTTTTTGTATTGACGATGACATCCCAAAGTTTTAAAATGAATAAAATATATTTCCTCGTAAATGTTTTGATAATATATTATCATGTTTTTGGGAACAAATTGTGCAACATATTTCCTTAAAAGATAATTCGATTTTTAAAATCAAGCATAAAAAATCGGTCTTTTCGGGCTGTGAAATTGGGGATGTCTCAGCTGTTATATATATGTGTGCTAGTACTTTGGGGGAACTCACTAAGCTTTGGCTTACAATTTTTAGTTTATCATTTTAGGTACTTTTGAGGATCGTGGGAAGGTAAAGGCATGATCATACACATCTTCTTGTTTTATGTCCTTGGTTCTTGGGGAAACTTTGATTTGAAATAATGCTTTTGAAACAATGTCACTTTTTATAAACAATGTTGATTAATGGTTGATTTTGAAAATTTTAAGTTTATTATGATTTTTGGAGTGGTACATGTACCAACCGAACTAATTATATTGGTAACCAATATGCTTGGTAGCCAACATGTTTGGCTTGTAGTACCAAACCAATTAATTAATAATGGTACGATAATGGTAGAAGGTTTTAACTACAACACTATTAATATTAGCCTTTACCGTGTAGTAACATTTAAAGTTTAAACTTATATTAATGTATACATTTACTCCGTTATTAAGTTTAAAATCATGGTACAAAATTATAAAATCTTTTTGGATTGAATTTCCAATCCAACCATTCACAAAACTCTTATATACAAAACTCACATCTATGCTTTAAGTGCACAATAACACAATAATCCTAATTTGCAAAACACCCATACATGTTGGTATGTACCATTACCAACATGTATCGATCGAACCTACCGGTACCAATTAAGTTGGTATCAACTATACTTGGTACGGTAGTTGTAACTTAAATTATATATCAACTATAATTGGTATGGTACATGGTTAGAGAAAAAAATCCGGTACCGTACCAATTCGACCCTTATACATAATATGCTTCTCCATAAAATAATTTTGTCCAAAACATATTTTTATCCCCAAAAATTCTTCCCTTATATGTAACATGTTTAGAAAATGTTTACTCATCTATAAAAAATTTCTTTCTAAAAGAACCAACATTAAAATCGTGTTAATTTCCAATGAGAGTACTTTCATCTATCACCTCTTCCTCACCTTTAACCTCTGTTTTACTAGGAAATATGCTTTATATTTCACATTTATTTAAACTTAAAATCTCGTTCACCTTTTCACCTCTTGTTCACCTTTCTAATCAATGACAACCATGCCATTATGTTGAGTCAATCTATGTTATGTTATGTCGAACCTTAGGTAGTTGTCTTTGTTTACATATAGTTTATAAATGATGAAGCTACATATGACTTCATTATGTATCTATGTAGTAGGTACATTAGTGGTTATCTATGTAATGTCAAAGTCCTAGTATTTTTTTTGTGAATTTGTGAGTATTCTATAAATAGGGTAGGTACATTATAGGGCTATAACTTTTTCACTTGTACGTATGGAGCTTTCTATCTCACTACAGTTCCTATCGTACTCATTCTAGATATATTGAGTTGAATGAAGACCTTATTTAGATCTCTATGTTCATAATTACTCTGATTTTACTTACGATCGATTAAAACTTAATTTAAACGTCCTATAAATTGGTATAAGAGAAGGAATCTACACATCGTTTGAAGAATCTTTTTCATGTTTTCATCTTAGTTGAAGCATTTGCTCCGATTCAATTTTTCTGCAAGTTGAAAACATTATTCTTCGTTCGATCCTTGTGATTAAGCAATTATGTGTTTGTTTTGTTAATCGTTTTACATCCGATTGCTTTCTTTTCAAAGTTAATTCTCTTTCTACTCAATCAAATGGAAAATCTGAATGTCAAAACTGTGATGAAGTACGTAAACTTGCTTGGATTTGCTACAAAAGTTCCAATGTTACTTCTAGAGTATTACAATCAATGGGCGGATCATATGGAAGACAATCTCAATGGGATTGATGTAGATATCTGGCGATCTATTGAAAAAGGACCTTATCATGCAGATCTTATTCAAGTGGTTGGAAATGCTTGTATTGCTGAAGACATGATTGCTCAAGGCAACAATAAGAAGGCGAATGACGAAAGATGTCTCTGTGAGCTGCCAGGAGCTTTGCCACTAGTTGTTTACAACTATGTTTGAGGCTGTAAAACTGCGAAAGAGATTTAAGACACTTCGAAGGAGAACTACCAAGGGAATGAACGAACCAAAAAGAGCTTAGTGACGCAATGCTTGTCAGAGCTATCTGGTTTTAAGCAGAAATAAAGTGAGTCTTTTGAAGTGGGCCATGAAAGATTCAATGACCTTATCTACAAGTGTACTAGATATGGAGTTGTTCTTATCATACTTAAGTCCAATATCACCTCCATCCTAGGATTGAAGAAAGACTCGGGAGAATTATGACACTTACTCTCTGTCGAATCTCTACAATATCTTGAAAGCACATTAGTGTGAAGAAGGTAGATGAAGAGAACGGAAAGATGAATTTTAGTGGTCCAATGACACTTGTTTCAAAGATAACTGGGATAGAGAATGGTTCTGATGATGAAACTGAAGAAAATGAAGAAAATTTTCTAGTAAACTCTGCTGACGAAGTTGTTGCTTGTTACTCTAATAGTAAGGTCAATAAGTTCTACAAAAAGTCTATCAGTGGAAACTTCAAAAAAAGCTCAATGACAAAACCATTGTCAAACTCGAGTGCTTGAAAAAAGAGTATGGAGAAGGTAGAGAAGAAAGAAGAACAGAAGAAACTGAAAGGTGATTCCAATTACAATTGCAATTATTGTAATTGGCATAATCATCTTGTGAATAACTGCATGTTAAGGAATCAGGAAGAGAAGAAATAGAACGTGAAGGATGAGGCGTACTATGATATAAATCTTAATGAACTTCATGCCAAGAGAAAGAATCTATCTTTGGTTACGAAGGATGCAGATGAAAATGATGGAACCTATAAAATTTGGTCCTCAGGCTCCGATAATGAAGAAATGTGTCATCCTACTCACTTTAGCATGTTCGTAAAGTATGTTGGAGGTTATTCAAGAAAGAAGAGCATGGTTAATGATGGATTGGTTGGTAGTGATTGGGAAGAGTCAGAGAAGAAGGGGATTATAGAAGAAAAAGAAAAGGATTGTGAAGAGGAGGAAGAGATGATGGTTGGAAGATGCTTCGTAACCACTACTTCAAAGTCTCTAATGACCGAGAAGGTACATGATCTTCTTGTTTCTCCTAATGTTCCTTTAAATTCTTAACATGCTATTTTATCTTATTTTGATGATATTTAATCTTACCTGAGTGATATGTTGATCTCAGTGAGTAGTGAAGTGGAGAAAACTAAGACAATGATTTATGAAGCAATAAATAAACTGGAGGAGGAGAACACTAGGAGAGACGACCTAGAGTTAAAAATCACAAATTTCATGGTAGATAGAGATTCATTGCAAATCGGCAATATCATTTTAGTTAAGAAACGAAATATTTACTGCATCATAGTTGTACATAACTAAGATTATATAGCCTGAGAATGTTTGGTTTAGCCTTATTTCCTTTTTTGTTTGATGAAGGGATTTGGGTAGAATCAGGTATTTGACTGTCTATATGATCCAATGTTATGTATGTTTAGCATACACGAGTGCTACAAGGTTGGTGCAAGTTTCATGGATGGGTTATGGGTGATCAGCCGACCAGTTGAGGAATATATAACATTTCTCAAGGGAGTGAGAATATGATGTATGCGTATTCTAGTGTGTGATCTTAGGGTCACTGTGATGATCTTCTGAGACAAATACGGGTAGGTGCGGAATGTAATATGGGCCCGTACTACCAGAAGCACAGGACCCGTACACATAATAGGGAAGCCACAACCCCTAGGGTTTTGTTGCTTAATATAGATCATATGGTATGAAATGTGCCTCATCTAATATTTTGTGGTTTATTTTTAGTTTGGTGGTTATGAGGAGATTCGAGTAAGGAGCTGGATTGAGTGGCCAGGATAGGTCATGGTTGATTGAAGAGAAGATTAGGGATTTGATTTCTTCGAAAGTTATGACTGTTGTTTGGGGAAAAATACCGAAGCTGTTCAAGTGTATCAAGATCACCATGATGGAGTACTTTGATGATTGTTACACTGCACTTACAGAGTCTGTTGTTTCTGCAGCTACCACGATCGTTGTGGTCGCTGGGGTTTGTGGATAATGAGCCTTTTAGTATCGGGACATCGACAATACGAAGCCCTCGGTGTTCGAATGGATTCAGGATCCAATCATCGCTATGAGGTGGTTGTCCGATGTTGAGGGATGTTTCTTTACTTGCTCCTGCCCAGCTGACCAGAAGCTCAAGAGCACCCTAAACCTTTTCAGGTTGGGGGGAAAGGATTGGTGGAGGTTGGTTACTAGGTCCTATACTTTGGAGCAGAGAGCTGCCGTTACATGGGATCAGTCATCTTATATGTTCTGCATGAAATATATCCCATTAGTTTAGAGGGAGATATTGTCCCAGTAGTATTTGGACTAAAGGTAGGGCACCAAGTCGGTGGCGAAGATCTCCAAGATGTTCACTGGAAAAACAATATTTTGTCTTGAGTTTGCTGCTTCTGAGCAAGCTCAGATGAACAGGTACTTAAGCACTTAAGCATGCTCAAGTCAAACATCTGCCAATTTGTGTATACAGTATGAGGCGGGATATTGACTTGGAGCTCTAGACGAAGGAGTGGAGGCAGGATCCGGTATATTTGCAGCCTACGGCGAAGCGGTTCAAGGCCGCTGATGTGAGGTATGGGAGTCAGAGGGGCCACACTTGTGGTAAGTATGGCGAGGTTCATGAGGGTCCTTGTCGATCTACTTTTAAATGCCAAAAATATGGAAAGGAGGGGCATTACAACAAGGACTGTCGTCAATAAGTTCCAGCACCGACCACCAGGATCTGTTTCCATTGTGAGCAGGTTGGCCATGTTAGAGCCAACTGTCCTTTGCTTACAACGGGACCGACACAGGCTCTAGAGATCACTACTTTGAGGATCAACGATGGGCACTAGGGTAGGGAGGGTCCCCCGAGGGCTCGAGGTCGTGCTTTTTAGACCACGATAGAGGAGGCCAACACAACACCAAACGTCATTACTAGTATGTTTCCATTTATCATTCTGTCAATTAGTTTATGGTATTCTTATGTTTATGTTTCTAATAGGTACATTCTTAGTGAATTCTTTGCATGCTCTTGTGTTATTCTACCCGGGAACGAGTCGGTCCTTTGTAGCTCAGTATTTTAGTAGGGATTTCAATACGACCCTTGGCGAGTTGGAGTGACCGTTGTGGGTTTCTATCACCAATGAACATGGGATTTCTGCATCTAGAGTGTATCAGGGGTGTGTCTTAGAGATCTTTGGGGTGCCTTATTCAATTGATTTGATTCCTATCCCCATGGGGGTATGTATGCGTGATAGTAAGGATGGATTGGCTGAGCAGGTTTGGTGCTATGATGGCCTGCAAGAATCAGAGAATAATAGTTTGAACCTCAAGTGGGGGAGAACTGGTCATCTATGGAGAGGGTACCAAGATTGGATCAGGTTTTTTTGGCGGCCAAGGATCGACAATACATTCAACATGGTTCTATGGGTTATCTTTCCTAGGTGTTTGATACTTGGGTAAGAAGCAAGTTTCGGTTTCATATGTGCCAGCTGTTAGGGGTTTGTTGATGTGTTTCTAGAGGAGTTACCCGGTATGCCTCCTGAGAGGTAAGTAGAGTTCAGGATTGACCTAGTGCCAGGTGCAGCTCCAATTGCCAAGGTATCGTGCCGTTTGGTACCGTCTAAGATACAAAAGTTATCCTCTCAACTTCAGGAACTATTAGGCAAACCGTTCATCAAACCGAGCAGTTCATCGTGGGGAGCACCACTATTGTTCGTCAAGAAGAAGGATGGTTCACACCAGATGTGGATTAATTATCAGGAATTAAACAAGTTGAAGATGAAGAACTGTTATCCCCATCCACAGATTGACGACTTCTTTGGTCGATTGGTTGGTTCTCCAAGATCGATCCGAGGTCAAGGTACCATCATGTGAGGGTTATAGAGGAGGCGTAGAGAACACCACATTTCGAACTCGATATGGTCATTACGAGTTCAAGGTGATGCCATTGGGGCTCACTAATGCGCCTGCGTTGTTTATGGATTTGATGAATCAAGTGTGTAGGCTGATGCTCGATTGATTGGTTATTGTTTTTGTTGATGATATCTTGATGTATTCCAAGACCACAGAATAACACGAGGAGCACCTTGAAGAGCTTTTGGGAGTATTAAGGTGGGAACGACTATATGCCAAGTTCTCGAAATGTGAGCTTTGGTTACGAGAGGTCCGGTTTTTGGGGCATCCCGTTAACCAAAATGGGATTTTGGTCGATTTTGCCAAGATTGGGGCTGTGATGCAGTGGGAGGTCCCCGAGTCCCCTTTAGAGTCATAAGTTTCTTAGGTTTAGCATCATATTATCGGAGATTTATCCGGGATTTCTCCAAGATTGTTGTATCCCTCACTCGCCTAATGAGAAAGTGAGTAGATATTCATTGGGGCTCGGAGCAGCAGACCGTGTTTAAGGCACTACGAAAGAGGTTATGTGAGGCCCTAATGTTGACCCTTCCGGAGGGTGTCGAGGATTTCGTTGTATATTGTGATGCACGCATTATTGGTTTGGGGATAGTTCTTATGCAGAGGGGGTGAGTCATTGTGTATGCTTCTCTGCAGTTGAAACCGCATGGGGCATGATATCTTAATCATGATTTGCAGTTGGGGGTAGTGGTGTTTTCCCTCAAGATTTGGATACATTATATGTATGGGTCCGGTGTACCATTTACAAGGATCAAAAGAGTTTGCCATATCTTATGGATCCACCGTTCCCGAACATGAGACAGAGCAGGTGACTTGACGTGGTCAAGGATTATGACTGTGAGATCCTTTACCATCCGGGTAAAGCGGATGTGATCGTAGATTCTTTGAGCCACAAGTCAACTGGATCATCAACTAGGGATATATATATATATATATATATATATATATATATATATATATATATATGTATATATATACATATATATATGTATGTATATATATATATATATATATATATATATATATATATATATATATATATGAGGATATACATTGATTCTCCACTTTTGGATTTGATCATGTTAAAGATATCGTGTTGCATCATTGGGCCTTTTATTTTGTCTATTTTGTTATCGGGTTGGGCCTGTCCACCCGTCATTTATTTCTAGGGTTATAGTATTTAATGCGCATGCATGTATCTTATTTGGAAACTTTTAATAATATTCTTGTAACCCTAATCACGCCTCTACAGTAGCGATTCTTAATCGAGTTCTTATGAGGCTATGGATTATAATCATTCAGCATATTTTGATCCATTTTCGTGTTCTTGTTTTTAATCTGTTTTGAATATAATCGATCTTTCAAGGATTAATATCCTAACAATTGGTATTGGAGTGGAAGATTGTGTAATCTATACACATCTCTTATGTTTATAGAGTCATCAGGGTTTCCGTTAATATTGGTTTTGGTTTAGCCGTCATCATAGTTTTCTTGACGCTATTCAGTGATCTTGATATTACCCTAAAACTGCTCCACTTTACACTTCTTATTCCTAACAGGTTTCTAAGAATACATCATCATGCAGTATGATGATTCTCACATAAACTCCATAAAGCTTTGTAGTAGCATTGGATCAACCACTTGGATCCTAATTCTTTTTCCTAATGAATATGAAGCATGGTCGCTCCACTTCAAAGATTACGTTCTTGGTCTTGAATACAATGGATATCTGATATAGGAAGCCATCAATCTAGGGGAATTTGTTCACACTGGAACCAGAAGAGTTATCAAAACTCAATCTGACTACAACAAAATTCTTCTTGAAGTAAAGGATGTTCCTCAAGATGAGAAGGACAAACTGATCAAGAATGTTAAGGTAATAAGAATCATTCGATTTGCTTTTCCTGCTGATTCCTTTCGTCTGGTTAGTTCTTGTGACACTGTAAAAGCTATCTGGGATAGGCTCAAGGAACTTTACACTACAGATGCAGATCTTGAGCACTCTACTCAAACACTCCTACTTTAAGAATTTGGAGCCTTTGCATAAAAGCCTGAAGAAAGCTTAATTCAAACTTTTAATTGCTACAATCATCTTCTGAGTAGGCATGATGAAACACAGTATTGGACGTGAAGTTATGGAACAAAAGGTCACATTCATGAATGGGCTTAGATCAGAATGGAAGGCAGTGGTTTCTATAGTTAAGGCACATGAGCAATTCAAGAACTACACCCTGGCTAAGCTTTTTGGTATCCTGAAGTCACATGAAGATGAAGTGACGAAAGAAGCAAAGGTAGTCTTTGGGATGGGATTGTTGGCCCTTATTGCAAAGGGTAAGAAGGTTGTTGAAGATGATGATTCGGAGCTTGAGCTTTCTGACTGTGAACTTTCTAAAGAAGACTTTGCAATGATGGTATCCAATCCAAAGAGGTTCGCAAAGAAGAACTTCAATAAGAACAAGAACCGAAACTAGCAGGGTAGCTATAGCTTTGAAAAGACAAAAGAAGAAAATGCAAACGGTTCTCAGAAAGAAGAAGAAAAAAAGGAGGAGAAGGTCATGGGTGAATCCGGCTATGATTGCAACTATTTCCATGGCAAAAACCACTTAGCCATGGAGTGCATGCTATGAAGGTTAAATGAGAAGAAGGAAGGAGAAGATGATAAGATATACTATTTGCGAAAGCTTGAAGAAATAAAGAAGAAAAAGAATGCTGATAACTCTATGCCTGCTTTGATTTTGCAGGAAAATGAAGTTGATGATGAATTTGGTAGGTTAGAGTATTGTGCACATACTCCGAAGACGAGGAGGTTCGCAAGCCTACTCGTGGAAGAAGTTTTGTTTCAAAGGAAGACGATTCACAGTTTGGAGGAAGATGCTTGTTGGTGATGAATGATGTGTCAGGACAGAGAGGATATGCCAATGATAGTGGACGTGGAAACGATAATGGATGTAAGGATGATAGCTACTTCGCTGCGAGGCCAATTCTGAAGCAAATCAGCGAATGCGAATAGATGATCAACAAGGTAAGTTCTATTCTTGAATCTCTTAATATACCTTTATCCATATATGAAATTGAACTAAATGACTTAAGATACACTTTTTCAAGTTTTAGTGGCAGTTTAAAAAGAACTTGTTTAACAAACTCTAACCTAACTGATCAAATCAACAGGGTTTCATCAAAGAGTGAGGAGAGATGCATCTGGATAGAGAAGATCGAGTATGATTTATCTACGTCTAGGGATGAGTCAATTTATTTACAAAGGGATAATTTGAGTCTTTTAAAACAGTGTAATATATTTTGTTTGATCGCAAAGAGACTATATTTCAATATCACTTAGTTGCATCTTAATTGTGGGATTGGTGAGAAAATTCACAAAATGGTTTTACCTCTCCTCGAATTCAAAGAGGACGAAATTGATGCTGACTGTTACAAGTGTGAATCCATTGTCTCATCTGACGAAACCACAGATGCATACCGTATTGGACTAGACAAAGAGCAAATTAAATCCAAAACTGTGTAGAAATTTGACTCTTTAAGCACCAAGTTAAATTCAGAAAACAAGCTTAATGTAGAAAACGATTCTCAATTTGATGATGAAAGTGATATGAGTGAAATCTCAATGGAGGATGAGGTTGACTGTTCTGAGTTTATTAAAAATGAATCCGTCTCTACAAAAGTCCTTATTTTTGATCATTCAGTTGAGTTCGCACGTATTTCTAAAGGTAAACTTGAAGTTTTAAAGTTAAAAACGGTTGTTTTTCTTAAAATCCAAACTGTTCCTAAGCAAGGTTTTGCAACAAAAGGACTAGACAAAAACCAAACAGTTAAATTAACGTCCATGGTCGATGACGACAATAAAGATGGATGTGATGAGTACTTTTGGTCTACACCAATTGACAATGCAGATGAAACCAAAGGTCTAATAGAAATGACCCCATGGAGAACAAAAAGCGGATACGTAGCAGAACCCCTAAACAAAGTCAAATCAAGCTACGAAAAGGGAAGTCCAAGTGGAACTAAGAGTGTTCCAAGTGATACATCATCAAGTTGGACCTAAATCCATACAAGAAAGTCAAAACCTAGGGTCAATATTCACAAATCCTCAAATCGGTTCGCAGCTCAAAAACGCCAAACGAATGCTAGATATAACAAGTATCTTAAGGAAAGAAAGCAGTTCTGGAAATCAAAGAATCCAGATTTCGTTCGTAAGGAAAAAGTCCATACAAATGCGAAAGTCTCATCATCTACGAAACCTAAGACTTTTCAACAAATTCATGCACCTAACGTTTCACATCATAAAGCTTCTCAAAAATCATCATTTCAAAATCATGCACCTAAGGTTTCGCAAGTCGTGAAAGGCAAACGAAAGATGGTTTCGCAGTCTAAAGTTCCTCTGAAAAGATCTGAAGCAAACCTTAAGCAAGTTGTGAAAAAGGTTGTTAAACAGCAAATCCAAAATAATCAAAAGAAATCATCCACCAAGGATGTTAACTTAAAAGATAATAGGATTACTATTTTTAAAATCACAAAGAAAGACAAAACAACCTTAATAAAACGAACATATCTGGACGATCCTTGTATTTCTTTTCCCGTGAAAAACTCACAAGGGCCCAAACAGCTTGTGGTTCCTAAATTTGCTTAACTTTCACAGGTAATACGTGACGAGCAGTTTGACTCTGAATGGCATATTGATAGTGGCTGCTTATGTCACATGACAGGAAGGAAGGAAGAGTTACGAGAGTATAGAGCGCTAAAAGATGGTGGAAGAGTAAAGTTTGGCAATTACTCACTTGAAGAAATTAAAGGCTATGGGATGATCACAAATAGCAAATTCTCTGTTCGCAAAGTGGCTTATGTGGAAGGCTTGCAACAAAATCTAATCAGTGTTTTGCAGCTAGTGGTTGGCACAGGATTGAAATTTTTGTTTGACGATGAGGGCTTTGAAATCATCAAAAAGAAAACAAAGAATATCCTCTTAAAGTCTGAACAAAAAGGAGAAATGTTTCCTCTCAATATGAAACAAATCAAAGGGATGTCAGCTATTTGTCTACTTGCGAAAGCTTCATCTAACGATAGTTGGTTATGGCATCGTAGACTTTCGCACCTAAACTTCAAAGACATCAACAAGTTAGTTCTTGGTGATCATGTGTGAGGACTACCACTCTTGAAGCACGATAAGGAACATCTTTGTGCAACATGTGAAATGGGGAAGCAGAGCAGGGAAGTCATCCGACCATTGTAAATACAATAGTTATTGAACCATTAGAACTTTTGCATATCGATCTGTGTGGTCCTTCTGCAATCCAAAGCGTTGGTGGTGATAAATACATTCTTGTTATTATAGATGATTTTTCTAGATTCACTTGGGTTTATTTTCTTAAGTAGAAATATGAAGCAACTCCCAAGCTCAAAGATTTTATAAAGCAGATAGAGCTTCAACTGCGAAAGCTGGTTCATAACGTTCGTAGTGACAACGGGTTATAATTCAAAAACCAAGTGTTTGAAGAATTTCTGACTACGTAAGGAGTTTCGCACAACTTTTCAGCTACTTACACTCCACAACAGAATGGGGTCGTTGAAAGGCAAAACCGATCCTTGTGTGAGGCTACGAGAACCATGCTCTCATTTGCGAATCTGCCTCTCTACTTCTGGGCTAATGCAATTAGGACAACTTGTTTCCCTCAAAATCGCTCAATTCTCAATAGAGAGAATCTGAAGAAGGGTGTGAAAAAAAAGCTAAAAAATAGCGGTTTTTATAGGCTGGGAAAGGGTGCTCGTCGCGCACATGGTCGATTACATGCCTTCCACCTGGTTGGATTTGATGTTGTGGCGAGAAACAGGTGGTGATAAGTCTCGTAATCTGGGAGGCGTGTCATGCGCGCGGTGCAAACTATCGAGACGCGTAGCTGCACGCAATAATTTTTTTTTTGAAAAATTGCATAACTTCTCCGTACGAGCTCCGTTTTCGATGCGTTTTACATCTACGCGTAGCTATCGACGGTATCTACAAGTTTCTTTTAGACTCCATTTGCAATTTTTTTAATTTATTTTAAAGTTATATTTATACTGTTTTAACCTATTAAAGTCCATGTAAAAATCATACGATATCTGTTAATGAATGTCTTATATTGAACGATAGGTACGGACGAGATCTTCGGCTCTGTTTTTCCTAAAAATCAACCGATCTTAATTTTGGTTTTTGTGTCGCATACTACTACGTTAAAACTTCTAAAAATTACAACTTCCTCCTGCGAAGTTAGATTTAGACGTTCTTTATATGCACGTTTTCGGTTTACGATTAGTATGACTTTGATTTAGATTGTTTATGCTAATAAATAATTTATGGATGATTCGTATTTTATGACATAAATAGTCGTCTCGGTTTAGTCGCGAAACTTTGAATAAGCATAACTTCTTCGTACGAAGTCGGGTTATGATATTCTATGTATCTACGTATATTGTATTGAGGTTTCTTACATGTTTATGACAATTACTTTGGCTAAAACGTAACATATCTCTACTTTAAATTTTATAAACGATGGTTTATATTAAATTCCCTTGAAATTCCAAAATAGGGTGTCACACACACACAAATATATATATATATATATATATATATATATATATATATATATATATATATATATATATATATATATATATATATATATATATATATATATATATATATATACCTCCCATAATCATTTTATGTCATATTTTAAAGTATAACGAGTGTTAGGTATATTTTTATGACAAGATTATTAATATTGTTATTAGTAAATGAAATGTACATAATAATAAATAACAAGCTTAAATAAACATAAATAAGTTTAAAATGATATAAATAAACGTAAATGAATAAAATGACATATAAATGTAAATAGATTGTGATTATATAATTTTTGTATATTAAACTGTAAATTTAATGTATTAAGGTGTGAATTTTGTATATTAAACTGTAAACTGACTGTATTAAGTTGTGAATTTTCTACGAATTTTATATTTTGTTCTGAAATATGAGAATGAAGAATCATTATACACATATATGATTCTCTATAATTTAAATAAATTATATAAAATTTAATTTGTTAATATCGTATAAATTAAAATATGAATGAATGTATTAATGAATATATTATACTAAAAATTATAATTGTGCCATTTTCTTAACAAAAAGAGAAAAATTATGATTTTAACATATTTGGTAATATTCACAATACATATTTACTTATGAAATTAGGGTTACTAAGGTTCTTAATCTTTTACGGTTCTCATTTGAACCTCTCTTTATATATATATATATATATATATATATATATATATATATATATATATATATATATATATATATATATATATATATATATATATATATATATATATATATATAATCATATTATTTTACATCAAGTTTTTAGTTTATTATATTTTTAAATATTGTATACTTAATGAAAATGATTGATTTATTTTAGAAACATACATTTATCAATATTTTAGTCGAATACTTCAAACGAGGAATTTCATACAGGATGTCTATGGTCCAAACCGTGACATGTCTAAAATGGTGCTAGTGTCACACGATTTATCTCTAATATGTATTCTGGGGTTTATTTGAACCGCTTAAATGATACGATTTACTATTGATGTACTTGCGATGAGAGCCTAGTGGTTTAGGTGTAGAATTTCATACAAAATATCAATGGTTCAAACAATGACATGCCTAGTATTCTATGATTAACCTTTCACATAGATCTTGAGATGAATTGATGTCGTCAGCTCAGCTCAGATGATGGAGTTAAGGATCAAACCAATGAGACCATTTATGTAATTTACTCTACATATTATTTGTAGTATAGTTTCATAATAAATAAACTTATTTATTTTATAAAGAAAAGTCGTTATTTAACACTACGTTAGTAGAAATAAGTTGTTGAGTTAGGCTACCAACCAAAGTGACATAATAAGGTACGCAAGGAAGTTAAAAATGATGTTTTGTCTAACAAAAAAGAGAGTTTTGGTGGGTAGTTTAATTCACTTAACTCGACTACTTAAGATTTGCTTTACACCGCTGATAGGCACAGTAAAAACATTAGTTTGCTTACTTTTTATGGTCTGACTTTTAACTTAAAATTGTTGATTAACTTCTCATGTTAGTTCATTATAAGACCCAAGAGTGGTGTAGGTGAGCAGCTTTCTCTGTCACATCATTATTTTTCTCATTAAAACTCAAGAATGGATGAAAATTTTTTCTCACTATTTGTTTTTTTATTATTTTAAATAAATTTAATTCATTTTTATGATTTATAATTTTTAAATTAATAATAAACATAAAATTTAATTAAAAATAAAGTGCATTTTATTAATTAAAATAAAAATTACATTAAACTTAATATTTAAATAAGTAGAAAATTAAAAAAAAAAACAAAAAATCAAACAAACCACAACATAGAAAACATAATTAATACCCTAATTAAAAAAACAAAATACGTCATTCGGAATCATCGTCCTCGTCATCGACTTCATTGTTTTTGTCATTCTCCTGAACGCCACTCTCGTCATCGGAATCTTCGTTCTCGACGAACATATCAGAATCCTCATCTGATTCTTCAGACAAATCATCGTGCCAATACTCTATCAACGGCTGAATATGAGCCATATAAACTTGTTCCACCAAATTAGCACGAAGGGTGTGATGAATGTCGCGATTGTGTACTTCTCTTCTGTTTGCCCTATACACTTGTGTACCAACGGCTACTCCTTAGACATTTGGCAAAACTTCATTTTCGTTGTACCCACATATCGCTCTTCATTCGTCTTCAAGAATCATATTATGCAATATGATACATGCACACATTACGTATTGTAACCTTCTCACTTCAGCTGACCTTGCCCCGACTGCTAGTACTTGCCAACACCTCTTAAGTACATCAAATGTTCGCTCTACATCCTTCCTAGTCGACTCTTGCGCCTGTTAAAACTTTCTTCATTTTCGGGTCGTTAGGACATGTAAACGATTTCACAAAAAACAGACAATGGATGATAAATATATCATCAGTAAGATAGTCTCCATGTTTATATGCTACCCCATTTGCTTGAAAAGGTACATCGTACGACTTTCCAAGGTAGATATCGTTGAATACCAGCGAATGGTCTAGCACATTCATGTCATTGTTTGCACCAGCTAGACCAAAGAATGCATGACATATCCAAAGATCAAGTAATGTGATAGCCTCTAGAATGATCGTCGGCTCTTTGTGGTCGCCTCTCATGTACTGACCACGCCATGCGTTAGGGCATAATCACCAACTCCAATGCATGCAATCGATACTACCTAGCATTCTAGGGGATCCATGTTTGCCTTCATGCACCGTGTACAAATGGTGGATATCGTTCATAGTTTGTTTGCGCATATATCGTTGCACATAAACCAAACAAACAGGTCGCTTTGCAGAACTTGTACACACACCCCCGCACGATATGCTATGACATCCTAAAATACTCATCCCATTTGTCTGCGCCCATGCCATATACTAACCGACGAATTGCAGTACGTAAGAATAGTTCGTTCCTCATCCGGAACCGATGTCGAAACTTTACAGCATAGATGACATCATATGCAAAGTAGTCTTCTATAAAACGATAGTGTCCGACTTCGCGATTTCTACACAATGTTGGGTTTCTTGGTTTAGATCGTCCACGTGATGTTTTCGCCTCGTCGGTTTTGAAAGTATGCACTGTTTTCGCCATGACAGAACCGATAAACATAACCTCCTCTTAAGCCGCCGAATCGGATGATGAAGATGATAGTAAGAAGGTATGGGTTAAAAAATGTTGGGTGTTGTGGTATTTATAGTGAGGGAATAGAAAATATATATATATATATATATATATATATATATATATATATATATATATATATATATATATATATATACCCGTTAGAACCAAAAAAAAAATTCAACAACCAATCATGTGTGGAGTGAGAATGCGGCAATTCTTCCCCTCGTCCGGTTCCCGCGCATCGCTTCCCGCAACCTCGGTGTGGTGTCATCGGAACGGGAAACGCCCCACCCCTCCTTCCCACACCGGCTCCGTCCGGTCTAATAGACTACTTAAAAACCGTGCTTCCAAATGTCCAATTTTCATTGATAGTGGTTATGTCCATAATTAGTTTTTTTATTCTAGGTTATTATACAAGTTAGTAACCCGTTAGTTATACAACTTTACATGTTTTGCAGCTTAGACATGCCGTTAATAATTATTACTTCATAGTCAATGATATAATCATTTTCATGAATATTTATTTTTCAAAACTTGAACTAAATAATTTTAATATGCATAGTACACGAGCATTCACCTAGTTTAATATGATTAATGCCATGCCCAACCCTAAGGGTGCTGCACAGTGCTCCGGAAAAATAGAGCCCAATTTATATATATATATATATATATATATATATATATATATATATATATATATATATATATATATATATATATATATATATATATATATATATATATATATATTACATTATGCATAAAAATTTAAAAATGTCTTCTAGTTTAATTAGCTAATGGCACTATTTGTATTAGAGTCTTTTAAGTTCGGCCTATGTTCGATCCTGACATTATGCAACTTTTTGTTTTTTTTTTAATGTAATAATCGTAGTTTTAGTAATAAATAAATTTTACATGTACATCTCATAAAATAGTTATAGTTTCCTTTTATTTTTGTTTTGTATGTAATAATCGTTGTTTTAGCAATAACTAAATTTTACGTTGGGAATCCTCCTTATCTTGTGATCCAGTTGAGAAAATGGTAGAGATTAGATGTGACATGGCATGAGCCATAGGCGGATCCAAGGGGTATCCCGGGATACCCCTCAAAAAAATTTCGGTAATGTAATTTTTTTAGAAAATTTTCGTTTTTTTAGTGTATATATATGCATCCCTTCACTTATAAACACAAACATATAGCTAGTCTACTGGGTAAGGTGTCGGGTTATTAGAACAAAGGTCTTAAGGTCAATTCTTGTTCCCTACAAATCCTTTGTTTATATTTCTTTTATTTTTCCAGCTATTCTATTCTCTTTTAATTTCTAAGCTATTCTATCCCACATCGCAAAACACATGTAAACTCAGTTGTTTTCATCTATTATAAAATCTTATCATCATGATTCATTTTATATCAACTTTGAGTCCCACATTGATTCAAGTATCAAAAAATACTTCAACTTTATGTTTATATAACAAGACTTAAAGTTAGCTAACGATTCTATTAAGGTTTGAGTTTAATACCAAAACCAAACGAGGAAACTCATGTACAAACTGAAAACCATAACATCAAATTGATGGGTTTGAGTTTTGTTTGGTTTTAAAAGTTTCAAAACCGTCGCTATCAGATTTGGGTTTGATTTTAGGTCAAAACTGATCCGACCCGCCCCATGCTCAGCCATTGCGGTGATATCCGGAAAAAAAAATTAGGATACCCCTTTGCTTTGAGTCTGGCTCCGCCACTGGCATGAGCATGCACTGAGTCACTCAAGAAGTCAAGATCTAAAAATCCTTCTTCATCGAAATCAATAGGAGAGTCTCAATCGTCATTAACCTTATCAGAAACAGCAAGATGGTCTTGTTGGTTTAAATTCTCCCCTATTTTATATCCTTTAAAGAAGTATCAATAGGAACAATAGTGGCAGTAGGAAGTGGTTCTTTATCTTTAGTAGACTGCTGAGTCTTAGATGACGGTAGCATGGGAGGATCACTAGGAGATTGTTGATCGTTGGAAGGTGGTGGTGTCGAAGGTTGTGGATTACTTGTTGAAGTCTGAAGAGGATGGAATAATCCCATTCTTGATAGCGGCTACATCAGTTTCAAGACGCTCTATACGTTGAGCAAACACATTTGAAAATTCTAATAACTTACAAAGGGATAGTAAAACATGAGATGGTGTTTTTGCTAAGCAAAACCATGCTCATATGCTACCTCACTTTCAGGCTAAGCTTGAATAAAAATGCTGTGCACTGATTGAGATTCCCTTCGTTGTGGAGCAGGGGAAGAAGATTTAGAAAATCCAAATCGTTGATTTGATGCAACAAGTTTTTTAGGGATATCTTGAGATGAGGAGTAGGATGAATTGAAATATATGTGCTTGTTAGGACAAAGAGGAGACTAGTCAATGAGACATGATGGATTAGGGCAATGTAGCACTGGTTTTCTGACTGAAATTGAAGGGAATGTTTGAAGTCCCAGGAGATAATTCATTGTCAGAAAATTCAACATCTTCATCTTCTTTATCAATATATTCATCCATATCATCATCTTCATCATTTTTATCTGACTTAGTTGCTTCATTATCAGACTCTTCCTTAGAAACTACTTCATATGTATCCTCATTTAAAGGATATAAGGTTTCCTATACGCACAACGGAGAATAGGGGCGGCGATCACGTTGATAGGGATTCAACACCCACTTGGCCACCCAATAATTGATTGGAGGATCAGTAGATTTGGGTGATGCATTAATCAATTTTGATGACATAAGTGGATCTTTTTCTTCCTGAGACAGAGTTGACAAACTAATCAAATATTAGTTGAGCAAAGTTTAGATGCTTGTTGTTCACAATTGCATATAAAATCCTCATCTCAAATAGATTTAACTGGTTTATACTCCCAGTTTTGTGCTATAATCACTTTCCAATAACAACCATGAGAATTTTCCATCTAGTAGGAATATATTGTCATAGTGTGACATCCCCATTTTCACGGCCAGAAAAGACCGATTTTGTTTATGCTTTATAAAAATCAGAGTTCTTCTTTTAATAAAAAATGTTGCGGAATTTGTTCCCAGAAAAACACGATAAATACGTTATTAAAACATTTTCGAAGAAACGTATTTTATTCATTTTAAAACGTTTGGGATCTCATTGTTAATATAGAAACATAAGCATAAACAGAACTTACATTTATTTACACTAGTGATCTACATCTCTTTAAATCTCTCAGTGTAATGTGACTTCATATCAACACCTGTGATATAAATAACTGAGTGGGTCAGGTTGGGAAACCTGGTGAGTACATAGGGTTTTCAACCCACAATAATATAATTATTATGTTTAAACAATCAAACAATCAACCCAATTACCCATCCCCATTATCTTCTTTACTCTTAAGGATTTATCCTAAGAGTCATCTATCATGCATTCGTTTATTCTGTAGTCCCTTACTTCCAGGGTTATAGGACTGGCACTAAATCCATAGCTGCCAATGTTCGTTCATAAAGCACTAATTCCATAGTTGCTATAGTCTATTCATCGGGTACTAAATCCATAGCTACCAGTGTTTATGTAATAGGTACTAAGTCCATAGCTACCAATTCCTAACAGGTACTAAATCCATAGCTACCGGTGTTTGTCCAATAGGCACTAAGTCCATAGCTGCCGATGTTTATTAGGCACTAAATCTATAGCTGCCAATGTTTACTCACATCATCTTTTATCTCTCATCATTCATCTAACCATGTCATACCCAACATATTTGTATATATAAAATACGTATACAGTTTAAATCCTTTAAAACATGTATAAAACGTTCATACAACATAGACAACAAGTATTCAGATAATATGCACACATAGCACATAGTTTATATAAAATACTTCATATCTATGTGTAAGATGAAAGGGACCACGCACTCACCTGAAAGGTGGTGACTCAACACTCGGACAACGCTTCGATACTCTCAAAACAATTTCCTTCGATAAAACTTAGTATCAACACCACTAGGGTTTAGTCTAACGATAACCGCGACTAATTAATAGTCTAGCTATTATTATTATATAAGCGTTAAATAACACTCAATATAACTCATAATAATAGCCCAAATTATTATTTTAAAGACCTAATAACATTACTATATCGAAACATAAGCTACGCTAAAGATAAGGTAGGCGTAGCTCACTTACAGTGGGTTTTCTTGAAAACCGCGCTTCGCTGGAGCAGCGTATCTGAGCCGAAAGACCCTTTTCTCGGGACTCCGGGTGCCTCGGGGCTTCCTTCGGGTGCTAGGGGGTTTACCTAGGCTTTAGGGAGGGTTTGGGAGGCTAGAGAGAGAAACTAGAGAGAGAAAGAATGTTGGAGAGGTGTGAAGAGAAGTGAATGCCCGAAACCTCTATTTATAGGAGGCCTGACTGGTGGAATCGTCGAGTCTGAGTCATGACTCGCCGAGTTGGTGCATGCGGTGGCCTTCTGGTGGTGCCACGTGTCCAATTCTGGTGGTGCCACATCACCCTATCGCGTATCAGCCTTCAAACTTAGAAAAATCATAACTTTTGCATACGAGCTCCGTTTTTTATGTTATTTATATCCACGATTGGGTAAAATCAAGATCTACAACTTTCGTTTAGACTCCATCGGCTAATTCTCGACCGATCTCAAATTTAATAGTAGGAGGCGTTTAGACTGTTAAATGACCGCGAAGAATTCATAACTCCTTCATACGGACTCCGTTTTTGTCTGTATTTTTACCGTTGAGTTCCTATTAATGAGATCTTCAACTCTCATTTAGGTCGCGTAAGCCAAAAACCGCTCGAACTAAAATTCGAGTTTCGGGCTGTACACTGCTAAGCCGAATCGTAGAAAAATCATAACTTCCTCATACGAAGTCAGATTTGGGCGTTCTTTTTTTTATGTTCTTTTTTTAACATATACTACAAATTTCGTTTAGATTTCTAAGGCTAAAAGTCGCTCCATCGTAAACTTACTATTTACGCTTCCCGGTGCCGTGTCGATTTTGCCGTAAAACTTCGACGGGTCATAACTTCTTCGTTATAACTCGTATTTCGGGGTTTTTATATGTACGGAAACCTTGAGACATATTCTAAAAATTGGTTAAGATTATTTATCCTACATAATCTTTTGTAAAAAAGTCATTTTCGACACTTATTGCCTCAAAATTGACTAGCCCAGATCTGCAGGCGTTACAATTATCTCCCCCTTAGGATGATTACGTCCCGGAATCATCAACGAAACATGGCTCACATGATGACTCCATTCGTTATCTATTCATCCTAAGTCATAACTTCGTTGTTTCTTCGAATAAGTATCTAACTCTTGGACTCCTTAACTATAGGCGGTGCTCGATCTTGCACTTGCTCCATATCTCACGTTAGACTCCAGATTATGATCTTCAAGTTGCAATCTTGATCCTCACTGGATACAAACTTAAGATAAGTTCTTTTATTACTACAATGGACCGATGTGTCATATTCTAATGACCTCTCATCGTATGTTGCAATGCTCAGACTCAGGTCTCTTAGAGTCAAATTCCAGAACAGTCTATACCTTCCTTCATGTTCTAGTCACATCTTAAAAGGTAGCATCTCTAGCAACCATCGCGATAATTCTACTGATCGCTTTGATTAATTCTTCTGGCTTAAGTCGGTGCTACATCGAACTTGGTTCTCTGAATCATGTAACATTCTCATCGTAGTTGGACTCAATTCGATATGACCACTCGGGTCGGAATATCAATAATCTTCTTAGTCATTACCGAAATGATGGTAACGACATACTTAGCTTCTTGGTAACCTTGTGACTTTCCCTGATCCAAGCGTGAGTCCTGTGCTTCCGGTAGTATATGCATCTACTACCTTTCACACCTACTCATACTCGTCCCAAGTATTGTCTCACAGTTTTCCAAGTCACCATTCAAGAAAATCACATAACAATTTAACACACTAGATAACAAAACAAAGATTTTATTATTTCTTGAAACTATTAGATAGGTGTTCAAGTTCACCCTGGGCTATGCCTCTAATGGGCTACATCGTACGATACTATGGCTACTGCATAGCTTGATCTTCGGGTATGAAGTCCTCATCCTTGATTCCTCGCATGGTTTTCTGCTTCATCGAGGATCATGTGAAATGCCCTTGGCCTCGGTGGCATTTTTGGTCTTGCTGCTTTATTTTTCCTTGGGCAGTCTCTGGACATGTGCCCCTTGCCTCCACATCGGTAGCATACTTTATCATTATGTGTGCAGTCCTTGGAATAGTGACCAATCCTTCCACACTTGTAACAAGTCACTTCTTCGTTGCACTTCCCACAATGCTTCTTCTTGCATTTATCACACCATCTTGCTTCACCTCCATCTCCTCCTCCAAGCTTTGAGAATTTTCTTTCCTTGTTGGACCTTGAAGATCCTTCAAACTTCCGCTTCTCTCCTGCCTTATCTTTTTCTAGACCCTTTTCTCTTATCTGGGCCTCTACATTCTTAGCTGCCCTAACAGTTTTTTCAAGGTAGTTGCCATTTTGACCATTGGGCCAAATTTAGTGGGCAGTCCGTTAGCAAACCTATCAATCTTGGAGAGTTCAGTAGGCACCAAGTAGGGGAATAGCTTCATCCTCTCGGTGAATGCGGTGGCATACTCATTAACACTCATCTTCCCTTTCTTCAGGTTCTGAAACTCGTTGTTCAGGTCTATCAGATCTATCTCTGAGCAGTACTGCATTTTCAACTGTTCCAAGAACTCCTCCTATGACATCCTTAGGGCTTCTCCTCGTGGCATTGTATTTGCCAATAGCTTCCACCAGCTCAAGACTCCAGTTTTTAGTTGTCTTACAGTGAAGACGGTCTTCTGTTTCTTGCTACAGTCACAGCTCTCAAACACCATCTCCATCTCGGAGATCTAATCCATAATATCAACAGGCTTTGGGCTTCCTGAGAGACTTGGTGGTTTTGCACCCAATAAATTCTTGTAAATTCGCCCATCCTTGTCGTTTCTCCTCTCCGGGCCATCCCTTCGTTCACCTCGAGTCCCCACTTGACTCACTTGGCGGCTGTAGATCCCTTCCTCCGATTGCTCGGGAATCAGCTCGGATTGCTCAATGGGCATAGTAGGTTTGCACCTATTCAACATCCGCCTCATTTGTTCCCTTTGTTCAGCCAACATAGTCCAAATCATGGCTTGTACTCCAGCCATGGTGATTAGCTCGGGTACCTCTTCTACTACAACACGTATTTGCTGAACCACTAGGGGTTGGTTCCTATTGTCATTTGCATTCATGTTTTCGCTACGGGTCCTTGCCATCTTGATCTATACACCGAATAGGGTGAATCTAGACCTTTACTTAGGATTGACGTTTAAATCATCCTTATCAGTCCGAAATGTTTACATGCTAGTTCTAATATCGTATTCGTATGTTTAGAATCCTAAAAACATAAGGTTTCCAGATCCGGTCAGCAACAGACCATAGATCCGATCAAACTATAGCATAACAAGTCATTTAACACATAAAAGTAATTTAGGCATCATTCCTAAATTAAGCTAGTGCTCACACCTCACAATCATCGCTTAACATTCTAAGTTTAAGTCTAGAAATAAATCCATATTCCTAGTTCGCTTAAACTAATGCTCTGATACCAACTGTGACATCCCCATTTTCACGGCCAGAAAAGACCGATTATGTTTATGCTTTATAAAAATCAGAGTTCTTCTTTTAATAAAAATGTTGCAGAATTTGTTCCCAGAAAAACACGATAAATACGTTATTAAAACATTTTTGAAGAAACGTATTTTATTCATTTTAAAATGTTTGGGATGTCATCGTTAATACAGAAACATAAGCATAAACAGAACTTACATTTATTTACACTAGTGATCTACATCTCTTTAAATCTCTCAGTGTAATGTGACTTCATATCAACACCTATGATATAAATAACTGAGTGGGTCAGGTTGGGAAACCTGGTGAGTACATAGGGTTTTCAACTCACAATAATATAATTATTATGTTTAAACAATCAAACAATCAACCCAATTACCCATCCCCATTATCTTCTTTACTCTTAAGGATTTATCCTAAGAGTCATCTATCCTGCATTCGTTTATTCTGCAGTCCCTTACTTCCAGGGTTATAGGACTGGCACTAAATCCATAGCTGCCAATTTTCGTTCATAAAGCACTAATTCCATAGCTGCTATAATCTATTCATCGGGTACTAAATCCTGTTGGATAAGGTGTCCAAGTCCATAACTTATTTGGTATATACTTGACCCGACCGGCATGGTTCATTTGGGTTGCATCTCATCCAAACTATTATGGATAATTTTATGAGAGTTATACACATATGTTTATTAATATATTATGAGTTATAATATATTAATATGAAGTTACGTTATTTAATTAGTTTTAGTCTTAAATTAATTATGAATTAATTTAGAGATTAAAAGGAAGACTAATTAGGTTATGGGCTATTTGTTTTATATAGTGTGAGCTAATACTCATTTGTTAATGGGCTAGGCTTATGTGGAAGTCCATGGATGATCCATGGATGATCCATGGAGCTTTTAACCCATGGATCCTTGGAAAAGGAAAAGACATAGGTTATTAGGGTTTCACCCTAACCATGCACACTATATAAGCATGCTTATGGAGCATGAAATGGAGCCTAAGAGAAACCTAGTAAACTAGTGTGTGTGTGCATGCGTGTGGCCGATTTTATACAAGGGTGTATACTCTCTCAAAGTTTTCCAAGAGTTTGTGGTGTTTGTGATTCCATTTGAGGCGTTCACACTATTGGTGCTTGGCCCTCAAACTCCTTAGAACCAAACTCACCAAAAGGTATGTAATCTCTTCTAACTCTTTTATGTTAAAATGTTCCCCATACCATGTTATATAGGTTATAAACCTTGGAAAGTTATTATTTTGCATGTATTTAGACAAACATAGATCCAAGGTTTATTAGGGTTGCATGCACACTTAGGAAGTGTTAGATTGCTCAAAACCCAACAGTGGTATCAGAGCCTAGGCTTGCTTGTTTGATACTTGATGCAAAATAGTGAAAAAAAGTCGAAATAGTTGCTGTCTGCATGGTGGACTTGCCGAGTCCATTGGAGGGACTCGACGAGTCCAAGGCAAACTTCAACCTACTCGATGAGTCAGTTCATGCACTCGACGAGTAGGATCGAAAGAGTGTAGTTTTTCGACTTTTGCTGCTGGAAATGGACTAGAAACATTACCCTAAACTGTTTTGGTGTTATAAAACTTATTTTAGTTGGTGTAATGGTTGTTCTAATCCATTTACAATAGCATATATCAAAATTCCATGATTTTATGTGTTCATATAATTCTTGAATTTTTGATGATCATGTTCATGTTCTTATGGATTTAGAAAATGATAGGAATTATTTGCTGAATTGTTTAGGATTAATTCTTTATCATTTATGTGTTTTAATGGAGTTCATAATTTGTCCTCAAGTTATGGATTTCCAAAGGTCACTCTTATTTAACACACACTTAAAACACATAAGTTACATGAAAATGAAGAGTCTTCATTTTTATGAATCTTTAATTCATAAGTTATGAAATGAAGAGTTTTGCAAAGCTACAAAAATTGCCCTCAAGTTTTGGAATTTGTAAAGTTTCACACACTTTAATAAACTTTAATTCCAACCCTTAGAGTTTTAATAGTTAAAATTCAACCCTTATACTATTTATAACATTAATGGTTAGTTATTATATATATGTATAAGAACAAGTCGTTTTACCGTTAGTAGGCCTCATTCACGAAGCCGGTCTATAAGGTGGGTATAAGGTTGTTGCCTATAAAATGGCGACTTAATGGGTGTATACTCTCACCCACCGCTTGCTTGATCGGTGGAGGGTCGTTAGCCGAACGGGTAGAACAATGACTTTAAATCCTCATTAAAAGTATAATGAATATTATAAAATAACTAAACTCTTTTAATTCCCAATCTTAGTTATTTTAGGAAAATGTGAACATGGTGCTAGTCCATGGAATTCACACTTTGTACCTTACCAAGTCGTTGGTGGAGCGTGTGTGGTTAACCGACACACTAACTAGGACTAGTAAGGATCACGAAGGGTGACTTAATGTTTGTCATAGATCAATGGAACGTGTGTGGTTAACCGGCACATTGATTAGGTGATAATATTAAGGGTACCAAGTGAATTAACATGGTTATTCACACCTTGTTTTGTGATCCTCGGCATCCCAGTCACAAAACTTGAAGGGCACAATCGAGATTGAAACATGCCATTGAAAAGTTCAATGAATCTCAAAAGAATCTAGGAATTTCAAATCCAATTAAACCTAATAAATTATTTCGTTTTCATGGTGGAAATTGGTGAATCGTCATTCACCTACCTTTCAAATATATTATTACTTAGATTACGGCATCCCTCTTCTAAGTGTAATATATTGTGATTGGATCCTAGCCTTAATATTACATTTGGGTGTCTTATTAAAGATCCTAAATGTCTAATATAAACTTACTTTCTTCTTTCAGATGTCTTCCAACACTAATGCTTCAGGCTCTAACCCAACTGGTTCTTTCTCTCTCATGAATCTTTGTGGGAGGGTCATCTTTGATGGTTCCAACTTCATGGATTGGATTAGGAACATCAGGATGGTTACTCGTTACGAGGAGAAGGAATATGTCCTCGATAAGGAGTTAAAAGAACTTGATGAGTCTACTGCTACTCCTGAGGAGATCGCTGAATTCAGGACTCATGAGAGAGATGCTACTAAGGTGGCATGTATCATGATGGCCACGATGACAGCCGAGCTCCAAAAGTCATATGAAGATTTCTACCCTTTTGAGATGCACCAAGACCTGATGGAAAGGTACCATCATAGTGCTCGTCAGGAGCGGTATGAAATAATCTCCTCCATAATAACTACCCGCATGAAGGACGGTGAATCCGTCACGGGCCACATGCAAAAGATGCAAAGGTATGTGGACCATTTGCTGAAGCTGAATGTTAACATCCCTGAGGAGTTGGCAATTGACATCATTTTGCACTCATTGCCTTCTTGTTATGATCATTTTCGAATGACATATCATATGAACAAGGAGGAAGTTACCCTCAGCAAGCTTCAAGGACTCTTGAAGACCGCTGAAACCGGTCTTAAGGGTAAAGCGGTTGTTACCTCTACTACTCCTACTCCAACATCTACCCCTGTTTTAGCTATTGGGCAAGGCAAAGGGAAGAAGAGGAAGCACCCTTCGAAGGGTACCAAGGGAAAGTCTCTTGAAGGCGCTTCATCAAAGACCAAGAGCGGTTCTGCCACTCCTTCTGCCATTCCCAAGGATGCTGAATGCTTTTATTGCCATGAAAAGGCACACTGGAAGCGAAACTGCCCTAAGTACTTGCAGGATCTAAAGGATGGGAAAGTGAAACCCACCCATGCAGGTATTTACACTATATTGTCTAATTACTCAACATATTCTAACTCTTGGGTGCTTGATACAGGATGTGGTATTCACATATGTTCTGATTTGCAGGGCCTAAGAAGAAGTGAGAATGTGGAGCACGGGAAGATAAACTTAATCATGGGGAATAGGAAGGCTTCACCTGTTTCCAAGATTAGAGTTTATACTTTGTTGCTTAATAATGGGTTAAAATTAGATTTGAATAAATGTGTGTACTCGTCTGATATGGAGAGGAATATTATTTCTTTTCATGCTTTGTACAAACAAGGTTTTACCTTTTTGTTTGATAATGAATGTGGTGGTATTAATGCTTTCTTTAATAATGTGTTTTATTTTAAAGCATTACCTTGTGATGGTGTGTATGAAACTGTGTCGATTGTAGACAACTTAGGAAATAATGTGTTGTATATTGATTCTTCTACTAGCCTAGATAAAGCATCATTGTGGCATTGTCGTCTTGGACATGTAAACAAGAAACGCATAGGCCAACTCCAAAAGAGTGGAGTCTTGGAATCATTTGACCTTAAATCGGATGATAATTGTGAATCTTGTCTACTTGGAAAGATGACAAAATCACCCTTCATTGGGACTTGTGAGAGGGGTGAGGGTTTGTTGGACCTAATACATACTGATGTATGTGGACCATTCAAAACCGCCACAAGGGATGCTAATCGGTATTATGTGACTTTTATTGATGATTTTAGTAGATATGGGTATGTCTACTTAATCAAACATAAGTCAGAAACCTTTGAAAGGTTTAAGGAATTCAAACAGGAAGTAGAAAATCAATTGGGCAGGAACATTAAGATGCTTCGATCCGATCGAGGTGCTGAGTATCTTAGCACCGAGTTCCTTGACTATCTTAAGGAGTGTGGGATTGTCTCACAATTGACTCCTCCCAGGACACCACAGCTGAATGGTGTAGCTGAGAGGCGTAATTGAACTTTGTTGGACATGGTTCGCTCTATGATGAGTCGAGTTTCGTTACCAATCTCTTTTTGGGGGTATGCCTTAGAGACTGCCGCCCATATCCTTAATCTAGTCCCTACAAAGAAGGTTACCAAAACACCTCATGAAATGTGGACTGGGAAGGTTCCCAATTTGGACCACATCAAAATTTGGGGTTGCGAAGCTTTCGTGAGGCGTGAAACTCATGATAAGCTTGAACCCCGAAGCGAAAGGTGTATTTTCGTCGGCTACCCACAGAAATCCTGCGGTTACCTCTTCTACAGACCCAGTGAGAATGTGGTCTTTGTAGCACGAAGAGGGATCTTTCGTGAGAAAGAATTTATAAGCCAAGGAGACAGTGGGAGGCAGATTGATCTTGAAGAATTCAAGAATCAATTGGTGAAGGAACCTCAGACACTAGCAATCAACCTGAGGAGGAAACTTCTGTTGATCCAGCTGACGAGTCTGTACCTCCGAGGCGTTCCACACGGGTTAGGAACACACCTTCGTTTTATTATGGTTTTCATATTACTACGGAAGGTGATACGTTTATTAGTGATAGTACACTGGTAAATTTGGATGAACCCAACAGTGTTAAGGAAGCCATGGCAGGCCCGGAGTTTGCTAAATGGAAGGAGGCTATAGACAGCGAGATACAGTCCATGTATGACAATCAAGTTTGGAACTTGGTTGACAATGTACCAGGCCGTAAAACAGTCGGGTGCAAATGGATCTTCAAGAAGAAGACAAACATGGAAGGAAAAGTGCATACTTATAAGGCTCGACTGGTTGCAAAGGGTTTTACTCAAACTCAAGGTATTGATTATGATGAAACCTTCTCGCCGGTAGCAAAGATTAAGTCTATTAGGGTTATGTTAGCCATTGCAGCATTTCATGATTATGAAATATAGCAAATGGATGTCAAAACCGCTTTCCTTAATGGAAAGTTGGCCGAGGATGTGTACATGAATCAGCCAGAGGGTTTTGTCAGTGCAGAGTACCCTAATAGAGTATGCAAGCTTGAGAAATCCCTTTATGGATTAAAACAAGCATCTCGTAGCTGGAATCTTTGTTTTGATGAGAAGGTAAAAGGGTTTGGCTTCTCGAGAAGCGAAGATGAGTCTTGCGTGTATGTCAGAGCTAGTGGGAGTATAGTTAGCTTCTTGGTACTGTATGTGGATGACATACTACTCATAGGAAATGACATTCCAACCTTGCAGGAGGTTAAGTCCTGGCTTGGGAAGTGCTTTGCTATGAAGGACCTAGGGGAGGCTACCTATATCCTAGGGATAAGGATATTAAGAGAAAGGAGTAGAAGACTAATTGGACTTAGTCAGAGTATCTACTTGGATAAGGTGTTGAAAAGGTTCAACATGGAGAATTCCAAAAAAGGAGATTTACCGATCCAAAGCAATACCAAACTGAGTAAGACTCAGAGTCCGAGTACAGAGGCAGAAATAGCTGAGATGAGCCAATTACCATATGCTTCCGTAGTTGGCTCGATCATGTATGCTATGACTTGTACCCGTCCTGATGTGGCATTTGCTTTGAGCATGGTCAGCAGGTATCAGGGGAACCCTGGCAAGGCTCATTGGACAGCGGTAAAGAACATTCTCAAGTACCTGCGGAGGACTAAGGATTGGATTCTTACCCTTGGTGGCAGTGATGACTTGAAAGTATTAGGGTATAGTGATGCTGGTTTTCAGACTGAGAGGGATAATTTCCGCTCTCAGTCGGGCTGGATCTTTACCTTAAATGGAGGGGCAATTTCTTGGAAGAGTTCCAAGCAGGAGATGGTGGCTGATTCGACTTGTGAATCAGAGTATATAGCAGCGAGTGAAGCAGCGAAGGAGGCGATATGGCTAAAGAACTTCATCGGATACCTTGGAGTTGTACCAGCTATTAAGGAACCTATAGAGATTTTCTGTGACAACAATGGTGCGGTTATCTTAGCCAAGGAACCAAGAGATCATGGCAGATCCCGACACATTGACAGAAAATATCACTTCATAAGACACAAGATTGAAGAAGGACTCCTTGTGACAAGGAGGATATCGTCGGATGAGAATCCTGCAGATCCCCTTTACGAAGGGACTGATGAGGGTTAAGCATTTTCAGCATGCGAGACGCATCGGGCTGAGGGACGATATTAGTTTTACAGATTAGATAGTTTTCCTGAAACTTGTAAAATGTAATCGACATTTGATGATGAATAAAATTTGTGATTTATTTATGAGTAAAGTGTTACTATCATTGTAAATTATTTACTATTGTTTCAGTTTTGCATGTTTTGACTTCCAGAATAATTAATTTATTCAAACCTCCACAATCGATCATACGTCGGAAGTAGGTATGAATCAAGATTGTCATGAATTAGGTTTGTAGATGCCTTAAAGGTGTTTAGACATGGCAATGGTTGCTGCAACATTCATGAGTACTCATAAGTTATGAGTATTGGTATAAACCCACGCTCACTTGTATCACTTCATGGAATTTATCTCGAGTGATCGTGAGATGATAACATCATATAAATCTTTAAACCTAGAGATATGAGTTGTTACCTATGAGTTGGTTGTGCATTGATTGCACGTAAACACATCAGTAACTTGATGTTATAAAATGTGCCTTTGTGTACAATTCAATAAGTAGTAGAACAAGCATATCAGTCGAAGTTTATATGTTCCTTCTAGAAATAGAAGCGATATCTGGGCCCCTCGATGATTTTATGTTGACCCATGTACCAGGCCTGGTTAGAACTAAACCGATGTGTTCAGTGAAGTTCTTCGTCAAACAAATCGGAAAATCGAGAAACAACTGCTAGACAATAAGCAAGACATAGTTCCATGTGTTTGTCCGGCTGATATCATGAGAATAGAGGATTATGTGATCACTTATCTAAAATGGCGCTTCATAGTTCGACAGAGTCTTCATTGTTCGAGGGAGTTTTCGAGAGCTACGATTGCTGGTTGGTTCCTGAAGTTATAGGCAAATATAGTTATTAGACTTATGCAAGTGGGAGTCTGTTGGATAAGGTGTCTAAGTCCATAACTTATTTGGTATATACTTGACCCGACCGGCATGGTCCATTTGGGTTGCATCTCATCCAAACTATTATGGATAATTTTATGAGAGTTATACACATATGTTTATTAATATATTATGAGTTATAATATATTAATATGAAGTTACGTTATTTAATTAGTTTTAGTCTTAAATTAATTATGAATTAATTTAGAGATTAAAAGGAAGACTAATTAGATTATGGGCTATTTGTTTTATATAGTGTGCGCTAATACTCATTTGTTAATGGGCTAGGCTTATGTGGAAGTCCATGGATGATCCATGGAGCTTTTAACCCATGGATCCTTGGAAAAGCAAAAGACATGGGTTATTAGGGTTTCACCCTAACCATGCACACTATATAAGCATGCTTATGGAGCATGAAATGAAGCCTAAGAGAAAACTAGTGAACTAGTGTGTGTGTGTGTGTGTGCATGTGTGTGGCCGATTTTATACAAGGGTGTATACTTTCTCAAAGTTTTCCAAGAGTTTGTGGTGTTTGTGATTCCATTTGAGGCATTCACACTATTGGTGCTTGGCCCTCAAACTCCTTAGAACCAAACTCACCAAAAGGTATGTAATCTTTCCTAACTCTTTTATGTTGAAATGTTCCCCATGCCATGTTAGATAGGTTATAAACCTTGGAAAATTATTATTTTGCATGTATTTAGACAAACATAGATCCAAGGTTTATTAGAGTTGCATGCACACTTAGGAAGTGTTAGATTGCTCAAAACCCAACAAATCCATAGCTACCAGTGTTTATGTAATAGGTACTAAGTCCATAGCTACCAATTCCTGACAAGTACTAAATCCATAGCTACCGGTGTTTGTCCAATAGGCACTAAGTCCATAGTTGCCGATGTTTATTAGGCACTAAGTCTATAGCTGCCAATGTTTACTCGCATCATCTTTTATCTCTCATCATTCATCTACCCATGTCATACCCAACATATTTGTATATATAAGATACGTATACAGTTTGAATCCTTTAAAACATGTATAAAACGTTCATACAGCATAGACAACAAGTATTCAGATAATATGCACACATAGCACATAGTTTATATAAAATACTTCATATCTATGTGTAAGATGAAAGGGACTATGCACTCACCTGAAAGGTGGTGACTCAGCACTCGGACAGCGCTTCGATACTCTCAAAACAATTTCCTTCGATAAAACCTAGTATCAACACCACTAGGGTTTAGTCTAACGATAACCGCGACTAATTAATAGTCTAGCTATTATTATTATTATTATATAAGTGTTAAATAACACTCAATATAACTCATAATAATAGCCCAAATAATTATTTTAAAGACCTAATAACATTATTATATCGAAACATAAGCTACGCTAAAGATAAGGTAGGCGTAGCTCACTTACAGCGGCTTTTCTCGAAAACCGGGCTTCGCTGGAGCAGCGTTTCTGAGCCGAAAGACCCTTTTTATCGGGACTCCGGGAGCCTCGGGGCTTCCTTTGGGTGCTAGGGGGTTTACCTAGGCTTTAGGGAGGGTTTGGGAGGCTAGAGAGAGAAACTAGAGAGAGAAAGAATGTTGGAGAGGTGTGAAGAGAAGTGAATGCCTGACACCTCTATTTATAGGAGGCCTGACTGGTGAACTCTCCGAGTCTGAGTCATGACTCGCCGAGTTGGTGCATGTGGTGGCCTTCTGGCGGTGCCACGTGTCCAATTGTGGTGGTGTTACGTCACCCCCTATCGCGTATCAGCCTTCAAACATAGAAAAATCATAACTTTCGCATACGAGCTCCGTTTTGGATGTTATTTATATCCACGCGTGGGTAAAATCAAGATCTACAACTTTCGTTTAGACTTCGTCGGCTAATTCTCGACCGATCTCAAATTTAATAGTAGGAGGCGTTTAGACTGTTAAATGACCGCGAAGAATTCATAACTCCTTCATACGGACTCCATTTTTGTCTGTCTTTTTACCGTTGAGTTCCTATTAATGAGATCTTCAACTCTCATTTAGGTCGCGTAAGCCAAAAACCTCTCGAACTAAAATTCGAGTTTCGGGCTGTACGCTGCTAAGCCGAATCTTAGAAAAATCATAACTTCCTCATACGAAGTCAGATTTGGGCGTTCTTTTTTTATATGTTCTTTTTTTAACATATACTACAACTTCCGTTTAGATTTCTAAGGCTAAAAGTCGCTCCATCGTAAATTTACTATTTACGCTTCCCGGTGCCGTGCCGGTTTTGCCGTAAAACTTCGACGGGCCATAACTTCTTCGTTATAACTCGGATTTCGGCGTTCTTTATATGTACGGAAACCTTGAGACATATTCTAAAAATTAGTTAAGATTATTTATTCTAAATAAAATTTTGTAAAAAATTCATTTTCAACACTTATTGCCTCAAAATTGACTAGCCCGGATCTGCAGGTGTTACACATCGAACTAGACCAGGGCATTTTCCTTGATTTGAGGGATCATACCTTAAGTTAGCCACAAGTTTTTTGTACTATTTTACATAGGGAAGAGTATTGAACCATATTGGGAAGTTGAAGAGCATCACTTATTGCTTCCAAGATGACAAGAACTCGGTGGTTTCCGTTTCCAATAGTCCCTAAAATAGTAATTGATTGTTGATCATATGATTAGGAGTAGTAGACTTTGTAGACATGTTTTCAGAATAATGAAGTAGCACAATCAGCAAGAGCGTATCTGAGAGGATTAAGCTTTAGAAATTCAACAAAAGCTTCCAACACTTTGTTCCCGTATTCGATTGGAATAGCATCGAAGAATGCAACATTAGTAGCATTGATCATAATGGGAGTTGGTGGAGTGTTGCGAGATTTGCGAGCACCAATAGTTGGAACATATATGAAGAGAGGAGCCATTGTTGCAGTAGATTTTAGGGTTCTTCAAGGATTTTACGGAAGAGAGAGAGAGAGAGAGAGAGAGAGAGAGAGAGAGATGGAGAAAGAGAGAAAAATGATCAAGCAGATGTAACCCTTTGAATGAACCAACAAATTCCTTTTATAATTTCACCATGGGATAAATTTAGGAAGGATTTTTGATATCTAATGACATGATCATGACAGAAAATAGCTTTATAAATCTCGAATCTCCAACTGAGGGTTCTGTTACTATCCCAAAAATTTGCCATTGCTAAATGTCCCTGATAGTATCGTTGATGAGAACAAATATTAAGAACATGAGATATGTGGTATCGTAATGGATTAAGTTGGATATTTTCTGTCACATTTACTGTATGGTGTAAGGTTGGATTTCTTTGATGCATGCTTTTTGATGTTCATGCACTATATGTTTACAATGCAACAGATCATATACATCAATTTGATTGACATATTTCATACATTGTATGTGATAACACATTGGTTCCTAGATATTGGATGTTATGCCTCAAATTTACTATGGTTATAATAGAAAATATCATAGGAATCAGGATGAAGGATGTTTGATGTCATATTCTCATATTTGGTCGAAAAAGACAAGGGTCATGGAGATCAAGTGCAGGGTGTGTAATATCTAGTCTAAGGTTATAATATACATGTTCAAGGACATAAGGAACCCTTTGTCATTAAGAACCAGAAAAGTATCTCTCAGCCTGGAGACTATGCAATTAGGGTGAGCTACAAGGTTGTTGCTCAGTGAATCAACAAGTCATGAGACTTGATTGACAAAATCTAGTTGACTAAACAAGATTTAATTAACATCCAAGCCATATTGTAAATCTTTTTTAAATTAAAAAGGCTATATCACACTAAATCTTTATACATTGCTGTCAATCAATGTGAGTGGATGGCTCAATGATATCTCAACAATTGGTCTCTATGACATCCCCTATTTTTCAGAACCAAATAAAACTTTTACTTTACACTTTACAATATAATTTTGGCCTTGTTACATAAAAATCCAGTTCAATAAAACATTTTGAGATAACAATATTCTTTCAAAATATTAAAACACTACGGATGTCATAATTAATATCCATCATATTTTACAACATAAAGACATAAGGTCCTAAATAGTATTATAGGCTTGTCTCTTATTTCACTCTTGGCATCCTATTTAGTTTCCAACAGCCTTAGTACCAGTACCTACGATGCAAATAAATTAATTGGTACAGGTTAGGAAACTTGGTTAGACACATAGGATTTCAAGCCCATAATATTTTTAATGATAAATAATCATATATACAATAATCCTGCAAAACAATCGTTACCAAATAATATGGATAATTAATCCAATGTAGATATCTATAAGGCAATCTACCCATAAATACCCAGTCCAACTGAGTCTCACAAATCCTAAGTCAATGACCATCTAGAAGAATCACCATACTTGTTGAATCGTTTGAGCAACTGTTTGACTACAAACCTAGGGGATTCCTTGGCCAGTGTAAGTCATTTAAAGGCAACTAATGTTTAGAGTATTTGATAAATATGATATCCCGTTTTATGTACATTTGTGGGTTATAAGTCCACACTAGCAATGTAATTCATAAGACCTTCTACACTAATCAAGTGTTGTCTTCTTACTCTGGGAGATGACCCAGACATACCTAGGTTGAATCCTTCCATTCAGGGATGACAAGATACATTCTTGGAATGTAAAATCTATAAGAGATAGATAAAGATAAATTTTAAAGGTTTTAAAATTCTTTTTTGCATGAAATGACAATATCTTGAAAGAGGTGAAGATACAAGATTTCTTTGGAAGATTCTTGACATTGTCACATGACACCATTTTTGAGTTTGTCTCAAATGAATCTAGCACATAGGTTTGAGCTAGATAAAATGATTTATATTCTATTTGCTTGACAAATGGATCCATCATTTATGTCATATCATGAGATACAAAATTGAATACATGGTTATGTCACTAGATGATTGTGAGAAAATTCTAAAAGTACTTAAGAAGAGCTAAGAGAATGTATATGAGATAATTAGTTTAGAACAAAATCTTAATGTAAAGAGCTACATATGATTTTGATTTCTAAATAAATATAGATAATTATAAATTATAATTATGACTTCTTTATCGAATGAAAAGTAATTTTAGTTGGAATGAGGTCCAAGAAAAATAAAACAACACAATCTACTAAATAAGAATACACTAGTTTTCAGAAGTTGAAATCAAATATAAATGGATGAACTAGATCATTGAGTAAAACTAGGTTGAATCCTTCCATTCAAGGATAACCTAGAAATCTTTTGTGAGTAATAGAGTAATTAATCAAGATAAGAAACTCTATGTCACATAAGAGCACCAATTATATTCTCCAAAATATTTAACTATACTTAGAGTAATGTCAAATATGGAGATGATTGTATTCGCAGAATTCACACAAATTAAATATAGTCGAACCCATTAATGAAGTATTTCCTTTTAAGATAAGCATGATTAGTCATACTTTATCCATAAGACTTTTATTATTCTAGTAATGTGATTTTGATTTCAATTTAGTATTTGGATATTGGAACATTGTAAAAACAACTATTAAATAATGTTTTGATATATTGGGATATTATCATTACATTAATACTTTTTGTGTTCTATATTGACGTGTATAATCCATGAATAATCTTATTATTCTACAGGTTCATAGTTGGTCATGATTGTGGGAACAGTTATGAAGTAAGACTAATATGAAATGGTTTGGTTGACTCTCACTAGATGAAAGTAGGCAAGTGGTTATAACCAAGTTTCATAGGTACTTATCAGAGAACTAGTACTGAACGGATCCGCATCAAGATCAACTCATAGATCACAATCATGAGTAACACTTGATTAAAATGTATTATCTTTGTATCCTTAATACCTAAGAAACAAGTGGGACTTAAGTGTAAGGAGTGTTGTGCTTTCATATAACAAAATGTTGTTCCTTAACCGAACAATTATAAAAGTCATTTTCAGGTATGGTGTGAACTATGCAAGAGGCTTATGTAGTCAAGATGGGATTTGTTCCTCTTATGTATTGAGAGTTAGACATCTAACACACGTTACCCAAAGTTGAAATACATATGAGATTGGTTGTGATGGCATTCCTCGTCATATGTTATTGAGGATAACTGATAAACTTACCTTAATACATCAATTGAAGCTTAGAGCTTTTAGGAATTGGATGTTCATGAATGGCAGTCTTTGTCATATGTTATTGGGGGCAGTGAAATGTTAATGTTTATAACAATATATGATGAGTCTTGTGCAAGTGGGAGATTGAAAGATCTAGTATGCCCAAGAGTCATTATAGAATGATATTGCTAATAATATATGATCATATTGGTCACACCATATAGCAAGTTACCATCAATTGATTATTTATTAGTATAATTTGATTATTAATAAATATATCAACACTTGTATTTAATTGGAAAAAAATTATTTCATGGAAATAGTATTTTACTAATTTGGAATTTATTATTTGTGGAAATAATATTTGTTGGAGAAATAACAACTTATGTGTGACATCCCCCAAATTCTCAGTCATAAAAGACCGATTTAGTTTATGCTTTTAAAATGAAATAAGAATAATCTTTCAAAAGTATTGTGGAATTTGTCCCCAAAACAAATATATGATCAAAATTTATCAAAGCATTTATTAAAGAAATGTATTTTTCATTTCATTACAAACTTGGGATGTCAACATCAATACAAACCAAAAGTATAAACAGTACAATATAGGCCTTACAACATTTATTTACATCTACTGGCCTATAATCCAAAATCCCTCGTCATCATCCAACTATGCTCTCATTCCACTACATGTAATACAGATAGCTGAGTGGGTCAAGCTTGGGAGCTTGGTGAGCACATAGGGTTTTCAACCCACAATAAATAAATTTATTAAGTTGAATCATCAAACAATCAACCCAATTACCCATCCCCATTATCTTCTTTATTCTTAAAGATCTTAAGAATCATCTGTCCTTCATTCACTCATTCCTAAGGATTATCTTAAGGAATAGGCACGAAGTCCATCACTGCCAGGTTACTTAAATTACAACTGGTGAACACGTAGTTTAAAACATTTGGTGAGCACGTAGTTCAAACGTATCTAGTTCAAAAACACCTAGTGAACACTCAGTTCAAAAATACCTAATGAACACATCGTTCAAAAACACATGATAAACACATAGTTCAAAACCTCTTGTAAACACTCAGTTCAAAAATACATGATGAACACATAAGTTCAAAATCACCTATAGGTTACGAGTCTGTTAACTTTCCACTGGATTGTCTAGAAAAGTCTATTGTCTTCATTTATATTCCACTAGATGACTGGAACATCACTAACATCGAGACCTCTCATCATTTTATTTTGTCTCACATCAACTATTTCTTTTACCCATGTTATACCCAACATATTTGTAGATAAAAATACATATACAGTTTAAATCATTCTAGACATGTATAAAACATTCATTAAACATCCATCTCAAATAAACAAACAATATATATACACATAATATGTAATTTATATAAAATAATTCATATCTATGTGTAAGATGAAAGTTACTATACCCTCACATTATTTGACAATAATTGGGCAGCACTTCGTCCCTTAAAACAATCTTTTTCGATAAAACCGGGATGTTTTCTAAAAAATTGGGCTTCACGTGGGCAAAGTTTCGACTCGAAAACTCTTTTTCTCGGGTTCTTAGGGGCTTTCTTATGATGCTAGGAAGGTATTTTAGGTTTAGGGGTATTTAGTGTAACCTAAAGGAAAGTAGAGGGTGAGAGAAGTGAAAATTGTAAACAAAAATTGGCTGGCTTTGATCGCTATTTATAGTGGCTGGAGTTTGGTATTACGCTGGACATAATTTTCTTGGTAGGCGAGGTGTACTTCTTCACCATCCATTACGCTTGGCGTAATATCATGGTATGTGAGGCGTACTACTTCATCAACCACTACGTTGGGCGTATGAAGGGATCATATAGGACGCGTCAAACCTACGAATACGTGTGCACCATGCAATGGAGTAGGGCTACATTTCGGACTGTGAACACAATAGTACATTGGGTGTACATATCTTGTACGTTAGGCGTACATATATACACTAAGCGTACCTCTTCGTACAAAAGGACCACACTCATAATCGGGTCAAGTACATACCAAAATAGTTATGGACTTAGACACTAATCCAACAGTCTCCCACTTGGATAAGTCTAATAACTATTTTTCATAACTTCAGAACCTGATAAGCAATCGTAGCTTTCAAAAGTCGCTGAAAACTCTGAGCTTATCAGATACGCGTGTCCTTTGAAAAAGGGATCATATATTCCTCCATTCTCAAGATATCGTATAGACACAAGACATGAATTTCGATCGTTCTCTCTATATTGTTTCCCGACATCTGATTTATGACGCTTGACAACAGACTACAATTGAACACATCAACTTAGTCCCGGCTTGGCCAAGCGCTTAGGTGTCATCACTAAATCATCGAGGGGCCCACATATATTGCTTTTATCCCACTTTCGGTAAAAGGAATGGATAAACTTTAACTCAAATGCTCGCTTGCACTTACTTATCAAATCACACACAAAAATAAGTTTTATAACACCAAGTTACTGGTGCGTTTACTTATCATCAATGTGCAACTGACCAACAAATAACAACTCACGCGTCTCAGTTTCTAGAATATACAATATTATCGACTCACAATCACTCATGATAAAATCTATTAAGTGATTCACGTGAGTATGGGTTTAATCCAATACTCTAATCTTATCAAAGCATTCATGAATTCTCCAGAAAACTTGTGCTATGTCTAAACACTCTAGGAAATCTACAGACATATTCATGATAGTCTTCCTTCATACTTACTTCCAACATATGACCGACTGTGGAGGTTCGAATAACCCAGTTATTCTGGAAGTCAAAACATGTAGAGTGAAACGCAATATTTAACCCTATATGATCCCAAAGCTTTTGAGCGTAAATAAAACACTTTCATTTAAACAACATATTGATTACTCATTATTCAATGTTTACTATTTCAGAAAATCAACTTATTACTTGAATTACAACAATAGTTGTCCTATGCTCCGAACATGCACACTATGTTTCCTATGGTCCATTCTTTGTGAAATAGATCAATTGAAAACTTTTCCAGTGATGCTCATTTCTCAATTCCTAATCCTTAACGATAGTGTAAGAATACCAGGTTCTTGCCACTACTAGAATATGTTAGATTCTAACATTTTATGCAACGATCCTTTTGTAAAGTCATAGCACAAAAATCACCAAGACTTGGCCAATGAAAATACAAAGTTCTCTATCAGAAATTGTTACAAAACAATTCTATAGACGTGATGTCTCTCATTCAAAGTACATTCCTTTGAACATCCTTTTTTCATAAAATTTTCTAATCTAGACATAAATTCTTAATTTCCAACTCCCAATATGGAAACATTTCCATATTTCCCATACGACAACTCATCCTTAATAGAATCTTATCTATTCATAATAATGTAGATATGGTCCATCCAACACTATACATCCAACTACTCACAAGCAACAAATCCTTGGCGAACCTTAGATCGTCCTTTAATAGTTGTTTAATAATTTCAGTCAAAACCGTTCTAGTCCCTTTTCTTTCATAATGCGCTAAAAATTTGGAAAAAAATTTAGAACAATCAAACATTATAGCATATGAAATCGAACCTATATCTTATCTATTCACAATAATGTAGATATGGTCCATCCAACACTATACTTCCAACTACTCACAAGCAACAAATCCTTGGCGAACCTTAGATTGTCCTTTGATAGTTGTTTAATAATTTCAGTCAAAAACCGTTCTAGTCCCTTTTCCTTCATAATGCGCTAAAAATTTGTAAAAATTTTAGAACGATCAAACATTATAGCATATGAAATCGATCCTATACCCGAAGCGTATGGGACACGATTCATAATGTCTAACATAAAGACGTGATACTTTACCAGTCTTTTGCTATAATATTTCTAATTGCCATGTTCTCACAATTTTGATTATGAAAAAGGATGTGGTAATCGTAACCAAATTTTGAAAATGCAATTATCCTTTCCATATATAGAATTTCCTTACGTTGACCCATTCTAACACAATATTCATATATATATATATATATATATATATATATATATATATATATATATATATATATATATATATATATATATATATATATATATGACTAAATTTGATTAAAATTCCACAATCTAATCCTTTAGATTTGAAATGAAATATAATATTCTCTCCCTTAATTATAGCAAAACAACTTTTTAACCCTTTCGACTTTGCAAAGTATAACTCTTGTTTTTCTTTAATTAATATTGCTAACTTGCAATACTTACCATAATAATCATGCTACCACTAACATGATGATTATTTCCTTATTGGCATAACACTCGTGCTCCCACTAGCTTTGACATGTATTCAGAAAACAATGGAACTTCCAGAAGACAATGCTTATTGAATTCCTTAAGTTCATATTTCTAATACGTGATGATTTGATAAGCCTTTATCTAAACTTCTTAACTTCATACACCTTTGCCTTAGAAACCTTACATATGTGTCTTTTACAAATTCAGAACTTATGTTACTAAGTCCCAAATGTTCAAACTAATTGCCAAATTTCACAATTCGAACTATGAAGATGTAATGACAAAAAATTTCAACAAAATTTAACATTACAAAAACAACCCATTTTAATCATGTTGTTACAAAAAGGTTTTCAATACATTTATTATCAGAGTATTCCCAGGTCCATATCATAAAACATAAACACGAGGAGCGGTACGATCATGCCTTTGCCTTGCCACGGTCTCCTGAAGAACCTGAAAAACATTAAACCACAACTGTAAGCCCGAAAGCTTAGTGAGATACCCCCCAAAATACCAACCATATATACCCCACACATAACATGCTATATCATATCGAATCATAGAACAACCATGCATATCGGGTCTTCTGTGTGACTGGTCCACCGTGTCGGGCCTTCAGTCCACCTGGTCCACCCTCCGAGTCTAGTCATGTCCCTCGAGTCTGTAGTATGGTTGGTCCGCCCGCACCGGGCCTTCAACCCACCTGGTCCACTCTTTGAGTCTACAGTATGACTGGTCCGCCTGCATCGGGCCTTTAGTCGGCCTGGTCCATTCTCCGAGCCTCGGCACGTCTGATCCGCCCTCGTGGGGCCTACAGCCTATCTGGACCGCTCGCCGGGCCTTCGAAATATCCGGTCCGCCCTGGGTATGTTGGCCTACAGCACAAAGCAGGACCCGCCTCAACCCAACCCCAGTCAACCAACCATGTGCACATAAACATATAATCATATAACAATTAATCATCAATCAACCGATCTAGCAGATCACATGACATAACATCATCCTAACCAGGATACCAACCTAACCGATCACTAGCATAGCATCACCCTATATACCAGGATACTGACCTTAACCAGGTCTCTAACGAATACCATCCTAACTACCAGGATGCAAACATAGTAAAACAGCAATATAACAACAATACCCGGATTACAATCCGATAAAGGGCCGGCCTTGGTGCCTTAGACCCTGTTGATATAGTGAGGATAACTCACCTCGCAACTGCTGACTGAAAAGATAAGATCACGCTGCTCCAACCTCCGACACGAACTCCACCACTGATAATACCAAAAGACTGAACTCAATAAATACCAATAATTACCAAAATACCCCTGGAAGTCAACTGGTCAACTCTTGGTCAAAGTCAACCGTCTGGCTGACTCTAATCGCCGAGTCAGCCTGTTGACTCGCCAAGTCCCCTGAAAAGGACCCATCTCAACTCACTGAGTCATCCCTTGACTCATTGATTCTTAGCTTAACCAGGAAAGGCTAAGACCTCAAGACCAGACTCGCCGAGTCCAAGAACAGACTCGCCGAGTCCAAGGGTATCTTCAACCAACTTGCCGAGTTGTTCTTCAAACTCGTCGAGTTCCTGCCCGCCTTCAAGCAACTCGCTGAGTACACCCTTGTGACTCGCCGAGTACCACTAGTTCTTAACCCACACAGAAGCCTTCCAGGCCATGTAATCGATCCAAAACGTAGATCTACCCTTCTACAACCCTTCCATCACGTAAAGTGGCAAACTTTACGTGAATCCGAAGAGATATAGGCATTTTACACTCTAGGGCTAGGGTTTGGGACAAGATGGCTTCACCAAACATTCAATAACAGGGACTTTAATGCACTCTAGACCTTCTCCATTCAAGATCTGAGGTAGCAACCTTAGATCTAACCTTCAAACTCTAAATACCATAAGCTAAACTTCCCACTCAACCCAAAAATGATGAATCTAGATGAATATCAGCCCAAAAACGAGATAATACCTCAAAAGGAAGCCCCAACAGCAAGGAGATCCGAATCTAAGCAAAGCCCTTTGCTCCAAGCCTCCCAACTCTCCAAGATCTTCCTCCAAATCTCTTCTCCAAGGCTCAAATGCACTCAAACCCTTCACAATCACGTTTCTAGGGTTTTCTGGATTTCATGGGAAGGTAAGGAGGCTGGGGAGAGGGTATAATGTCCTTTATATAGGGCTCATTCCCCAAAATTAGGGTTTTCTTCGCACAACGCCTACTCGCCGAGTCCTGCTTTGGACTCGCCGAGTTGTCCACTTAACACGTGACCTGAGTCGCGACCCTACTCGCCGAGTCCACCCATGAACTCGCCGAGTTGCCATTCAAATTTACACTTTGAACCCCGAACTTGCACTCCTGGACTCGGGATGTTACAGAAGAGGGATGTCATAGTCATAATCGAATTTGAGAATACAATTTACACAACTGCTATCTCCTTAAAATCTCTCTTAGTGAAAGGAATTCCTCACAATCATTTTCATGAAGGAGGGAAACCTTATGTAACTTAGATTTTATAGTGTATGTGTTCCTATCCACATGAATTTTGCCAAAACCAAGGTTTGCAACAAATTCAAGCTCACATGGACTGAACTTGTTTAATTTTGATTCCTTGCCTCATGGTAGCATGAATGCCCACCATGTCTTCCAAGTAACTCACCCCTACGTATCAATGTACTTTCCATTAATCAAGTCGCATTAACTTTATGCCTTTAAATGAGAACTCATAGAATTCACATGCATAATTAACTTAACTGGAATGGCACAGAAATAAGAGTATGACAGGTTATATACCTCAAGTCACGTGCTAGTGATGATCAATTAGGTTTACTCTTGATTTGTTCCTGAACCTTTTCAAGACCATTAAGACTCCCACTGACTCCTTGACATATAAGATTTCTTGTCAAGAACCATTCATTGACAAAACAAATATTCAAGAGTCAGTGTAGCTTCTTATCAAGTCTAACACTTCACTCAATTGGTCTTAGTTGGTCTTTGTCTTATCCAAGACATCACAACTTACCAATTTCAAATGTACAAGAATAAGAAACTTTCTTATTCTACATTTGATAAGTGTTACAAACCTACTTAAGCCTTGACACTCAAGTCACAATCTTGGAGTATGACTTTAAGACTTGATATTGGAACGAAGTATGATTGACTTCTTGATTTAACCACTTCTACAATTCTCGATTCCTCTTCTTAGACATGCAATTGCAATAAGACTCACTTAGAGGATCAATTGAGACATGGTTCTTAATCATTAAGACCTATCATAAAACACAATAAAAGTTCCTCTCCCTTCTTCTTAGAATAGAGAAACTTTTATCTTTCTGCCAACTAGATTCTTCTTATTCGTTCTGCTATTGATTGAAACTCCTTCAATCAACTCAGAATTATACTCAATCTTGTAAGTATAACCATATTTACTAAACTTTAGTAAATCATGATGAATATCTTTGTCACTCTTGTGGTAGACTTGATCAACATACGACCTAGTGTACCCGATCTCCTAATCCTTTAATTGACACTTTGTCAAAGAACTAGTCTAAATTTTCCAAATGTGAAAGTTTTTCATTCATCATACAATACATGTTGGATGATTTCAAGTTTCTATCCACTTGAACCGTAGGTGATGAGAAACTCTCCCTATTTGGTAAACCCTCGACACTTCCACAAATAAGCTAATTAAGAATCAAATCCATCATTGCTAATAATGGAAACATTCAAACATCAATTTTTCATACATGCCATCCCAAGGATAAATAAATAAGATAACATCAAAATTTATTTTATTGCAGAAAAATTTGTCCATACAATGAAATTCAACTGAAAACTACGCTATTACATATTTCTTAGCAATCTACCTTAACTCTAAAGTAGCAGCTCAAAAATCCGATCTTTGAATCCATCCGATCGAAATTCATTTCTTCGTGATCAGATTCAGCATGCTTCTTCCTTAAGTTTCCTTTCTTTTCCTCAATCCTACAGAACATCAAAATGTAATCTTATCACATCATGTATTAAGAATCAAAATAGGAACTTATAAAGTTAGTTAATGGATTTTACCTAAAGTAGACCCATACGTCTTGACTCTCCCACCTCTTAGATCTCTCAGGTAGCTAGGGCAGCTTCATCTCCAATGCCCCTTCTCTTGGTAATAAAAGCAAATGGACTCCTTTGGTACATAACAAGGGACAATCTTAGCCTTTTCTGGACTTCCAATGTAGCCAGTACCCAATGAATTATGGGAGTTTGATTGACCAATCAAGTTTGCTTGACCAGTGCGCCAAATCATCGTTGATTTAGTAGCAATAAACAAATAGGTCAAATCAATGAGGGTTACGTCGTGAACCATCGTATAGTACTCTCTTACGAACTCACTATATGAATCAGGAAGTGACTGAAGAACCCAGTCAACAACCAACATCTCAGAGATATCGACACCCAACATCCTTAACCTATCAATGTGTGACTTTATCTCTAAGACGTGTGCACACACAGGTTTCCCATGTTTGTGCTTACTTGCCAATAGGGATTGAGTGAGCTTGAACTTTTCAAGCCTTTGAACTTGTGGGTCAGGGAGAACAACTGGAGGAGGTGGAGGAAGTGAAGTATGACTCTCATTTCCTTGATCGTATCTTGGAACGTCATCTTCATTTGGAAAGCTTGTTTCAAAGGATTTGAGAAGACCATTGTAAGATTTAGACATCTACAAAACGGGAGAAAATTCAAGTTAAATTGATTGAGTCCTTAATAAAACACCCAAATGTGATATTAAGGCTAGGATCCAACACAATATTCTACAACCTAGAAGTGGGATACCGTAATCTAGTTGCAGAATATTTGAAGGTAGGTAAATGACAATTTACCAATTTCCACCATGAAAAAGGAAAAGAAGTTTAAGTTTTAAATGAATTGAAACTCCTAGATCTTGTGAGATTCATTGAACTTTTCAATGAAATGTTTAATCTCGATTATGCCCTTCAAGTTTGCAACTGGGATGCCGAGGACCATAAACAAGGTGTGAATAACCATACGAATCTATGTGGTGCACTCAATGCTACTATCACCTAATCAATGTGCTAGTTAGCCACACACACCCCATTAATCTATGACAAACATTGAGCCACCCTTCACCACCGATGTCAATCCCAAATTAGTGTGCCGGTTAACCACACACACTCCACTAACATTCGACAAGGGTACGAAGTGTAATTCCATGGATTAGCATACAATTTTACATTTTGCCTAAAGTAACTAGAATTTGGGAATTTTCAAAAGCATGTAGTTACTTTGTACTTCATTATACTTATAATGGAAGGTTTCGTCCTGTCCTACCCGTTCGGCTAACGACCCTCCACTAGTCAAGAGTGCGGTGGGTAAGAGTGGATACCCATTCAATCGCCATTTTATAGGCAATTTCCTTAAACACCTTTATAGACCAGCTTCATGAATGAGGCCTACTAACGGTAAGACTGACTGTTTACACACACACACACACACACACACATATATATATATATATAATATTAGACTTTTAATGTTATATATAGTATAGGGTGTATTTTACACTTTTAAAATACTAGGCGGTCTAATTTAGTAAATTATACTTTTAATTTAATTAAATGTAAACCAAAACTTTATAAGTTTATTAAATCTCTTTTAATTATACACTTTAATTAATTAATAAAACCATAAGGGTGTAAATTGAACTTTTCAAATTACTTAGGTTTTAGAATTTAAAATTTCAAATTAAGACTTTTAATTAAATTTTAAAATCCAAAACTTGAGGACAAGTTTTTGAAACTTTTTCAAACTTAGGATTTAGAATTTAAATATTTCAAAATTAACATTTTCAACAAAATTTAAATTCCAAAACTTTGAGGACAAGATTTAGAAACTTTTCAAAACATTAGGGTTTAACTACTTAAATTTCAAAAACAAAACTTTTAAGTTCAAATTTAAACTATAAAACCTAAAGGGGGAAATTAAAACTTTTCACAAGATAATTCAAATCTAAATTATAAATAATCAATCTTTATCTAATAAAACAAAAGTTATCTAAATTTTGACAATTATCTTCTATTTTGGCAAGGATAATCTCAAAATATTGATAAAATTCAGATGTTATTAATAAAAATGTTTTAGGTAATTATCCACAGCCAAAACAAGTCAAGATCCTAAAATCAGCTCCATCTGACTCTCTGACTCGTCGAGTTCACTATGGACTCGGCGAGTCACCCAGTTGACACGGCGAGTCAAGTCAATAAAACCCCAAAAAAACGATTTTCAGCCAATTTTTCGATCAAATAAGCATCAAATTCACTAACAAATAGCCCTAGGCTCTGATACCACTGATGGGTTTCGAGCAATACATCATTCCTATGGTGTACATGCAAACCCTAATAGCTTTTTGAATCTAGTTTGTCTAATGAACATGCAATTGAATATCCAAAGCTATAAAACATAGATCTAGCATACAATTAATCATATTAACATAAAATAGGGTTTAGATCTAACCTTTGATTGTTATATAGCAATAACAATATAATCCTTGGCTTTAGAAAGCTTAGTGCCTCAAGTGTTGCACCTCTAATGGAGTCACAAACACCACTAAGCAACAAGATGAAGAAGAGAAGATAGGGGAGGCACCAAATATGGCTAGAAACCCTATAGGAACACTTAACCACGATTTTGGGGCATAGGGGTCCTTTATATACATGTAGGCTATTAGGGTTTGCAACTAGGAAATCCCAATCTAACTGCTTAGGCCCTAAGCAGCCCATGGACTCCTTTAACATATCCCTTGGACGAATTCTTTATGGGCTTCCCATAGAATTCGTCCAACCTATATATTATTAGGTGATCCATAGCCCAATTGTAATTATCTTATAATTACAATTCCAATCCCCTAAGTTTAATTAATCTCTTTTAGCCACAAAATTAATTATTAATTAATTCTTGACTAATATTAATTAACCATTATGATTTCTCCTTTAATATATTATTCTTATAATATATTAATAATTCATAATTAAATCTCTCTCTCTCCTTACTTCATCCTACATATTGTTATGGTGAAGGCAACCCAATAGGACCATGCTCATAATCGGGTCAAGTACATACCAAAATAGTTATTGACTTAGACACTAATCCAATAGGTACGCCGTGCTAAAATATAATTGGGTGCCCAGTTCCTCGTGGAACTTCTTCTAGAACCTAGATGTGAATCGAACATACCTGTCCGAGACTATCAACACTGGCACCCCGTGCCTCGCCTCCACCTCCCGTACATAAATATTCGCCAACTTCTCCGTGGATATACTTTCAGAAATCGGAATGAAATGAGCACTCTTTGTCAGTCTATCCACAATCACCCATATAGCATCCACACCCCTCGTCGTCCTTGGCAGCTTCATTATGAAGTCCATAATGATCTCCTTCCATTTCCACATGGGAATGGGTAGCGGTTGGACGTTACCATGAGGCCGCTGATGCTCGACCTTGACCTTCCTGCAGGTCAAGCACCACCCTACAAACCAAGCAATTTCCTGCTTCATTCAGGGCCACCAATAACTCAGCCTCAGGTCCCTGTACATTTTCATAGCTCTCGGATGTATAGAGAACCTGTACTTATGCGCTTCCTCCAATATCTTCTGTCTCACTCCCAGTCGTCGGTACCCACACCCGACCACACTACGTCAAGAGACCTCGACTATCCTTAATGAACAAAGGATAATGTCCTCAGATTCTCTCTATTGTCCAATTCTCTTTGTTCACACCTTCGACTTGGGCCTCCTTGATCATCTCAAACAATGGAGAGATCATCGTCATCATCAAACACATGTTCCCAATTGAGGATTCCACCGTCTTACGACTCAAAGCGTCGGCCACTATGTTGGCCTTCCCTGGATGATAGAATCTTGTAGTCATAATCCTTTAGCACGTCCAACCTCCTCCTTTGTCGCATGTTGAGGTTTTGCTGATCCATCAAATACTTCATACTCTTATGGTTAGTGTAAATGGTACACCGCACTCCATACAAGTAATACCTCCAAATCTTGAGGGAAAACACCACTGCCCCCAGTTCTAGATCGAGAGTGGGGTAATTCGCCTCATGTAGCTTCAACTATCGTCAGGCGTACACTATCGCGCGCCCCCTCTGCATCAGTACTGCACCCAACCCTGAAATCGAAGTGTCGCAATATACTACTAGATCATCTAACCCCTTGGGTAGTACAATGATTGGGGTCTCGCACAACCTCTGCATCAAGGTCTCGAAGGCCAACAGTTGATTCGAGCCCCACCGAAATGCCACATTCTTCTTGGTTAACCGGGTCAATGGCATAACAATCTTGGAGAAGTCTTGAATAAATCTCCGGTAGTACCCCGCTAAGCCCAGGAAGCTACAAATCACTGATGCATTCTTCGGTACTTCCCATCGCATCACAACCTCAACCTTGGCTGGATCAACCGAAATGCCCTCCTGATTGATGATATGCCCCAAATATTGTACCTCTCGTAGCCAAAAATCGCACTTTGAGAACTTGGCATACAACTTTTCTGCCCTTAGAGTCTCCAGCACCTCCCTTAAATGTTGTTCATGCTGCTCCATGGTCTTAGATAGACTAAAATGTGATCAATAAAAACGATCACTGACTGATCCAGCATCGGTCTGCACACCTGTTCATGAGATCCATGAATGTTGCTGGGGCATTGGTTAGCCCAAACGGCATCACCAAAAACTCATAGTGCCCATACCAAGTCCTGAAAGCCGTCTTCGGTATGTCCTAGTCTCTAATCCTCATCTGATGATACCCTGACCAAAGATCAATATTGGAAAACCAAGACGCACCCTGCAGCTGATCTATGAAATCATCAATCCTAGGCGATGGATAACGGTTCTTCACCGTTAGGTTGCTTAATTCCCTATAATTGATACACATCCTTTGGGATACATCCTTCTTTATCACGAAAAAGGATCGGTGCTCTCCACAGGAAAATGCTTGGACGAATGAACCCTTGGTCGAACAGCTCCTGAAGCTATGTAGATAACTCCTGCATCTCGGGTGGTGCCAACCGATATGGTTCCTTTGCTATCGGAGCAGCACTTGGCACCAAATCGATGAGAAACTCCACCTGCCTCTCTGGAGGCACTCCAGGTAACTCTTCGGGGAAAACATACCGAAAGTTATAAACAACCGGAACACTACCTACATCCTTCATGGTCTCTATCTTTGTATTCGAGATATAAGCCAGAAATCCTGAACAACCATTTTATAGGAACCTCCTAGCCCTCGCAGCCGAACAGAGGGTTGGCCCCTACGATGCCCTATCACCATGTATCACCAGTTCTCCCCCACTTGGGGTTTGAACCCTCACCAACTGATGCTCATAGTCAATCATGGACCTGTTGGCTCCCAACCAATCTATTCCGATAATCACTTTCAGCCCTCACAACGGTATCGGGACTAGGTCGACACAAAATCTATCGCCAAGCATATTCAGGACACAGTCCCGATACACCCTCGCAGCACTAACAGTGTGGTCATCTGCAATCTACACCTTGAGTAGGGAATTCAAAGATCCCGGTGCGTCCCGAAACTTCTTCCTAAGCGCAAGAGATATGAATGATCGGGTAGCACCCAAATCAAACAAGACAAGAGTAGACATACCATTAACTAAAAAGGTCCCTATACAAGCATATAGTACCCATAAGCGAATCAAATACATATAGCAGAGAAGAATAAATACGTACCAGCCACGATGTCTGGTGTTGCCCGAGCCTCCTCGGTGGTCAACTGAAATGCACGACTCTTCACTTCTGCGACATCCGCCTTAATAGGGCAGCCATCAGTAATCCTCAGTGTGGCGGGCGTAGGCGCCGCCACTATCTCTTCCCATCCCAGCTACCGCGGACAGTCGACCTTTTTATGGCCAGTCTGGCTGGAGTGGAAACATATCAAGCCTTTTCTGGGGGAGTCCTTGCTTACGTGGCCTGATTGACCACACGTATAACACACCGGGTTCGACCCCCGGCAAGCTCCCCCATGATATCTCCCACACTTAGCACACCGGTCACGGCCCTGCTGGCCCTTACTAGATGGATCTGAGGTCTTAGGCTTCTTAGCCTGACCTACTACTGCATGCGCCAGCTCAGGCTTCCGCTTGGTGCGGAAGTCTAACTCCATCTCCCGCTCACGGGCCTTCTTCACCATTTCATTTAGGGTTTTGCACCCCGTAAAACTCACAAACTCCTGAATATCATCCCTCGGCATGGAATGATATTGGGTCCGCCTGATTTCCTCATCGGTAGCATAGTGCAAGATCAACAAAACTCATTCCTGAAACTTGGCGGTGATCTCCGCCACAGTCTTGGTGGTCTGCTGTAAGTCATGAAACTCCCTCACTAGTCGTTGCACCTCAATGGGTGGTGTAAACTCCAAATCAAATCGCCAAACAAACTCATCCCATGTCATCTCAGCCACCCCGGTTGGCCCCACCTGGCTAGTAACCTCGCCCCACCAATCTTGGGCCCTATCCCTCAGCATACAAGAAGCAAACCCAACCTTTTCCGCATCTGGGCAGGGACTCGTATGCTGAGCGTTCTCGATATCCGCCACCCAACATTGGCTGCCAATAGGGTCCCTGACCCCAAAAAAATCCAGCGCTCCGCACGCCTTGAACTCCCAAAACGAGGGAGTTGGGGCCCCAACCTGGCCCGCATCAATCTCAGCTCTGAATGCCCAGAGCCTCTCCTCCATAATCTCCATAATTCCCACCTTGACCGTCCCAAAATTGACTGGTGTAGCGTCAAGGATACCCCTGGTAACCTCGGCTACAATAAGATCGTGCAGCCTCTCATCAATGACATCAGTAGTGTCTCCTGATCCCGCCCTGGATCACGATCCTCCCACTCCAAATCGTGTCATCACCATGCCGAACTAAAATATCATAAATCACAATGATCAGGATTTCCATATAAGGGATCTTCCCGCGCTAGTCCTATTTGGAATCGTCAAATCCAACATTGATTTGGGTACATGTCCTGTGCTTCCAGTAGTACGGTCCCAATACTACCTTCCACACCTAGCTATACCTTTCCCCATTGCTCTACCTGAAAACTCCAATTTGTCCCGCGACCAAACCTTGTCCCATAACTACCGTGCACAAAAATCTCAGGTTGTCCTAAGATTCACTTTACTTATATCAATCAAACCACTCATAACATGTTGCCTTCATGCATGCAAATTGTACACAGAAAAGGATCAAATAGACTTTCGAATAAAAGATTCACCCTAGGACTACAACCAAACAAGGAACAGGAAATAAGGCCAAATCAATCATTCTGAGGCTATAAGCTCCTAACCGTATACAATTTTAAAAGCATACACATAGCAAGTTCCATATAATTAATAGGCTCGAATATCAGTATAACATTGCTAACATATTGGGGAACCACTTACTTGGCTCGGCTAATCACGCATGTCGCAGTCTCATCTTTTCATTTCCTTTTAAAAATAATTTTACCATTTCCTTAGTTTGAGTCCTAACAGACCCAAGAGTGTGCCCGAATCCCTCAAACCAAGGCTCTGATACCAACTTGTAACGACCCAAATTTTACAAAGAAAAATTTCATTTTAATTAATCAAGCACATTTGCATAAATCACGAAATCCCAACACAATTGTTTTCAAATCTACATTCATAAAATCTTATTTTTAAAACATCAGAATGTCCCCAAGCGATATTAGTGAAATAGAGATAGAGTGCACGTCGCGCCATCATACCTTGCCTTTGCCCTTGGGCTCATATGTACCTGAAACAAATCAACAACATGTAAGCAAAATGCTTAGTGAGTCCCCCAGAGCATATCCCACACACAAACCACATAACACATATAAGATTAGCCATAAGCTACATATAACACATAAGCCATGCATTTAACAAATAAGGAAGCCCTAGAAACCCTACCGGGTCTTACACCGAATGCCACGGGAACCCCCACGTGGTCTTTATCTGCCATCGGAACCCCCACATGGCCTTCCTGACAGGGGAACCCCCATAAGGTATTTTTGCCTTGGGAACCCCCACAAGTTCTTCCTACCAAACAATACATAATACAAACTATACGAACAAATATAATAGGATACCATGGAAACCCTCCAAGGTCTTATACCAAATCCCATGGGAACCACCAGGTGGTCTTCCATGTAATTGACATACTATCATATTGCATAATCAATGAATAAACCGCAACTCATAAAATGGGTCGGGCTTGGTGCCTTAGACCCATTGATGTGGTGAGAAGACTCACCTTTGGAATGCTGGACTGGTATGCTAAATTCAGATATATCCTATGTTGCCTCTTCTCAACTACCTATAACCAGCAAGTGATTCAATTAACACCATCCCATAAATTCCCTCAGAGTCAACCCTGGACAAACTCAAATTCAAGGTTAACAGTCAATGTTGACCTCAACTCATCGAGTGGAACCTGCCACTCGTTGAGTTCCTGGCATCTCTCACCGACTCATCAAGTCACCCGAGAGACTCGTTGAGTTCCTTGATGTTCACGGCCGTAAACTCCCAACCGAACACCCTTTACCATGAACCCTTGTCCGTGAACCTTCGACCGTAAACCCTTGTCCGTGAATGAGAAAACCCTCTCGACTCGCTGAGTCACCATAGCGACTCGACGAGTTCTCACGTATTCGGTCCTTCTAGTGGGATTAAGGCCTCAAACTTCCTATCCATAATATTTTATTGAACATGTCACGTAAAGTTGCAAACTTTACATGCATGCAAGGCCACATATGGCTAAAACACCAAAACTAACCTTCAAACAAGGTTTTCATGCATGGAGAGGGGATAAGCTTAATAAAAGGTGCAACTTTATTATATTTGGGACCTAAGGAGGTCCAAATCTGGAATCATATTCTTGTGATAGGTCTGGATCTAATTTTGCTTCCATCTCCTCAAGGTTGACCATAACTTCCAAAAAGAAATCAAGGCTTAAGGTAGCAGATTAATACCTCAGATAGATTCCAAACACGAAATAGATGCTTGATCTAAAACTTCTCCCTTGATAGTTCCTCTTCTAACTTAGAATCCTCCCCAAAATCTCAAAGATAAGCTCCCAATTGTTCTTACTTCACACACTAGAGGGTGTGCGGCTGTGAACGTCCTTCTATGGTGTTTAGGGAGGCTACTAGGGTGGATTATTTCGTTTATATAGGGAGCAAACCCCAAGACTAGGGTTTTCTCTAAACAGCTCTGACTCACCGAGTCGGGCCTTCTGACTCGCCGAGTCAGTACCGACCCGCGTCCAATGTGACATGACCCTACTCGACAAGTTGATCTCCCAACTCGCCGAGTCCATGCATAAAACCTTCCTAAGTTGGTAACTTTCCAACCAATACCCAAACCAGGTGGTACACACTGGCTATTATCGCAGGTTTATCCAAACTTTCTCCAGGATTACTAAGCCTTTGACCACCCTAACTCAAAAAGGTGTATCCTTTAGTTGGGGTGAAAAGCAAGACACTACATTTCAAACACTGAAGCAGGACTTATGCAACGCACCTATCATGTCTCTACTAGAAGGAGCGGAGGACTTTGTTGTCTACTACGATGCATCCAATCAGGGCCTAGGCTATGTGCTCATTAAGCAAGGAAAGGTCATTGCTTATACCTAAAGATAGCTGGAAGCGCACGAAGTTAATTATACAACTCACGACTTGGAGTTGGGAGCAGTGTTCTTCGCATTAAAGATATGGAGACATTATCTCTACGAAACCAGTTAATTATACAAGTCATGACCTGGAGTTGGGAGCAGTGGTCTTCTCAATTGTCTTAATGACTCATATAACCAGGTCAAAAGTCATATTCTTATAATGAAACCATTGCATGATGTTAAAAAAACTTTTTCAATTGTGTCCAAAGAAGAGACTAATCAAAAACATGGGAATATTTTTGTTTTGTCTAATAAAATCAAAACTCTTCTGCTTTTGCTGATAAAATGACCGATAATAAAAAATTTATTGGTAGAAATCAGAATCAAATTTGTAAAAATTGTGGAATTAAAGGTCATACCATTGAGAAATGTTATAAGCTTATTGGATATCCTAAGGATTTTAAACCCAAGTCTGACTTTAATAAGTTATTTACTGTGTCTGGTACTTCTTCTCATGTTAGTGAAAGTATTAATGCTTCAGTTGCTTCTTCTGAAAAGTCTGATCATCATCTTTTAACAAGTGACCAATACATAAAGTTAATGTCACTTCTTCATGGGAAAGAGTTATTAGAGGGTGTACCTGCTAATGCTAATATGGCAAGTATGACTTGTAATAATGTTTTCTTTAATAAAAGAAAAGGGATTGTTGATTCAAAAGCAAGTCAACATATGACTGCTTTTGAATAAAAACTTTCCGATGTGGTTGATGTCTCCAAACTTAATCTAAGAGTTGATCATCCTAATGGTTCAACTACTAAAATAGGTAAGATTGGAAATATTAATCTTTCTGACTCTCTTGTTTTGTCTGATGTCTATGTTATTCCTGATTTCATCTAAATCTATTGTCTGTTCAAAAGCTTTGTAAAGAAAAGAAGTGCAAAGTTGTTTTTTATGAAAATAACTGTTTTATTTAGGATTCACTGTCAATGGAGACTGTGAAGACTGGTAAAGAAATTGGAGGTCTTTACTATTTGGAAAATCAATTGTTAGGTAGGTCAAGTTCTATGATTAATAGTCATAAATGTTTTGTATCAAAATTAACATTGCATAATAGAATGGGACATCCAGTTGATAAAACTTTAAATTTTTTAAAACCTTTTTTGAATTTTGATAATGAGTCAGTTATTCCATGTGATGTTTGCCATAAGACTAAACAAACTAGGTAACCTTTTTCTTTGAGTGAGCATAAGTCTTTTAGTCTAGGGGAACCTTTTCATTTAGATGTTTGGGGTCCCTATAGAGTTCTTGCTATTGGTGATTTTAGGTTTTTTTTCTCACTGTTATAGATGATTTCACTAGAAGTACATGGGTTTTTTTTGATGAAATCCAAAGATGAAGTGTTTGGTTGCTTTCATGAATTTATTATGTTATTGGAAAATCAATTTAATGTTAAATTAAAAGTTATTAGATCTGATAATGGAACAGAATTTGTTAATCTAAAAATGAATAGTTTCCTTGAAACTAAAGGATTTATTCATCAGACTTCTTGTGTAGACACTCCACAACAAAATGGAGTGGTAGAACGGAAACATAGGCATTTATTGAATGTATCTAGGTCTTTATTGTTTCAATCTGGTTTGCCTAAAAAAATTCTAGGGAGATTCTATTTTAACTGTTGTTTTTTTTTTTTTTAATAAATAGAACTCCATCTCCAGTTTTAAATGGTAAAACTCCTTTTGAATTAATCTATAATCATGTTCCAGTGTATGATAAAATTTGTGTGTTTGGATGTTTAGCCTTTGCTACAAAATTAAACATTACTGATAAATTTTCTAAACATTCCAAGAAATGTGTTTTCATTGATTATTCAAATATTAAAAAATGTTACAATTTGCTTAGTCTTGATAATCGTTCTTGTTTCTTTCCAGGGATGTGAAATTTTATGAGTCTGCTTTTCCTTTTAAGTTGGATTCTAAATCAAATGAAGTTTCTCAATTTCTTGAGAAAACTTTTTTAAATAATGACTATTGGGATCCATTTTCCAATGATGAACTTTTGTTTTCTGGAAATTTTGATGATAATCAAAATAGTGGAGTGCTAAGTTGTAATAATCAGGATGGTGATACAGCTGTTGATCAACCATCAAGTGCAATTGATTTTTGTATTGATGGTAGTCCTAGTTTAGATGCAACTATATCTAATCAGGAATGTACTCTTGGTTGTGAAACTTCTGGTTTGCAACTTGAGATTGTTGCATCAGATTCCACTAGTAGTTCTAAGGACAACTTTAATAATAATATTTCTACTTCAGATTTCCAGTTGATAGGGGCTAGAAAATCTAATTGTGAGTCTAGATTTCCTCAAATATTTAATGATTTTGTTATAGAAGGAAAGTATAAATATGGAATTGAAAGATCTGTTAATTACTCTTGTCTTAGTCTTGATAATAAGTGTTTGCAACCACTTTAAATAAATCTGTTAAACCACAATATTATTATCAAGCATCCTTGGATCCTAACTGGGTTAACGCTATGAATGAAGAAGTTGAAGCTTTGTATATAAATAATACTTGGGAAATTTGTGATTTACATGCTGATATAAAACCCATTGTTTGTAAATGGATGTATAAAATAAAGTATAAATCAAATGATGAAGTAGAGAGATTTAAAGCAAGGCTTGTAGCTAACGGATATAATTAGAGAGAAGGGATAGATTTTGATGAAACTTTTTCACCTGTTGCAAAAATGGTTTCTATCAGGATTGTTATTTGTCTCGCAATTAATTTTAATTGGAGTTTATTTCAATTAGATATAAACAATGTTTTCCTATATGGTGAGTTGGATGAATATGTTTATATGTCTTTATCTATTGGTTATAATGATAATGGTAATAACAAAGTTTGTAAGATACTAAAACCTTTATATGTGCTGAAACATGTTCCTAGAAAATGGAATGAAAAATTGTGTGATTTTTTACTTGAGTTTGGATTTGTTCAAATGAATTATTTTTCTCTATTTCTTAAAACTTCTAATGGTAATATTTTTATTTTTCTTGTATATGTTGGTGACATTATTTTGAGTGGCAATTGTGATGAAGAAATTAACAACGTTAAAAGTTTTTTGAAATCCAAAATTTTAATCAAAGATTTGGGAAAATTAAAGTTATTTTAGGAATTTAAGTTATATATATATATATATATATATATATATATATATATATATATATATATATATATATATATATATATATATATATATATATATATATAAAGGTGTTTGTTTGTGTCAAAGGAAATATTGTATGGAATTGTTACATGAATTTGGAATGTTGAGTTGTAAACCAGTTAAAACATCTTTGGATTGTTACGTTGTAATTAGAGGATAAGGCATTAATGTTAATGATATACTTGTTCAAAATGTTGTTCTTTATAAAAAAATTATTGGAAAGCTCATTTATTTAACCATTACTCGTCGAAATATTTCATATGTTGTACCGGTATTGAGTCAATTTATGCATTCACCAAGGAAATCTCATTTTAATATTGCTATAAGGTTACCCATGTTGGGTTTTGTATACTACAACATCCTATGGTGCACATACAACCCTAACTGCCTTGGATCTATGTTTTCTCTAATTATACATGTAATGGTATTTCCAAAGCATTAAGCCTATAACTAGCATGCAATTTACATAAAAAAATACGAAATACTAGTTAGGATGACATACCTTTTATGTAGCTTGAAACCTTGTTGTATTTTGGCCTTAAGAGCTTAGCACCAAAAGTATGAATGCCTCAAATGGCTCACAACTCACCTAGGACAAAGGTGGCTCTTGAGAGAGAATCTCCATGCACCAAAAATACCTCATGAACTCCAAGAATATGTTTGTAGGTGTTTTTTTTTTGGCTAAGGAGTACATATTTATATGTTAGATTCCTAGGGTTATGGGTATAACCCAAATCCATACCCATTGGTATTATGATCCATGGTTCATGTGGCCTAACTCTTTATGTGTCCATACAAAAATTGGTCTAACATGGATCATAAGCCCAACACATATAAATATAACTAATTACCATAATTAGTCCCCACAGATTTAATTAGTCTCTTTTGATCACTAAATTAATTTCAAATTAATTCTTGATCAATACTAATTAAAACATATGATTTCATATTAATATATTAGAACTTATAATATATTAATAAATCATATATAACCTTCTCTCAAGAGTCCATCCTAACAAATTGTCCTGGTGTTATGCAACCTAAATGGACCATGCTACTCTCGTGTCGAGTACATACCAATAATAGTTATCGGATTAGACATCTAATCCAACATTCTCCCACTTGGATAAGTCTAAAACTATTATTGCAAGTATGACTCCAAAATCCAGACTAGCAATCGTAGCTCTTAAAAGCCGTTGTCGAACTCTAACCTAGTCAATCACGCGTCTAATAGATAAAGGATCATATATATTCCTCCATTATAGATATCATATGGACTGATACACGGATTGTAATTATTCTCTCTTTCCATCTGTTGTTTCCCGATTTCCGATTTTTATGACGACCGACTAATTGAACAAATCAAATCAGTCCAGGCCCATCCGAGCACTTAGGTTTGTCATCACTAAATCATCGAGGGGCCTACAGATATCGCTTTTATCCCTCCAAGGGAAAAAGGAATGGATAAACTTCGACTCATATGCTTGCTTTATTTACTCATCAAATCACACACAATAATATGTTTTATAACACCAAATTACTGGTGCGTGTTCACATTATCAATGTGTAACCGACTTGTAGACTGCAACTCATATCTATCAGTTTCAAGAATATAAGATATTATCGTATCATGATCACTCGTGATAAAATCCATGAAGTGATTCAAATGATCGTGGGTTTAATCCAATACTCGAATCTTATTCGAAGAGCACTCAGGAATACTGTAGCTATGTTTAGGCTACCTAGATAAACTACAGACCCATTCATGACATTCTTGCCTCAATACTTACTTCCAAAATATGATCGACTGTGGACGGTTTGAATAACCTAGTTATTCGGGAAGTCAAAACATGCAAAGTGAAACACAAGAATAATTGAATCCAATATGGTCTCAGAACTTATGAATATAAATAAAACACTTTTTATTTAATCACCATATTGATTACACATTAGTTATTGTATAATCTCCTAATACTTGAATTAAAGCAATAGTTATACCTTGCTCCAAGCATGCACACTATGTTTGTATATGGTCCTTACTTTGTGAAATAGATCAAGTGAAAAACATTTTGATGATGCTCATTTCACAATTCCAAATCCTTATGACAAATGTAAGAATACAAGATTCTTTGCCATTTACTGAAACCTGTTGGATTCTAAACTCATATGTAATGATCCTCTTGTAATGACTATGCACAAAAGTCACAAAGACTTAGCAACAGACATTACAAAGTATTCCAATGGAGAGCAATTCCATGGAAATGAAGTCTCATATTCGAAGTACATTCCTTTGAACATACTTCTTGCATTTAGTTTTCTAATTTTCTTATCTCCTAATATGGAAAAATTCCATATTTGCCATACTACAACTTATTATTAATAGACTTCAGTCTATTCATAATAATGTCAATATGGTCCATCCATTACTATACTCCCAACTGTCCTTAAGCGACCAATCATTGGCGAACCTTAGATTGTCCTTAACAGTTTCTCAAACACTTCAGTTATAACCGGTTCTAGTCATTTTCCTTCTTAATGCCCTAGGAATTTGGAAAAAATTAGAACACGAGAATATTATAGCATATGCAATCGATCCTATACCCGAAGTATATGGGAAGATTTACAATGTCTAACATAAAGACATGAGACTTGATGGGTCTTTTGCTATAATATTTCCTTTTTCCATGTTCTCATAATTTTGATTTCGAAGAGGGATGTCGTAATCATAATAAAATTTTGAGAATGCAATTAATATTTCCATATACATAATTTCCTTATGTTGAACCATTCCAACATAACATTCATATATATATATATATATATATATATATATATATATATATATATATATATATATATATATATATATATATATATATATATATATATATATATATATGAATAAACGTGATTAAAATCTCAACCTAAGCTTTTAGAATTAAAATGAAGTATAATTTCCTCTCCCTTAATTATAGCAAAACAACTTTTCAAACTTTACAACTCGCAAATTGAAACTTTTGTTTTCTATAATTAACATTGCTAACTTGCAACACTTCACATAATAATCATGCTTCCACTAACATGATAATTATATCCTTATTAGCATAACATTTATGCTCCCACTAGCTTTGACATGTATCCAGAAATTAGCTGGACTTCTAGAAATCAATATTTTTTTGACTTTCTTACCAAAGTTCAGATTTCTAATACAAGATGCTTCGATAAGACTTTATCTAAGCTTCCCAAAATCATACACCTTTCCTTAGATAGCTCACATGTGTCTAACCTTTCCTTAGATAGCAAAACAACTTTTCAAACTCTGCAACTTACAAATTGAAACTTTTGTTTTCTATAATTAACATTACTAACTTGCAACACTTAACATAATAATCATGCTTCCACTAACATGATAATTATATCCTTATTAGCATTACACTTATTCTCCCACTAGATTTAACATGTATCTAGAAATCAGTTGGACATCTAGAAATCAATACTTATTGACTTTCTTACCAAAGTTCAGATTTCTAATACAAGATGCTTCGATAAGACTTTATCTAAGCTTCCCAAAATCATACACCTTTCCTTAGATACCTCACATGTGTGTCTAAACAATTATGAAGAGGGATTCTGTAATCATAATGTTTAGACCTTTTTGCCATTTCTCACAATTAGAACTATGAAGAGGGATCCCATAATCATAAATGAATATGAGAAATGCAAATATCACTATTGCTAACTATTTAAAATCTACTAAGTGAAAGCATTTCCTCACCATCATTTTCATGAGTCAGAGAGAAACCTTATGATACATAGATTTTTATGGTGTATCTGTTTTTATCCATGTGAATTTGTCAAATCCATAATCTTAAGACAAGGTTAGTTACAAAACCAAGCTCCTATGGACTGAACTAATTCAATCTTAATTTCTTGCCACCTGGCAGCACAAGGGCCTACTATTGCTTCCGAGTTTTTATGCAAACATTTGAGAGCTCATAGAACTCATAAGCATAGTCAACTTTAACTGGAATAGGCACAAAAATCAGAATATGTCAATATGATAGATTACATACCTCAAGTCTTGTGCTAGTGATAAACAATAGGTTTTATTCCTTATTAGTTCTTGAAACTTTTCAAGATCTTTAAGACTCCCACTGACCTCTTGACATATAAGATTCTCTTTGTTAGTAACTATTCCTTGACAAAACAAATATTCAAGAGTTAGTGTGAATTCTTATCAAGATAAACACTTCACACAGTTGGTCTTAGTTGGTCTTTGTTTTATCCAAAACATCACAACTTACCAATTTCAAATGTACTAGAGTAGAAAAAATTTTACTCTACATTTGATAAGTGTTATAAACCTTTCTTAAGATTATGTCACTCGACTTACAATCGTGGAGTATGACTCTAAGACTTGTTTTGGAACGAAGTATGACGCATCTTCTTGATTTAACCATTTCAACAATTCACGATTCCTCTTCTTAGCCAAACAAATGCACCAAAATGTCCTTAGAGGATCAATTGTGATATGGCTTCATAATCACTAAGATAATCATAAAACATGATATTTCAAGTACACCCCCATCTATTCAGATTGGAGAAACTTTTTTCTTTCTGTTTAATTTGATTCTTCTTATTCGTTCTTCCAAACATTGAAACTTTTTTCAAAGATTCAGAATTACACTTAAACTTGTAAGCATAACCATATTTACTAAACTTTAGTAAATCATGGCGAATAGTCTTATCGTTCTTTGTGATGGACCTGATCAGCGCACAACCAAGTGTATCTGATCCCCTAGTCCTTCACTTGACTAACATATACATGTGAACAAGGAATTAGTCTTAATTTCCCAAAGATGAAAATTATCATTCATCACACAATACAAATTGCATTATTCCAAGTTTCTATCCAACTGAAACTTTGTTGATGAGAATCTTTCTTTATTTGGTAAATTATGATACTACCACAAATAAAAGAATCAAATCCATTTTCCAATATTGCTATTAATGGAATCATATAAACAACAATTTTCACAAATTCCATTGTAAGGATACTTAAAGTAAATAAAACTTTTCTTCATAAAATTTTCGGAAAAACTCTTCCTTAGAATGCAATGAAAACTATATTGTTATCTATTCCTAAGCAATTTATCATAACTCTTAAGCAACAACTCAAAATTTTGATCTTCGAATCATGTGATCGAAATCCATCTTCGCGATCAAATTCAGCATACTCTTCTTCTAAGCTTCCTCTTTTTTTTCTCGATTCTATAAAACATCAAAATGCAACCTAGTCACATCATGTAATAAGAATCTCCAAATAGGAAATTAATAGAGTTAGATAGTGGACTTACCTGAAGCAGAGTCAAACTTTTGACTTTACCATCCTTATGATCTTTCAGGTAAATAGGGAAACTTCGCAACCAATGCCCCTTCTTTTGGCAATAGAAACATATGGACTCTTTGAAATGGTACACGAGACTATCTCGGGCTTTGCCTTTCTCTTTACCATTGGATGAAATGACTTGACCATGGTCGATCCTTTTCCATTGGGAAGATAAAGCTTTTCTGGACTTCTAATGTTACCATTATCAATGTCCATGGAAGTTTGGGAAATAGATCTTCCAATCAAATTTTTTTTACCAGTGCTCTAAATCATTGCTGATTCAACAACAACAAGAAAATAGGTAAGATCATTAAGGGTCATGTCGTGGTTTGTCACATAGTAGTCCTTAATGAACTCACTATATGACTCGGGAAGCGATTGAAGAACCCATTCAACAGCCAACTTCCTTAAGACTTTGACACCCAACTCTTCTGACTTGTCAATATGTGACTTCATCTCAAAGATGTAAGCACATATAGACATTTCTTGCCAATAGGGATTGAGTGACCTTGAACTTTTCAAGAACTTGTAGGTTAGGGAGAATAATTGGAGGAGGTGGAGGAAGTGAAGTATGATTTCCAATCCCATTAATGCATGATAAAGGGATTAATCTTTCACCTTGATCGCCATGTGGGATATCATCTTCATTAGAAAAGCTTTGTCCAAAAGGATAAGGAAGACCATAGTTGTCTGAACTAGACATCTATGAGGGAGAAATTCAACCAAGTTGATTTAAGTCCTTAATATAACACCCAATATGAAATATCAAGGCTAGGACCAAACAAAATATTTTATAACTTGGAAGATGGATGTCGTAATCCAAGTCACAAAATATTTAAAGGTGGGTAAATGACTATTTACCAATTTCCACCACGAAAAATGATTTTTTTAGGTTTTAAGCGAATTGAAACTCCTAGATCTTTTAAGATTCATTGAACTATTCAATGACATGTTTAAATCTTTATTGTGCCCTTCAAGTTTGTGACTGGGCTGCCGAGGATCACAAACAAGGAGTGAATAACCATGCAAATTAGGTTGGTATACCCAATATTACAACCACCTAACCAATGAGCCGGTTAATCACACACAATCCATTGATCTATGATTAACATCAAGCTACCCTTTGCCACACATTGTCAGTCCCAGATTAGTATGCCGGTTAACCTCACACACTCCATTGATCTATGATATACATGGGGGTAACTTTACAAATTCAAAAACTTGAGGGCAAGTTTTGAACAATTCAAAAACTTTTGGTTTCCATAACTTATGAGTTTAATATGGTTTTTATGGAAGACTTTTCAAATTCCATAACTTGAAGACAAGTTATGGAAGACATAAAACATTTTATGATGACATTAAAAATAGAGACTCTTCCATTTTAAAAACCTATGAGACTTAATGTGCCTTTAAATGAAAAAAAAAACCTCTTCATTTTCCATAACATGAGGACAAGTTATGGAGTACATAAAAACCATTAAGATCAATTTACCAATTAACACAATCATCAAGTAATTTTCCTATGAACAAGATCAAACTCATAAGCAAAGATAATTCATATAAACAATTTTCAAGAACTTAGCTAATCAAATGAACTAACACAAATCTTGAAACTTTGACAATTATCCTTTATTTGGATGAGAATAAACAATACCATAGCATCAAAATCAAATTTTATGAACAAAAACACTTTGTGGTAATGATTCTAATCCAAAACAGGCAAAAAAAACTCGAAAATCTGCATCCAGGACTGCAAAATCATCGAGTGCATGAGCTGACTCATAGAGTTGGTCAAATATGTGAGTGTACTCAACGAGTCACTCATCCAACTCGGCTAGTCCAAGGCTAAAAACATGCGACTCAACGAGTTAAGCACTGAACTCGACAAGTTCGACTGTCAGAGCGCATAAAATTCAACTTTTTAGCTTTGAAAACCAATAAAAACATCAAATATAATAGAAAACAACATGGCTTTGATACCACTGTTGGGTTTTGTATAATACAGCATCATATGGTGCACATACAACCCTAAATGCCTTGGATCTATGTTTTCTCTAATTATACATGTAATGATATTTCCAAAGCATTAAGCCTACAACTAACATGCAATTGCCATAAACAATATGAAATACTAGTTAGGATGACATACCTTTTACGTAGCTTGAAACCTTGTTGTATTTTGGCCTTAAGAGCTTATCACCAAAAGTATGAATGCCTCAAATGGCTCACAACTCACCTAGGACAAAGGTGTCTCTTAAAAGAGAATCTCCATGCACCAAAAACACCTCATGAACTCCAAGAATATGTGTGTAGGCGTTTTTTTGGCTAAGGATTACATATATATATGTTGGATTCCAAGGGTTATGGGTATAACCCAAATCCATACCCATGGGTATTATGATCCATGGTTCATGTGGCCCAAATCTTTATGTGTCCATACATAAACGTGGTCCAACATGGATCATAAGGCCAACACATATAAATATAACTAATTACCATAATTAGTCCCCATAGATTTAATTAGTCTCTTTTGATCACTAAATTAATTCCAAATTAATTCTTGATTAATACTAATTAAAACATATGATTTCATATTAATGTATTAGAACTTATAATATTAATAAATCATATATAACCTTCTCTCAAGAGTCCATCCTAACAAATTTTCCTGATGTTATGCAATCCAAATGGACCATACTACTCTTGGGTCGAGTACATACCAATAATAGTTATGGGCTTAGGCATCTAATTCAACAACTCATATATTTGAAGTTAAATCCTAGAAGGGGTCTTCTGTTACAAAAAGTAATCTAAATTTAAAGAACTTTGTTGATGTTGATTGTGCTAAGTGTTTAGTATCTAGAAGATAAGCTACAGGTTATGTTGTTTTTCTTGGTGATATTATTGTGTCTTGGAAAAGTAAGAAACAAGATATTGTTTCTCGGTCCTCTACATAATCAGAGTATAAAGCACTTGGTGTAATATCCTGTGAAATTATGTGGATTTTGAAAATATTATTTGATGTTAGGTTGAAAGATCTAACACCTGTTTCTATTTTCGGTGACAATGAGTCAGCAATAAAACTTGTTCATAATCCAGTGTTTCATGAAAAAACAAAACATTTTGATGTGGACACTCAATTTATAAGAGATAGTGTGTCCAAAGGTGTTGTTGAAGTTCATAAAGTAAGTTCATATTTAATCTGGCAGATATTTTTACTAAGCCTTTGGGAGTTGTTCAGCATAAATGGATTTGTAAAAGTATAGGGCTTATTGAACCCTTTCAGAATAAGTGTTGAATCAGTTTTGAATTATAAGTTTGCGGAGGGGTGTTGAATTATAATACAAACTTATAATTCGTAGTATCCTTTTTGTATCATTTTAATATTTTAGTTTATTTATTAATATATATGCTTGTGTTTATTATGGTTTGGTGCAGGAGGGTATATTGTGTATAATTAATAAAAGTCTTGGACTGGAATGATGATGTGGTGAGTTATGATACACACGAGTTATAATTGACCCATGTTATTGTTCAGTGACCCAACTGACAAGTAAATGGTATAAATAATATGTTTGTGTAGAAATTGGGGATATACGCTTATTTCATCTTCATATAGATATCGTCTTCCTTATTTTGTCATTAGGGTTTCTTGTACTAGTCTTGCCTTCTGTTCTTAATCAGTCAGTCATAAGGTGTTTAGATTAAGGAGTGATTTGTAGTGAGGAACTTTGTAAAGAGACGAGTGCGATGTGTGGTGAGGTTTTGATTTGTAAGTAACCTTGAAAACCAACTAGTTCTTAATAAAATAAGAGTTGTTGATGTTGTGTATTTTTTTTCTTTGAGTTTCTTTTAAGAAATACTTTATATAAATGATAGGCTTTATATAAAGTTGGTATATTTATATTAACACTCAACTAACAATAAATAAATAATTTAGCCATCACGTTTTGTCTCCTTGAACTTACGACTGATTTTGACCTAAGATATAGGCTATATTTCTTTTTCATTGTTTAATATATGACCCATGCACTACTAGAAAAACAGCCTTTTACGACGCTCATTGCGCGTCGTAAAAGGCTCAGACGACGCGCAAATGCGCGTCAAGGAAGGCCCTGTCATAAAGAGAGACGACGCGCATTTATGACGCTCATTTAAGACACGCAATTATGACGCACATTTACGATACGCAATGCGTATCAAGGAAGGCCCTGTCATAAAGGAAGACGACACGCATTGGCGTGTCGTAACATTACGACGCGCGTGTTAATGACACACAATGCGTATCAAGAAAGCCCCTATCAAGAAAGGCCATGTCATAAATGAAGACGACACACATTTTTGCGTATCATAATTTTAAATGATTAAAAAAATTATTATTTTTAGATTTACTAATTTTCGAATTAATAATACATTAAAAATCCCACAATACAAAATAAAATACCATAAATAAAAAAGATAATTCATTTCACTAATATGTCAAATACATATAATTATTCCAAAAGTGAGTAAATGTTATAAAAAATGAACTCATTTATATACAATTGCATCATCTAGCTTACTATGTGCCAACAACTCTCTGTGTGTTTTCTTTTGCTTGAGTCTCGTTTCCTCCAAAGCTTCTAGCCATGCCAAAATATGATATCTTGAGTCTCGTTTCAAGAACCAAAAGAAATAACAAAAGTGTATAATTGATGTATAAATATATTTTATGCCAACTTATGACATGAAAATATGTTAGGGGATTAAGTCGAAGAAACTACCCAGGACCGAAAGAAAGAAGCTAGCTCAAACACCATCTGCATACGGATTGATCATGAGTTATGAAGTTGTGTTATAGCCCTAAAAACAAACACTTTGTGGAAATGAAGAATCAAATGCAATAAATGTCCAACCTTCGATCCATGATAGCTTCAATGTTGTTATTTCTCATTTTCTTTTGTGCCTCCACATCAAAAGGGTCTGCATAAAGTAGCTCCTGTGTTTAAGAGTAACGACCAAACTTTTCTCATATTGTAAAGAAGACGCAACGACCAAACAAAATTGACTTAGTTTAAAAGTAAAGAAAAATGCATGTAGGGCTACGGTAGACTGAGAGAAAATGACTTACTTTAAGAATAAAGTAGCTCCATTCTTGGATCCGATACCACCAGGTACCAACAAAAAATTCAGAGAAACTTTTAAAAATCTATACATAATAGAAGCTTAATCGCACAAGAATAAAATAATCAAATTCAATGATTAACCTATAAATTAGAGAATATGAAAGAAGATAAACGTGGAAAATAAACAAATCAATTTTCCCTAATTCAAAGAAACAAGTAGACTGAGAGAAAATGTTATGTTTATTTCATTTATATTATTCTATAATAACTCCTGTTTATGAAAATAGTTATAAGAAGAATTAGGGAAATTCACATAGATAACTGCTTGGAAAAAAATCCATTATAATATTATAACAAACACTTGGAGTGCAGTAAGACGATAGAACTTACATAGTAGCTTCTTCAAGCATCCATGGAGGGTTTCGTATTAATTAAAATCAGATTACTTTCGAAAAAACAAAAAACATGAAGAGAACAAAGAAGCCCTAAAACAAAATACAAATGATGAATGAAGAGATTTGAGGAGGTGAAGGCAGACATAAAGTGTCCTGTCTCACCCAGTTGTTAGACGCATGCTAGAATCCTAGGGTTGTTTGACAACTCTGAACAATTTCTATTGCAAAACTCCTGTTGTGATATGTATTTCATAGTATAAATCATTAAATAAGTGTTCTCTGCCATTGAAGATTATACTTTGTTGTAGTTTCTTTTGATTTTAAACTTATATTCTTTAAGAAAGAAGGAGAGGAAGGGTGTTAATGGAATAACACAAATTAAAGCTATTTAAAAAAAACCACTTGCCTGGAAGATTATTTGAAAGGAATATCCATATTTACCGGCATCTTTCTATCTTGACTTTCTCTGTAAACAAACAGTCAAACAAGATGAAGTGAGAGCTATTATAATGCTTCTACTCAGCATATATATATATATATATATATATATATATATATATATATATATATATATATATATATATATATATATATATATATATATATATATATATATATATATATATATATATATATATATATATCCTTGTATGGCTTGCAAAGGAGTTCCAGTCAAACGCAATCTGTGAGAGCTATTATAATGCTTCAACTCAGCATTTAACTTGCAAGAAGCATTTTTTATATGATGCCCTTCATCAATTATAAAATAACGCTAATGTATCTTGCTCAGTTTTGGCTTATCATGCTTCTTATATTATTCTTTTATCCAACTTAGTATATTTTAATTTATCATACTAAAATTATATTTCTTACCTTCAAGTCCACGTAAGTTTGATGGTTTGCATCATCAAAAGCACGCATTTTAACATCACGCCATCTGCAAATTTTTTACAAAAAAATATTAGAATTGATAATAATAATAATAATAAATAAATTTTTATTTTTTTTTAATGTAAAAAAAAAACATAGACATTCCAGCTCCAAGCAGGGTCTCAACAGCTTCCACAAGCACTTGTACTTCAGACACTGAAAAAGGTCTCCTGGTTCTTCTTTGTGAAAGTTGATATATTTTAATTGAATCTGCCACTTGTTTTCCTTCTTCTTCTTCACTTATTGCATTCACATGTTCTACTTCATTCTTCTCCAACACAGGACTAGGAGGTATCAACAATGGAGTTTCTTTCTGTATAGGATATGAAGATGGAGATGGAGAAGAAGGCTCAGGTAAAGTAGGCTCCAATGTGAATCCTAAAGATTCAAGATTATATTTTTGGGAAATCCCTATTTGTTCCAAAAGATAGATCCCAAAAACAAAATTCCACTGAACTAAAAAATAAACAGAAAATAACTTGCATTGTTGCTAAGAAACAACCCTCGAAAAGCATATAATTGTCCAAAAAAATATAACTATACCCTCTATACCAAAAAAACTAGTCCAACTCAAGAAAGAAAAACAGAATTGGAACCAAAGATCCATAGAAAAATCCAACACAAAACATCTCAAATATTCCAGACCACAAAACTGGGACAAAAACTAGTCAAAAGGGTAAATATGTCCAAATCCCAAAAAAAATTGAATATAACTTCACAAATCCAGGTAAAACACAAAAAAAAAAAATAACCCTATACTATTACTAACACTTACATTGTTATTTCGACCAATGGAAGCTCCCCAATGGATTCTGCAGAATCAAGTGCATTTTCAACAAGTTCTCTCACGGTATTGTAAAGTGATTTTCCAGGCTGAAACTCAAATACAACATATAATTATAAAATGTTAAATACATAACAACCATAAGGCCAACTAATTACCTTTGATGTTTTATATTATGTGGTAATAGATCACATCATGTAAAGTTATGCTGAATCATTCATAACAAAACAAACAAAACATATACTAGATTACACAATACAACTTTCGTTGTGAAACCCAGCAATGTTCTTATTCTCCGCAAAGAACTCAGCAAGAGAGTCTGAAAAAACCAATGGAGACTCTGAAAGAAACAAAACTTGAAATTAAACTACAATCAACACAATACCATCTCCTGGTATCGAGGTTGAACAAGATAAATACATTTAATTAAAATGAGAAGTGAAAAAGAAAAGAATTATTACTAGTCAATTCTTATGAAAATACCAAATGATGTTGTTATATCCTAATGTTATAAAACATGCCAATATATCTTCCGTTTAATTTACCTGTGATAGAATTGAGCTTACATGGCTATCCGATATATCCTCCATAAATATGTAATATGAAAAAAAAAAACTTGCATCCATAAGTTTAACCATGATCGGAAGCATATAAAAAAGTATAATATATTTGGAGCTTGTGAAATCAACTTTACCATAATCAACTTTACCAAAAGATTCGTTGTTTGCACCCCACCCTAAACTTGAGATGAAGTCAACCATTTGTGGTGGGCACTTCCAGCCTTGAACAACACCAAGCATTTATCATTCATTGGAGATGAAACCATAAACGAAATCAGGACCGGATCAACTGCATAAAGATATAAAAGATAGTTGTAAAACTGGAAGATGTTTGTTTAGGATAAGCAATAATAAGCTTTGAGAAGAGGCACTAACCAGGAAGATAACATAAATGAATCAAGGTGGCAATTCATCAAACAGTTGGTGTGCACAGCCAAAATCTACGTAAAAATAGAATTCCTCTCCATCACAGAACAATCACCAAACATCATATCCTCAACATCCATTTACGAACATGAAGCGCCACCTCACAACCTCACATTCAATTCAAAAAAAAAAAAGAAATAACAAGAATGAAGAAGAGGATGTAATCGAAGCAGAAAAGGAAAAATCAATACCTGTAGTTCTTGTAGTTCTTGGAGGTTCGATCGATTTCAAGAAAGGAAATAGATGACCAGTGATTTTAGGTGACCTGGTTTGTCGATCGAAGTTTGAAGAGGGAAAAAGACATCTGATTGATTAAAGGGAAAAGGAAGGTACAAACTTTGGAGGTTGTGACTGTTGATCTATAATTTAGAAAGGAACGATATGTAAGAAGGGTTTGAACATACCCTTTTTACGATCTCTTGTAAGTGTGGGAAGTTGCTATGAGCTATGAATTATGTGAGGTCCGGTTCAAGCCCTAGTATCTTTATTTATTACGTGAAGATGGGCCATATGCGAAGATAAAAAGATGAAGACGGACCACATATGAAGAATTTTGGGTAAAGATATGGTTAGATCTGATTCAAAGCATATCTATAGGTATCAAAGCGGCCATGGAATTTGCAGAGTTTCATTAATTAGGTCATGGAAAAGAGAAAGGGTTTTTAGCTGGTAGAAGATGAGAATAAGGCGGGGGTTTTAATTTTTTGGGGTTTGATTTCCCCCCTTAGCTACTAAAGATGGAGAAGGCGCGTTTGATGAAAATTTTATAAAGCGACATGCATAGACGATACGTCTTTTATGCTGAGTGCCCTCCGTGTTTTTATTTTTTTTTGTTCTGACACTAATTTTAAGGGCACGCAATAATGCGTCACCTAAATCCTTAATTTTTTTTGAAGAGATGACACTCTTTTACTGTCACTCTCTTTTGCGTAACATAAATCAGTGAGTGTCATAGTTTGGGCGTCGTAAAAGGCTGTTTTTCTAGTAGTGATGCCTAGCTTTTATCGAAAATAGAAGAAGTGACAAGACTTTCATGCCTTGTCTATTCCACATCCATGCTTGTCTCCGTAAGCTATGCTTTAACTTACTTTATGTAAGATGCTTTATTAGCTTTTTTCTAGTATAAAAGTTAAGGTATGGAAGCATAAGACTTCACTTCTTGCAAGCATTCTTCTTCTTCCTCTTGGAGTGCCAAAAACGAGAGATCCTTGCTCTCTATGGGGCTACCAAATTTCAAGTTTTGCAAGCCTCCATTATCCTCCATTCTCTTGCATTTGGAGGTTTAAGAATGTCCCTTTGTTGCTTCACCTTTGAACATATATTTGGTATATATTTCAAAGGCTTATGAATAACAAATTACAGGTGAATACTAGCATGTTTTGATGGTTCTACTCTTACTTGGTGGATACTTGTAAAGAACTCTTGTTTTAGAGTTTCATGCCACACTTTATCAACTTCCAACCTCCTATGAGGATCAAAGTCTTCAAAGGTTGTTATGATTTCCCTTATATGGTTGTTTTAATCTTTCTAACTCTTGCAAAATGATCATTGGTGGGTAAAATAGTTTTAGTTTTATTCAACAATTTAAAGCTTCCATTGTCAATTTTACAGGTTGTGAAACCGGATTTTTGAATAAATGCCCAACAGTTTCCATCACTGAAGGTTCATAGAAGAGCAACCACCCGATCCATGCGTAGGGGTAAGGGGGTGAGTACGGATCGATGATTTTAAGGCGACAACTGGAATCACACAGTTGTTGCTTCAAATTTCGCGTGTGTCCAGATGTTCCAGGTTTTACAAACTCCATCTATTCCTATTGGATCGATATTCGACATCTATATCTCCATCTTGTCTGCAATTTTGAAGCTTTTTTGGGGAGGGTTTTGTATAGTTGGATTAAAGGCGATGAAATGTTTGAAAATAAAGGGATCAAAATAACAATAAATATAGACTTAGATAGATTCAAGGATCGTGTTTATCTAATACTTTCTGAAAGCTGTCATTCGTCCCTTTTACCTAGGGTACACGAATTTAGAAGTGGGATAATCCAAGAATAAACCATTCCGAATTACAAGCCTAATTCAGATTGAAAACACAAAATACCTTGCTTGATGTGTTAGTGAGAGATAGAGAAATTATGATATAATTTCGAGTATATGAATGTTCAACCCTTTACCGGAACCAGAAAAAAGTTCTTATACTAGAGGGAAAAGTGGATACAATCGGTTAAACAAAAAATGGCGCCATAACATGGTAATTATTGGAGACAACCAATACCTACACCATAGCTAGGGGTTCTGCCCCTTGGACTCTAGTAGGAGCGCTGCCCCTAGACCCCCTAAGGGGTTGTAGCCCTTTGGAACCCTGCACCTAAGGGCGCTGCCCTCAAACCCCCTGTAATCCTAAGTTCATATTTTTTACACCAAGTGTGCACCCCACACCTCCAAACTCGGTTAACAAACGGAGTTCGACATATCTCATTATTGATAATAATTATACAAAAATATGTTGATAATATTAAAATCATCAATATGAAAAAGGGCTGGCAGCCTCTATAAGGAAGACAATAAAAAGGGTCCCTCCGAATTGGAGTAAAATAGAGAGAGAGAGAGAGAGAGAGAGAGGAATTAAATGAGACCCCTAATTTATTTTCTTAATAGATAAAGATAATTAGAAATTTCAAAAATAAATTAAATGGATTATATAATCATTTTATGTTGTTAGAGGTTAATCATGCAACATTTTACGTTTTAAATGACCATCCGAGTTTATATTTGAAAATAAAGAGTAAATGTATTTTGTTTTTTTTTGCCAAATACAAAAGGGCTATTTTTTTGCCAGAAACTTTCAATGTTGTTTCCGAATCGATAAATATGACATTCGTAGATAATAAAAGGATGAAAAGCCCGAGCTTTGCCCAGACCATTTTTTTTTTCATGTTTTTATGAAAAAATGTGAAAGTTTTGACTGCAATGACCAGAAGTGTCAAAATAACTAAAAAATTAAAGGGTGAGATTTAACAACTTTTTAGAAAAGGGATCAAAGTTGTCAAACCGTTAAAGTTTTGTGACAAAACTTTAAATATTAAAAGGTTCTAAAAAAGTGTAAAAATATTGATTAGAATGACCAAAAGTGTCAAAATTGCTAAAGAATTAAGCGTAAAGTTGCCAAAAAAATCATCCAAATTTACTATTCGTAACTTTGAAGCCCAACAATTGTATAGGGACCTGTTCTATAAAAAAACAGGAAGTTTACTATTCCTAACATTTATATATATATATATATATATATATATATATATATATATATATATATATATATATATATATATATATATATATATATATATATATTAATTTCATGTGTAGTAAACCTATGCATCCGACCACCCACATATTCTTTTGTGCTCCTTTCGTTTTCTTCCAACAACAATTAACAATTTTAAATGGAAAATTCACGTGAAATAAAGGGAAAAAGTAAAGTTTTCAATTTATTCTACGTATCCTAGTAACAGCTGTCCCCTACGGAATTACAGTTTTTGCACATATGCCACTTCACTTTCCGTATTTACAAAAAACCCGGTAAAGTAAATTTTATTGTAATCAACTCATTTTACGGTAATACTTACAAAGAGTGGCTGTTTATAGATTTTTTTTTTTTTTATTTATATTTATTTTATTTTTAAATTTAATTTTTACATTTGATGGCGAATAAATTCATTTGATCTACAAATACAATGGGTATAAGGATAAAACTATAGATGGTTCTTTATGTACTTGTATCATATGTGATATGTATTTACAAACATAAAAAATTAAATATTTTTTTTGTATAAAAAGTTAGAATATAGTGATGATCACTTAATTAATGTTGTTATCTCTTTTTTTGAGACACTGCACTATATTTAACTGTAAATACATATCCAAAGATATGTATATGTACATGATAACATGAACCAAGTAAAGAACTATCATATTGAATTAAAAAGATGTATGTAAATACATATCTTCGTAACAACTAAAACAACTAAGTTATGAGAATCAACGAAGATTCTTTTGTCCCTCCATGACCTTTGATATTCTTTTACAACTAATTCCAATATATTGTATATAAATGTTGTCTTTTAACCATTCAAATAAGAAACATATTTCACCTTTGAATATTAATTCGGTCTTTTTTATCTATGACCCAAATTAAACATCTGCCAACCTTTACTTCTATTCTTTTTTAGAAAGAGAGAAAAACAAAAAGAGGATTCGATATGTTATAATTTTTAAAGATTTGCCGAATTCGGAGGTGGTCTTAAATGAAAGGAAAGTGAGATTGGAGGTAGCAAAGTGTAAATAAAAGAAATGTGAGGACATAGTAGTAAAAAGATTCCACCCCACCACCCTTTTATTCTTCTACTCCCAAGTCAGCAACCACTGAACAAAAAGTGAGAGAGAATCAGAGACCCCTGCAGTAGCAGAACCCACTCAAATAAATCCCCATATTTAATTTTCACAACCTCCAATCTCTCTCTCCCTCTCTCTCTCTCTACCATTCCCCCACAAGTTTATCATCTTCAATCCTCAAACCCTAGCATTAATTCCTCAATGGGTTCTTCATATATTCCGTTTTAAAGTTCAGAAACAGGAGAAATTTACATTTACACAGGAAACATGGCCGCATTTCCCAGCTCAAGGTACTTCATAGTCCTCTATTTCTTGACCCTTTCCTTCGAATCCCTACTCGCAGACACCAATTCGTCTTTTTCTTTCAAGAATTTTGGTTGGAATTCAAGTTTTGAGTCTGTTCTTGCACTTTATGGTGATGCAAAAGCTGTTAACGATGGTTCGTCTCTACAACTCACTGCTCCATCAGTTTCTAGTGCTGGTCGAGTGATTTACAAAAACCCCATCAAGTTCTATGGTGGAATCCCCAAGAAATTGGTGTCGCTCTCCACATACTTCTCGTTTTCAATTTCGCCGGACTCGAAAAATGGAGATGGTTTAGCTTTTGTTGTGTTTTCAGATGGGTATCCCGTGGATCTGTTCGACGATAATGGGTCATTCGGGTTGCCAAATGGGGATAATTTCAAGTTCTTAAGTGTCGAATTTGACACATCGATGGACGATAAGTATGGTGATATGAATGAGAATCATATCGGGATCGATTTATCTAGTTTTGTGTCGTTGAAAGCAATGAACTTATCTTCCGTCAATTTGGGACTCAAAAGTGGTAATCGATTGCAAGTTTGGATCGATTACCAATCAAGTTCAAGGCGATTGGAGGTTAGATTGAATAGATATGGTGAAACCCGTCCTGTTGACCCGTTGTTATTCCATCGAATTGATCTGGCTAAAATCTGGCCTGGAAATGAGGGTTTTTTCGTGGGGTTAACTTCATCAAATGGGAACTCTTCACAACTCTGTAATCTGTATTCATGGAGCTTTAAAACAAGGCAATCACCAGATTGGATGCATTCTGAACCTTTGGATCCTATGGTTTTCAAAGAAAGGGAAGAAAACGAGATCAAGATTCATAAGAAAAGTGATTGTGTTATGAGGATTCTTTCTGCCCTCATACTTGGAATCGGATTAGGAGCATTAGGAAGCTTTATTGGTATGTTTATGTGGACAATATTTGCAAAAAGACGACCGATTGCCCCTGAAGATTATGCTATGAAACATGTGGTTCTTAATAAATCCTCATCAAATGAGAAGCAATAGGTAAGAAAGAAGCATTTCACTAGTTGTTTAGATGTTATTCCATATTTCTTGTGAATTGTAAATGGATTTTGCTTGTGGTGATCTTGTAACTGTTTGTTGTTATCGTGTTACTAAATTTCAGTTATTAAATCTTCTGAATCTAGTGTTTGTTTTGTTTCTAAATTCTAATTATGCTATGCACAAGATGATGATGGGTTTTTTTTGGTAGCATATTGTTTTCTTTTTTCATTTAAAAAATAATCTAATTGATATGTTGGCCTCAAATCACATAAAGAAATCCAAGATAGTGTTTTAGTGGCATTTGAATAGTGAATGCTTTTTGTGTTTTATTAGCTTTAGCATGTAACTTGTTTCTTACTTGATAACCACAGATACAAAGTGCTGATTCGGATCTGGAAAGTACGCACTTTACATTATTTAATTGGGCTAATTCTAATTCACAACCGATTTTATATTATTTTTGTTTATTTGGGTTACAAACTAATTTCTTTGCAAGTAGGGTGTTTCTTAACATATTAAAAATAAAAATGTTAATTTAGTAACACAAAGCATACCAATATCTACATCCTGATTAGATATATACATAAAGGTTATATATCAATATCAATCAAGGTTATATATCAATAAAGCCTATATATCAATAAAGGTTATATATCAATATCAACTAATTTAGTAACATATTAAACAAGAAAGTGATATTTCCACTTAATAAATTGATTCATCAACTTGAAATATATGTTTTACTAACTTGTACGATAATTGCAAATATATTGTAACTTATATGGATTAATCAAATTATTAAGTGGAAATATCATATGTCTACGTAGATATATACTACGTAGATATATACATCAAGTCATCAACTTTAAAAAGTGGTCAAAGTATAGTGATCTTTTTAACAAAAAGGTCTAACAATTTAGTAATGAGAGAAAAATTTACTACCTAAACTATTTGGCATGGTTCATATTCTATCTTTTTGGACGGAAGAAAAAAACAGCAAATTTTATATTACTGCCACAAAGACTGTCATGTACTGTGATATCATATTATGATATATTCATATGGTTGTTCGATCTTTTTGGTTGTGACAAAATACTGTAATTTTTATGCTATTGATATTAGTTGTAGTCTCAATCTGATCCAAAACAATACAGATGAAGATGGATGGGTAGACTCTTTGGGACCTCTGTACCTGGTTTAGTCGATTGTCGTGGGGTCATTGTCACTTGACATGTAGCAAAACAATGACAAGAGATGCATTAAAGAACCGGTCCCGGGTCATCGTCCTAACACGGTCCTTAAGCCTAATGGCATCTTGTCCTTCTTATTTCTCTCATTAACAAATCAAAACCATCTTTATGTTCCCGACATTGTAGAGCAAGTTTCACCAAAGAAAAAAGAAAAGTAAAATGAATGTGCAATACTCTTAATACCTTTTAAATTTTAAACAACGTAAGCAAAAAAAAAAAAAAAAAAAAATACCCGAATAAGCTACCCATCTCTGTCCAAACCCGTATTCGCCTTGTTCCTAAAATCTACGTTTTTTCAAAAAATTTCAACGTTTAATCCTATGTCACGGGGCTACCCTCTATACGCGTGTTTTAATTACTGTACAACCGACACCAAAAAATAACTATTTAGGTGACCGAAGCGAATTCCCACTGCCCGGTTTTTGTTCGGGCAGTACATGACTGCTTTTCTTCTTTGAAACACCACAAATACACCCGGGAAAAGGGTTGGCATAAAAACTCTCTTCCAATTTCGGAGACGGACCAGGCCTCCTTTTGTAAGGTGCGCCGATCCGGTCCTTATGAATGAGCTTTACTTGGGAACAAAACTGTTCCCAAGAAAGCTCACCTTTGTCAAACTGATCAATCAGTCTGACAAAGTTTAACCTGTCAGGGCTAATCGTTTTCAAGAAACCCTCAAACCGGCGGTGCCCTTGAACCGCCTTAGCCATGTTCCCGTCATACGAATAAGCAAACACGTCGCTTTTAAGCGCAACAATGTAGTCGAGGGCGGCTAACCGGTTTTGAAAATGTTTAAGGGTGGTTAACTCTTCTGGGGTTGCAAGGGTAGAATGTGAAAAGACGTTTGGGTACTCGCTTCTGAAGGCGTCCATGCTTTTATTACCGTAGATTTCACCAGCAACTATGTAGATTTTGGTGTTTGTGGGGTACCCCATGGCTTTTAGGAACAAAGCAGCTTCTCTTGGTGACATTGGACACCCTCCTTGTTGTCTCTTTTCAGTGCCATTGATGTCTTTTTCTTTCCAATGCTTCACATTATATCTCATTGTTTCAAGTTCTTGATGTTCTTCTGTTGTTAGGTTATGGCTGCAGCCTGTAAATGCCAGCATATCCTTCTCATACCTGCAAATTCATATCGCATGAATTCATTCGTTCATTGATTCTTTATGTTACAAATTAAATTAATCACTTGGCGTTTTTGCTACCTTAAATGTAAAGCGATATAGGGTTCATCATCGCTTCTTAGTCTAGCAACGAGTTTTTTACCGAGGCTTTCGATCTCATCTGAGTAACGAAGAGCCTCGTAATTTGCGCGGCATCTGAGCTTTTGATAAGACGACGGGAGACCATTGTTGACCAGCCTTGAATCGGAATGAGTAAATTTCACCACTTTGTGTTTTCGTAATAATTGCCTCATTTCCCCTCTATAGTAACTTGCCTAAATCATTAAAATATATATATATTTTTTAATATATTTTTATATTATGGTTTCAAAGATTGATGTGTATATATATATATATATACCTTTGACCACGAAACTGGAGCCTTGTCAAATGGCTTTTGGGTTTCGTATTCTGGTGGTAAAGACTCGACAATATGGACATCATCTTTCAAATCATTGATGAAATGTTTCCAATCAAAAATGTCCTTAAAATCACTAGAAAAACGAAATGTGACATTAGTTACTTATTACTGAGTTATTTACTGTGATTGAAATTTGAATGATAGAGTAAAAGTTGATCGAGATTTTACCTGGGATCTGTCCAAAATGATTGATGATCAAGAGATGGGAGAACGAGAGTGGCGTTCATCATCTTGGCGATAGCCACCATGTCACATATCTGACGTTATAAATAAGGTTGGTTTTATTAAAAGTAGATATCTGAGATATATAATAATAATTAACATTGGTTTAACCCTTACTAAAAATAGAAAAATTGTAACATTGTAAGAATTCTTAAAATAACAAATTTGGAGGGATAAGAACTCACCCCTGTCCTCATTTGGTTCAATCCGCCGTTAGCATGAACGAGAAGATATCCGTTTGTTATGGAGCTGCTCTCTAAAATGTAAAATAAAAAATCAGAATATCTTTCCAGAAATTAATAAATAATTGTCATTGAAATAAATATAAGTTTATCTATTCTTATTTGATTTTATTCAAATGTAAATATAAAAAATTATAATTTGTTTACAACTGAAAAGCCTAAAATAATCGTGACTTACTGCTTTGATTCCGAGGTCTAGCAATGCATTGATGATAGCGACTGCTGTTTGATTTCATCCAGATTTCTGGGGCCTAAGGAAACAAAATAAGTTGTTACAATTTATAAATTATTTATACAAGTAATTAAACTATAAGCTTAAATAAGATCTAAATAACAACAATAGCAAGTATTTATGAGGTTATTAAATGGCTACCATACTCTTTGTTATTTGACTGCTTGGTCCTTGATTTATTTAGACTCAAAAGTAGAAACTGGTATGGAACAAGGGTAAAACGGTACTTTAAGTAAACAGCTGCCCAACGGTCAATAAAAGATCCACGTGGGCAGGGTTTTCACGCGGTTTGGTTTATGTGTTTTGTCAAACGCACAAATGACAAAACATTCCACCAATTGAATACGTTGGCTGCCCATCACTTATTTTTATGGGTCAATCCATAACGGAAAATTTATTACTTTATAATATCAAATGACTTTTTTAACCTTCTTTTATTGTCCTTTCTTTTCTACGTATTACAGTTTTATACGCATGAACTATATTGTGTTTTGATTTTTGTATATAAAGCAGAAGTACAATAAATCATTTGTTCAACAGATTATTTTTTGATTGGCACATTTTTTAATTTTCTTTAAGGTACATAACAAATTATTTTGTTTGGATTATTTAGTTACTGATATTTTGAATAAAACCATGTCAATACAGAAAGAAATAATATTTGCCCCAATTTAATGAATAAATTGACAAATAATTTGTTAACCGAATTAAAAAATATAATAATAACAAGAGAATTAGTTGATTGTTGTTATACATGGTTTAAGTTGAAAGGTTAATAAGCAAGCTTACAGGATTGTAAAGGGACTTCTCATACACCCTTTTAGGCATGGAAGATGTTGAGGAAACAATGTCTGCTAAAGCTCTCTGAGCCTTGATTATATCGCGTTTATAGTCCCTCAAAATCAACATTTGGGCGTTGGAAGCTCTCCTCCCCACCACCTCCACCTCCATCTCCGCCACATTGGTTACGGCCATGTATGAAAACTTAACAAAAACACTTAAACCCACCAGAAGAATGAGAATCCCGAGCACCGTGCGCCTGAGATTGTTCCCTAGCTTTCCATAATTACGAACCTCAATCGAGCCTTTTCGGTTGACGTTATTATTGTTACTGTTATGGTGAATCTGGATGTGATTGGCGGTGTAGCTACGAAAACAATCAACGGCAGCTTCCGCTATACAGTCGTTGATGTTCTGATGCCGGTGTTTCTCCTGTTGCTGTTGTTGCTGTTGATGAAGATGAATGGGGTGTCCCATTCCCATTCCAATTATGTTGTTGTTGACAGCGTCGGAGTCTGTGGATGCCGCCGCGACATCGTTTGTTTGTTCCAAGCCACGGCGGCGGTGGGCTGATACACCCCCGAATCGTGGACTGCCGGTGGTGGATATGGGGGTGGCGCCACCGGTTGTCATCCAATAAATTAATTAGTGATCACCAAAGCAACAAAAGACAGGGAATCTCGAAATCGAAACAAAAGAAACGAAACGTGAAATTAAGGATCGAAAATCGGTAGATTGATAGGAGGAGTGGATTTGGGCGTTGGAATGAAGGGATTAGAAATAATATTGAATTTAAAAACAGGGTGGAAAGCGGAGAGTGGAAAAAGGCGTAATAAAAGGCGGCCACAAGGGTGTTCGTGTTCGTGTTCATGTATCATTTGTGGTAATCGGTGTATTTATAGTCATCCCTCTTCCTACGCGTAAACGTTAACACAGATCGTTGAATTTTAAGAATGTTTTCTCTTCGTTTCTTTCTAATTCTATGGAAACACTTTTCTCTTGTGGATAAATAAATATTTTACAATATTAAAGTTAGTTACATATTTATAACAAAAACCTTATTAATAACATGTTACCATAGTAACTAACTCAGTGTTTGAAAATTACATTTATAATTACTAATCACAATCGCGAAAGAACATGAAGTTGATACCAAAGCTAGACACGCAACAACATGTGGAGTAATGTGTAATTGACAACTTGAAGGACATCTTTACTATGTTTCAACGTTTTTAACAAATTCATCTTTTGACGGAATTTAACCCTTTTTCAGTTAATAAAGGAATGTGTATATATGCTAAGTTTTCAATCATTTTTTTTGTAAACTATAGTTACCGATAAAAAATAAAATAAAGAGTGTAGCTATCTAAGTGCTAATAGTATCGATGAGATTTGAATATAAGTGGAAAGTGTTGATGCTCATGAATGATTCAACTGTTGTTTTTGATGATACGCAACCATTTGATAAATTGGAAAAAGCAAAGTTGGAGAAGAATTGTTCACCTGATGGTCTAAGCTACTACGTTTCATCTATGGAGCATTTTGTTTCATGTTTGATTTCGACATGGCCTCATGAAAATCGGACGAAATCACTTGGAACTCATGAGAGATTATATTGGACCCAATGGGCATACTAAGCTATAGTTTTTGTCATATAATTTTCTTCAATGATTTTCTTAAAGATTAAGCTCTTTCTATCCTTCTTTTGTTCACATTATAAGTGATTTATAACTCCCGATTTGAATTGATCGACGTATAACACGTTCGTTTCTCCTTCATCGACATACACCATCCCCGTGGTGGTAGAAACACATTAATTGATCTCGTCTTTGAGTTTCTTTATTTGCTTTATCTTAGTCATTTTATTGCATTTTCATTTACGCTTATTTTATTAAACTAATTATTCGATATTTTTCGTGATATATTTGGATTGCTAATTAATCATTTGAATTCGTGATAGGATCCCCACCGAAACAAAAACTTCACTAACAAGTTCTTACGTCAAATCATATTTTATGATATCATTAACAATATCTAAGATTTTATAGATACGTGTCGTACAAATTAGAAACTATGAAATGTTAAACAAAATTATAAACTTTATAATCATGATCGATTAGATAAATTTTGTAATTATACCGACGAGTATGTTTCTTTGATATAAGTATTATAGTTTTTACAATTATAAGGAAACATTACTTTTTCAGAAGAATAAACTACTAAAATTGGTGATTAGAATAATAATGCACTATTGTTCTTGCCATGAGTGATCATCATGTGTGCTCGTGTCTTTTTTACACTCTTTGTTCCACTCATAGGTGACATGACAATTAGCCGTTATATATATATATATATATATATATATATATATATATATATATATATATATAAAAGTTCCCCGAGAACCCGAAAACTGAAAGTGAAGTGTTGGATCAAAAATAATTTGTTAAAACATAATCGTCATTTTACAAATCTCATTTAATGTTTAATTTTTTTGTGTTTTTTATTATATTAATATAAATGTCTAAAAATTAACAAAATAACTCAAATTTTCAGATTTATTTTAAAAAAAAATAATTTTCGATATTTTTAAAAAATTGAGATTTTTTAATTTTTTTTCAAAAAACATGAACTTTTTAAAAAAATGAAAAAATATTTTTTAAAAAACTGCATCTTTTTTTCAAAAAAAAAATTGCATTTAAAAAAAAACTGCATTTTTTTTTAGAAAAAAACTATATTTTTGTTTTTCAAAAAAATTGCATGTTTTTTTTTCAAAAAAACTGACTTCATTTTTTCAAAAAAAACTGCATTTTTTTTTTCAAAAAACTGTGATTTTTATAAAAAATTGCAATTTTTTTCAAAACCGCATTTTTTTAACAAAAAAATCAACGTTTTAGGTGCATATATGCATATTTTTTCAACTGATATATGCATATTTGTTATACTATAATATTCGTAAGTAATTATAAAAAATCTCATTTTTATTGATCAATCTATAAACATAATATAAGTATCTTATTCGATACAAAATAAAATATAAAAAAATACAAAGATTCACAGTGTTATCATTTCTTCATATCAAGATTTTCATATTTTCTTCAATTTATCACTTTTCACATCTTCAATATTTTCCAAAAATTCTTCAAAATCTACAGAAAAAAAATAGATTAATGCAAGAACATGCACATGTATATATCATGTAAGATTCATAAGTGATTATATAATGAGATATTCACATGTGATTGTATCTTTTAAGATTTAAATGTGAAATTCATAAGAAAATTTTAAAAAATAATTAACGAAGAATACTTACACAAAATGCATGTGTGCATATAGACGTAATTCATATGTGATTTACATGTGAATCACATCTGATTCACTTGTGATTACATGTGAATCACATGTAATTGACATGTGATTCACTTGTGATTTACATGTGAATTACATGTGATTTACATGTGAATCACATGTAATTCATATGTGATTTACATGTGAATCATATATAATTTATATGTGAATTACATGTGAACCAAATCTAATTCATATATGAATTACATATGATTCATATGTGAATAACATGTGATTTATATGTGAATAATATGTGAATCACATCTAATTCATATATGATTTGCATGTGATTCATATGTGAATAACATGTGATTTACATGTGAATCACATGTAATTCATATGTAAATCACATGTGATTTACATGTGAATCACATGTGATTTACATGTGAATCACATGTAACTCATATGTGAATTACATGTATATCACATTTGATTCATATGTGATTTACATGTTAATCACATGTAATTTACTTAATAAGGTTCGAAAAAAAAATCAAGATGAGAAGAAAAAAAGTTACACAAGGGATTTTCTAGAAAGTTGTGATTGTTGGTTCCAATATCAATCATGATAGGAAGAACCTATTACAATGAAAAAAAACTGCAATAACAAGTGAGAGCAAAAAAGAACCATAAATTATACCATTAATAAGAGCCAAGAAACTGGCATTTTTTTAATATAATTTGAAACAATGTTATGGTAAAACCTCAAATGTCTAATTGCTCCGAAAAACTGGGTATCATGATTCATGACGCAAAAATTCATGGATAAATAAACTTACAAATTACCATTTTAACCTTTGCAAAGGGCCACAAACATATATATACAAGTTGGAAAACCAAACAAACGTTTCAGTTTTCAGTTTACCTGATAGTGACAAACTTGTGTGTGCTATCTTTTACCCAATGTGCCCTTAGGTCAATTGTATTAGCAAAGTTATAGCTTTCAGATCCAAGTTTCTCTAACACTGTCTTGAATGCCCCTTGACTCATCTTCCTCCCTGCAATTCTAGCACCCTTGCGTTTTGTGTTCACTGGTAGTGGATACATAGATATGGAGGTGGTGCAACAAGTTGATTGCCACCCACCTACACCCCATTTGTAACAATGTTGTGTGACCCCTGTACATGAACAAACAAATATTGGAATCCATATTCCTCTTGATTGATTTTGACCTTTGATTCCCTGTTTTTTTGGTATAGAAGTTGCTTTCTTTAGTTTCTTAGCTCTTGGTTGTTTTGGAGTAGCACTCACTGTGGCTCTTGCTCCTCTCTTCTTTACAGAACATCCACCACCACCAGTGTCACTGCCACCAGATGGTGCTTGGAGGTCTTTAAGATTCATTCTGATTTCTTTTGTGGAATCAGGTGGTGGAGCTGGTGGCATCATGTGCATTGATTAGGAGGTTGAAGTATCGGGCATGATTGAGAAACTAGGGTTTCCATTGAAGATAACGGATATTAAATCAATGTAGGTTAAAAAAAATTAGAAATCAAATGCAAGTGCAAATAAATACTTACAGCTTGATGTGCAACAAAAGAGATATAAGGATGGAGAGAACTCAACAGTAAAATAGATTTGTAAGCAAACCATAATCGATTCATACAACAATTAAGTATGAATTGTTGATGATCAACGACAATTAAGCCTAGATCATTGGAGGATTTTGGATTCTATGTCGATTGATGATAACGACTATGAAATATGGATTGATTGTGGATCCAGATCTGAAGGTGAGAAAGAGACAACGAGGAAGAACTTGAGCGAGGAGGCGACAGACTTTGGAGGCGATGTGATGATAGAAGGACAGAAGAAGAGATCTCGCTCATCAGAGATGGAGAGGATTCTAAATGGTGGAGTTTCTTGGGGAACGATGGAGAGAGAGAGCATTGATATCAGGTCATTGTAGTGGTAGTTGAAGATGAAGATAGTGGTAAGCCGGTGTAGGTGGTGGTCGTTGACCTCTAAGGGTGGTCGGTGAAAGGCGGGGGGAGGTGGTCGTTAAAGGCATAGAGAGAACGTTAATAGAGGAAGCACTAAAGAACGAGAGAAAGAGGAGATGAGAGAGAAAGAAAGAGAGAGACTATGGATATTTCATTAACTGTGAATTGTTATATATATATATATATATATATATATATATATATATATATATATATATATATATTTGGTTTAATTATTTTTAATTCCATATTTACCCTCATGGTATGTTGATAAAAACCTAAAATGTCATTGCATCCATTTATATTTACAAAAATGACATGATCAATCAAAGCCATTAAATAATTCAATCCAACGTTCCACCTTTAGTTCTCGGGTTCTCGTAAAACTATAGGTTCTCAAATTATCCTTCCCCCCCCCCCCCCCTCTCTCTCTCTCTCTCTCTCTCTCTCTCTCTATATATATATATATATATATATATATATATATATATATATATAAAAGTAAATTCAAATAAAAACAGTAAATAGTGTGAGAACGTAAAAACACTATGTTTTTGTTATTATTCTGTAATGAATGTTGTATATGTGTAGTTAATTCTAATATGAATATTAACGTTTGATTATTCCTATATTCATTAAAATGTTATTATTGAATTATAAATTTATGTATGTGTATTTTTGTAGTAAATTCTAATTTAAGTTTTAACTTGTGACTATTCATTTATTCATTGTTGAATAATGACATAAAGCTATGGAAATAAAATTCAGTACAAAATAATAAAATAAAAATAGTGTTTTTACGTCCTCACAATATGTAATGTTTTTATTTGAATTGTCACCTATATATATATATATATATATATATATATATATATATATATATATATATATATATATATATATATATATATATATATATATAAAAGATCAAATGAGAACCCATAAAGGTTAAGAACCACTTCGTCAAGGGTATTTTTGTCTACCTACTTTTTTCTTACCATTTAACATCAAAGGGTACGTTGGGCGTACTAGGCTCAGAATGAAAACCCTAATTGTTGGGTGTGTCCCTATTTAAGGAACATGATGGCCACATTTCTGGTCACCATTTTCAGCCTTCAACCCCCTTAAAACCCTAATTCCCGTTCTCTTAGCTTGATTGGCCATTTTAAGCTTCTAAGTATTCTTATGGGATTCTTTGAGTGAAGAAGGAGCTGTGAAGAGAATAGAGTTAGAGCCCAAACTTTGGATCTGAGTTTCCCTGTGGTTGGTGCAACATTTGAAGGTATCAAGTTCAAAACTTTCTCATTGTTTTGATTTATGCATATTATGGTTTATTTTAGGGTTTGTGTCCCAAAAGCTTAAAGCTTTATGAGTTTGCTGAACTCCAAAGCCGAATACCTATCCCTTTAAGTGTCTTTAGTGGAGTGGACTCATAAAAATGGGATCTTGCACGTCAAAATCACCCCATGGATGAAATATGAGCACTTTGGTGAGTAAAAATTGAGATTTTTTGGGTTTTAGACTTTCTCAGCCATGCAAAGGCTTAAAGTCACAAGCTTTATGGAGTATAAGCCTTTAGTGAGTCCAGATCTGAGAGTATAGCTATGGTCTTTATAGATTAAGACCAAGAGAGTGGGAAAAGTAAGTTAGGGATGTATGGTTAGCGTACTCCCAGATACGTGTAGCGTAGTGTTAAAGATTCCTAATGCATGCATGGCGAAGTAGTACGCCCAATGTAAAGGGCTGTATGCCTAACATACATGCTTGATGTTGACTTTTGTTGACTTTTAGGATTTGGTTAAATTGTGGACTTTAGAGGCTATGGGAGGGTAAAATGGTCTTTTAGAGTGTTACAAGTTGGTAACAGAGCCTTGGTTTAAGGGGTTCGGATGTGCCCTCAGGTATGTCTGCACTCAAACTGAGGAAATTGAGAAAATATTATAAATGAAAATGATTTTTCTAAAATGAGTAAGAGTTTTTAAAAGAGAAAAAGAGACAGAGCAGTGTGTACAATCAGCCACAGCCCGAACGGTGATTTCCCAAAATACCATTATTTGTTTATATTATGAGATATTAAAGCTGCATACTAGCGAATAGGCAAAGTACTTCAGAAATTAGGGCTAGAGTTGTCTGATTCATGATGCCTTAGCCTAGGGTATGCTATTGATTAATTTTATCTACTGTTTGCTCTGTATGTGTAATGAGTAGGGAGAAACATAGCATAAATCTTTAAAGAGAGTTTGATTAATCTGGGAGAGATACCTAGATGAGCAATGAGGAATCTACTGAGAGAGTAGTTGAGATCCATGAGGGATAGAGTACTGTGAATTAGGATCCTGGGAGGAGGACTTGATACGACTATAGATTGGTGTGGAAGGTAGTATTGGGCCCGTACTATTGAAAACATCGGATCTATATGCAACCCAAGTAAGAATCTTAGGATGCTAAGGAGCGTGTAGGGGTGGGTAATCGAGTGAGTATGTGTATTGAGCTAGTATCTGATGATTTTGTATTTCTGTTTTAAAGACACTACGGTGATTACCCCGAAACAACCCCGGGGGCAGTGGTGCTAGAGACGAGGAGATCCACAAGATCATTCATGAGGAGGCGGCCGCAGCTATCTGAGAGGCCATACCAGAGATGTTTAGGTCTATTAAGACCACATTGATTGAGACATTTGATGAAAGATACACTACTGTTACGGAGGCTGCTGCTGCTGCTGCAGCCACCGCGGCCATAGCTACAACTAGGCCACACGGAGGTGACTCGTTGTTTTTTCGTGAGTTTAGCAACACAAAGCCACCAGATTTTGATGAGATGCAGGATCCGATCAATGTCGTGAAATGGATCTCCGACATTGAGGGGTGTTTTTATACGTGCTCATGTCTAGAGAATCTGAGAGTCCGGTTCGCGTTGAACCAGCTTCGCTTGGGAGCGAAGGACTGGTGGAAGTTTGTGACGACTAATTTTACCCCTGCAGATCATGCAGTAGTGACTTGGGAGAGGTTCACTAAGTTGTTCCGAGAGGAGTATGTTCCCCAAGTGGAGAGGGAACATTTGATACAAGAGTTTTTTGTCTCTTAAGCAGAAAACAAAGTCAGTGACTAAGATTACGAAGATGTTCCATGAGAGGGTGTTGTTCTGCCCTGAGCACGTGTCTACTGAGCAGGTATGTGTGAGTTGGTATTTGAGCATCTTTAGGAGAGACATTCGGGAGTTCGTGGTGAACTCGTCTTATTGAACATTGGCTGAGTTGCAGACCAATGCCAGGAGGAGAGAGATTGAATTGGAGATTCATACCAGGGAGGAAGGAGAACAACAAGGGAGAGATAGGAGATCGGTACAATCGCAGTTGGAAGCTAAGTGGGCTAAGCCTGCTGATTCGAGAGCTGGAGGCCAGAAGGGCCGCACTTGTAGCAAGTGCGGCAAGAGCCACGAGGGGTCTTATCAAGCAGGGATTTGCTACAAATATGGAAAGGAGGGGCATATGGCGAGGGACTGCCCCAAGGGATTTTATTTTTGCTTTTACTGCAACCAGATGGGCCATTGGAAGGCTGAGTGTACCCAACTTACTTAGGGATCAGCCCAGGCTGTTGCTCCTGCTGCTTTACGTGTTACTGATGGCTAGTCAGGAAGCCCGAGCCTCCGAGGGATCGTGGGAGAGCATTTCAATTGACCGTGGAGGAGGTCCGTGCCGCCGCCTGATGTTGTTGCTTGTACATATCTCCTTATTTTATGTTGTTTTGAGATTTGTTTATGCTTATATAGTGTTGTGTATAGATACTTTTCTTGTGAGTTCTGTGTTGTGTATAGATACATTAGTGTCACACGAGTGGCATTGAGTCGGCCATTGAGGGTTTCTATAGCCGAAGAGCTTGCAGTTTTTGCCACTGATGTATTCTGGGGATGTGTATTAGAGATTTTCTGTGTTGAGTTCCCGATCGATCTGGTGCCGATAGCGATGGATGATGTCTGTGTCATAGTGGGCATGGATTGGTCGAGCCAATTTGGAGCTGTGATTGACTTTTAGCATCAGATGGTGGCCATACAAGACCCTAGTGGGGGAGTTCTTACTGTATGGTGAGGGGACCAGATTAGGATCAGCTTTCTGTTCTGCCACTAGGGCGGAGCGGAGTTTACAGTAGGGATGTATGGGATATTTAGCATATGTGATAGATACGAGGGTTGCCACTAAGAGGCCTAGTTCTATCATCGATTGTCCAACTATGTGTGAGTTCCCATATGTTTTCCCCGAGGAGTTACCGGGTGTGCCTCCCGAGAGGCAGGTGGAGTTCCGGATTGATTTGATTATGGGTGTCGTGCCTATTGCTAAGGCACCTTATCACCTTGCACTACCCGAGATGCAGGAGTTATCCTCGTAGCTCCAGTAGCTGCTGGGGAAGGGCTTTATTAGGCTGAGTAGCTCACCGTGGGGAGCGTCGATCGTTTTTGTCAAGAAGAAGGATGGTTCACACTGGATGTGTATCGACTACCAGGAGTTGAATAAGTTGACGGTCAAGAACCGTTATCTACTACCGAGGATCGACGATTTATTTGATCAGTTGTAGGGGACATCTTGGTTTTCTAAGATTGATTTGAGATCTGGGTATCATCAGATGAGAGTTTGCAAGGAGGATATCCAGAAGACGACCTTTAGGAATAGTTATGGACACTACAAGTTTGTGGTGATGCCTTTAAGATTCACCAATGCACCGGCAGCGTTCATGGATCTCATGGACTGGGTGTGCAGGCCCATGTTGGATCGGTCGGTGGTAGCATATGCATCGAGGCAGTTGAAGCCTCACGATATAAGGAATACCACCCACGATTTAGAGTTAGGGGCGATAGTGTTCGTCCTCAAGATACGGCGCCACTATCTCTATAGTGTTCGGTGTACCATATATACACACCATAAGAGCCTAAAGTACTTTATGGACCAGCCCAACCTGAATATGAAACATAGGGGCTGGTTGGATGTAGTGAAAAACTACGACTGTGATATCTTGTATCACCTTGGCAAGGCTAATGTGGTAGCCGATGCCCTGAGTCGTAGAGCGGCGAGTGCTCCGATCCGAGACGTATGCATGAGGATGACGGTGATGACTCCAGCCTTAGATACCATCCGAGAGGCCAAGGTAGTGGAAGCGAGACCAGAGAACCGTAAGAGAGTGGGTGATCGGGCAGATTTCCGAGTTTGGGACGGATAGTGGGGGGATTATGACTTTCCATGGGCGAGTTTCGATGCCTTATACAGGCGGAGCTCGACGTATTTTGATGGAGGAGGCCCATCGGTTGAGATTCTCGATCCACTCGGGGGCCACCAAGATGTATTTGGATTTGAAGAGGGATTACTGGTGGCCCTGCATGAAGAGAGATGTGGCATGGGTATTTGAGAGATGCTTGACTTGTCGTCAGGTCAAGGCAGAGCACCGGCGACCACATGGCCCGTTGCAACCTATAAAGATTCCCCAGTGGATGTGGGAACATATTTCCATGGATTTTATCACCAAATTCCCGAGGACTATGTGGGGGTGTCGATGCGATTTGGGTGATTGTAGACCGATTGATGAAGAGTGCTCACTTCTTGGCTATGATTGAGAGCTCTTCTGCGGAGAAATTGGCCAAGATCTATGTTCAAGAGGTGGTGCGTGACATGGGGTGCCGACATCGATAGTGTCGGATCGAGATGTGAGTTTTACTTCCTGGTTTTGGAAGAAATTTCATGAGGATTTGGGTACCCGGTTGCACTTTAAGTACCGCATAACACCCACAAACAGATAGGCAGAGTGAGCGGACAATTTAGACACTCAAGGACATGCTGCGTGCATGTGTTATGGACTCTGAAAGGACCGATGTATCGGGGTCCCATCTTTCCCATTTTCTGAACCGAATCACCCATTTCCACGGGGAAACTTTTAGGAGTACAAAATCTCTGACCTGGAACTCGAGCTCGGATCGTCGCCTATCCGCATAACTATTCTGGTGACTATAGGCCTTCAGTAACCTCTGTCTGACCTGCTGAATCTGCTCAGTCGTCTTCAACACTATCTCAGGCATACCAATGCTCGAGTGATGGATTTTGTTGTAAGAAAACTCAGGCAAGGGTAGGTATTTATCCCAACTCCCACCGAAGTCCATAACACATGCTCGAAGCATGTCCTCGAGCGTCTGAATCGTTCACTCGCTCTGTCCGTCTGTCTGTGGGTGGTAGGCGGTACTAAAATGCAATCGCGTTCCTGTTAGGGGTGTCAAACCCAACAAATGATAGGAGTACAACAGACTCCAAATACACTGCTTTAATGCACTAAAGAGTAGTACAAGGCAAGCAGGGTCGAACCACAGAGACACAGGATAAAAGTGTATACCTCTTTGCGCAAGGTACTTTGGTCACAAAGGGGGATTTGTTTGCAAAAGTCAAATAATTAAAATAACAATCAACTTCGAAACATGCAGAAAATGAAATAGATTTGTAAACAAGTTGTGAAAGTGCTTTAAGTTCTAGTTCTCAATGTTTTCATTTAACCTAATTATGACTTGATGTAATTTGTGATTGCTATTCTAAGTTGGTACTGAAAGATATTAACACGCTCTAATACCTCTCGCTTGCCAAATTATCTAGCCAAAACACGCTCTTTGACTAGACCTAGCTTTACTAATTCAACCTAAACACGCTCTTAGATTGTATTAAAAACAACATTAAGTTTTGTACAAGCTTCCCAACAATGTCCATTTCTTCTCATACACTCGGAAGTGTGAAAACATGTGATATATGTTTTACAATAAGAAAAATTATTGTTTGTTACCGATTATTAACTCAATAGAACGATTAGGTGACCTAAGAGTTAAATAACTACACAAAAATTCAATTCATGAAAGTGGACAATAAAATTCAAGGATTATAGTTTAAACAAAAACATAATCACTAGAATAGAATCACAAATCAAACATCAAATCATATGCTTCAAGTCAAGCAATCAACATGTTTTGAACAAGAACTAGAAACTAGGGTTTCTTAGCCACACATGGCTAAGAACAAATCAAACAAGAATAAAGATGGAATTGGAATGTTTAATTCTTAGAAAAAAGAAATCCAAAGTGTTTGCAATGATTAGTTCTTCTTAAAAACTCCAAGAATTCTCCCAAAATCACCCAAGATTGCCAAAAACTGCTCCCAAAAACCATCTCCTTAAAAAAATGACGTCTCCTCCTGTTTTAATTAATGTTCACGTGCATGCCATGAGGCCATGCATTTTTGGCATGGCCATGCCTTTTTCCCATGTGTTTTTGGCATGGCCATTTGTCTTGCCCATGTATTTTTGGCATGGCCCATGCTTTTTGCTAAAGCACAAATAAGTCTTCACTGTTGGCTCCATCTTCGGTCAAACTTCACTATGAGTCATGTTGCTCAACTATGAAATGATAAAGGACAAACACGACCAGTGTCAGTGTGACAAGAACCGCGTTTCAAATGTAGTCCTTTGCTATGATGACAATGCATAATGACTCAGGTTCCATCTTCATGTTTTCTACCATGGAATGACCGGTTCATCTTATCCTCATGCTCCAAAGCTCCAAGCATCCATGCATCCAACCTCCACGTTCCATGCTCCATAATGCCTGCAAAATAAATAAAAAATGGTAAAGTACCATGCATTCTTAATGAAATATGCAATTGGCCAAATAATTAATTAAATGCAAGAATTATGAATTAGAATGCTATGAAATGATAGAAATAACATGTAAAATAGGTGTATAAAATGCACCTATCAGTTCCCAACTCCTCATGGAACTTCTTTTAGAATCTGGAAGTAAAACGCATATCCTGGTTCGACACTATGGACGTTGACACTCCATGCCGAGCTACCACCTCTCGCATATAAACCTCTACTAGCACTCAGCCGAAGAGCTCTCACTAATAGCAAGGAAGTGAGCTCTCACTAATACCCAATTAATAATTGGGTTCCAAGCCCAAGGTCCAACTCACACTCCAAAGACCCAATAGTCAAGTAATGGGCCAAAGCCCAACATATGGCCCAATTTTCCAAATTGGGCCCAGGCCTCTACATGGTCTTTCCTTAAGGCCCATCCATTAATTCTAGTCCAAACTATCGGTATACCAATGGCCTAATATCTCATAATCATAAAGGCCCAGTTATGGCCCATCTATGGCCCAATTTTCCAAATTTGGGCCCCATTCCTCACATGGGCCTTATTCTAAAGCTCATCTAATTATTTTGGTCCATTAACTTGTTCTTGGATAGCCCATCAATAGTCCAATCGCCAAAGCCCAATAGGAAGGCCCAACTCAAAGCCCATGTGAAATTAGGGTTTTCACATGAAATGACGATTAGGGTTAAGTGTTCCTACTTAACCCATTAAGGACTTAATCCACTATGGACTTAATCTATTAAGTCCAATATTGCTTTAGGTTAATTTGCAATTGATCATTAATTAATATTTTAAGTTTACTATCAAATTCCCGTACATGTCCCGATCAATTTCCCTAATTAGGGTTTTTAGCCATTAGGGTTTTCCGAAGCATGTTGGTTAATATACTTGCTCCTTTGCTCCTCGACTTCACTGTACTCTTCCTAAAGCCACCGTCATGTACATTGTTAATGCCATGCAATTTACTTATCAAAAAACTCAGTCCAACAACAACATACATAGCACATCGAAAATGGATATTAATTTTGTTCGTGAACAAGTAGCAAAAGGAGAAGTTCATGTTCTCCATGTTCCTTTTTGATGATTTCCAGGACAACCCTAGTATCCATCAACCTCCCGTTACGCCTGTAGGAGACTATTTGACTAGATTACCATTATTTTGTGTTGATTATACTTTTATATAAAAGTTATATCCTAGGCTAGCAATATTTTTCTTAGAAACACTTTTCATTATAACAATCTTGGAATGTATATTTATATTAGATAAGTTAATGAGAGTAGCCATTAAGATTTCTACACTTTCACAATTGATAAAAATAAGGAACATAAAATGATCATAACATGTTTGAAATTTTTAAAAATAAAGATTTGAAACAATATGATACTTTGAAAATTCATGAAACATAAACATGATATTTAAAAGTATACTGGATAAATATGATATTTCATGTTTAAAAAGAATATGTACAGAATTCTCTTTCATAATAAAGATTAATAGGAGTTGAAAAGGCCAATGTGGGTGTGACTTCCTACGTAAAGACTTTGTCTCTTAGATTGAAGGTCTCGAGTTATAATCTAAATGTTCCTAATACTAACTTCTAACCATTAACCCCACCATTCAAAATAAATAAATAAATAAAAGGAGTCAAGAAAACAAACAATCTTTATTTTTCATGAGATCATAATTCAAACAAAACATCTACTAAAACACAAACTAAAATCGTGATACATATGAAATTGAAATCATATGTCAATGTCAACCATCGTCAACAGTCAACGCGACAAATAACTTTAGAAAACTAAAGTCCTCTCAATGGCCAATGAATGTGATGAAGAAAAGGTGATGATAATCTATGAATAGCATGTAGAAGGAGAAAGCTTCAAGCTAAAACCATCCAATGAAATAATTGTTTGGACGAACTTTAATATGTTTCTATATGAATATTTTGTGTTTGGACATCTTCCTAATAAATAAAAATGATTTTGTTATTTGTCATTTTCTAATATATTATGTTACGTGTCATTTTATGGTTTTTCTATTTTATTAAATTAAATATAGTATTTAAATATAATACATAATAATAAATGCATATTAATTTCATTAATAAACATTATTTATAATTTCAAAATTATTAAATCAAAGCCTTATTAGTTTCCTTTGTTTATTTATCTAAATTGTTTGTTTAAATTTAAAAAAGAAAAAAACAATTTAATTTTAATAATTCAATATTTTTTTCACTTTTCTTATAAATTCAAACTTTTAAAATGTTCAGAATTTTATATTTAATTTTTCTTTTATATGAAATCATATAATACATGATCTCACATCTAATATATTATAATTTATAATTAATTTGTAACTAAACTATAAGTACATTGCTTTCAAAAATATTTTTTAGGGATTCAATAATCAAAAGAAAATAACACAAATAGGTAGTAACAAACTCATCAAATATGGGATGACTTCTTTTTATAATTGAAGGTATTCATGAACATCTAATTTAGGAATAAGAATATAATTTGTTTGAAGGATAGAACTTGCTTGAACAATTCAACAATAAAAAGTACTCAAGGTTAAAAAAGTCTAAATATTGTTAGCTAGAATCCAACGCTATTTGTATTATTAATAGATAGTAAAGCTTTTTATGTCATTGTGAAAAAACATTTAAGGTGTTTTATATAAATTAGAGGAAAATATGTGTGTACACACAAAAAAAAACAAAAAAAAAATCTCTATATTTTGGCTCTATAGATAAAATAGTCATCCCTAATTTATTTATTTATTTGACAATTTTACCATTAAAACCGGTACACTTGCAAAATAATCATTGTAGCCGGTTAGTGTTAATTTTAAGGGTTAAATTGCAAAAACAAAATCATGGATGATTTTTCCGTTAATAAGAATAAAGTTTAAGGACTTTTCTAGAGATTTTCTTTTTTATAAATACTAAATTTATTTGAAGAAAATTTTGTATTTATTTAATAAAAAACTCAAAAATAAAGATATTTTTTTTATTAAAAAACATAATAATGATAATTTACATATCATTTTTGGATTTTTTTGTGATTCTCTTTAATAAATATCATTACTACAGTCATAAAGATACCATCTGTATTCTATATATACTTAAGAGGACTTTGTTGATTTGCGCAGCGAAAAGTACAGTTATAAACCAAATGCTACTTCATTATTGAATTTTTAGGTATTAAGCGTAAAACGTTTACCATAAAACTACAACTTACTAAATATCATTTCACAATCAAACGACACATCAGAAAATAAAAGCTTATCAGAGGCTGATATTCCTAAATATAACTTATACTATGTGGCTTAGAAACGTAGTTCTTACAAAAAAATCAACAAAAGTCTGTTTTTATGTTCATTAATGTCTCATATTTGTCAAAAAAATTCCATTTTAATCTTTTATCATGGTTTGCACCCTCTTACGCAATCATTATTGTCATAAAAACCCTCATATTACACATCACTATCACCATACTCTATCACCACTGCCGGCCTTTGCGAAAAACAACACCTTCTTCACCACAAAACACTAGCAGCCTTACTCAGCACCATATCCAACTCACCTTCTACATTCTTCATCTCCGACCCCCACCCCCATCATCCACCTATGTTCTTTCTCTTCACAACTTGATAAAAAGTCCAACATTACAAAACTTACCTAAATGAACACATATATGGACTTATGACATTACCACACATTTCATGTTAATATCAAGGCTTTATGGAAATAACTTTAATATAAGAGTTGCAATAGTTATAAAAACACATGCTAAACATATTTGCTATATCCTGATTGATTTCGGTGTTGTAGACGTTTCGAAATACGATTCTTTTTTAGAGCAAGAAGATGAAAAAACAGTTTTTGTTTGACTCTGTTTTTTTTTTTTTTTTTTTTTTTTTTTTTTTTTTTTTTGTAATAGAAATCGTAATTCTTTAGAATGAGTGGATGAAAAATCCTCTTATCAGCTAACTGTTTTTGGTTTGCTAGTGTTTAGCTAGCCTTTAATGTCATATAGTTGCTCAAAAAAAGAGACTTTTGTTTATTTTTTGTAAGAAGTGTGTTTCTATATCACATACATCACAGAGCTCTATTTAATAATTATATTTAGATAATATCTTAATGATTGTAGTAATGATATTTATCATGATTCTAAAAAGCATGTCATGGCGCACCACCAGATATGTCATGGCGTGAGACGTGTTATAGCCGTTACGAAAACGTACAAGACGAGTCTGATAAGCGTGACATCCAAATAATGTGTCAAAGTGCGTCTTATCGCGTTATGACGCAAGTTTTTTCAAGCCGTAATTTTTGTTTTTTTTTTATTTTTCTATTTGAACTAAAATAATTGAGCTTTTGTTAACTTTTTTTTATATATAAATATTAATATAAATTTCTAAATAGTTGATATATTTGACAAAAATAAATAATTATATGATTTGTCTTTTTTAATGTATATAAAATAATTACGCTTTGAAAAACATTATGACTCTTCATGGCTCGTCATCACTTAACTTTAACATTATCGTCAAGCTCACACCTTACGTTATTTTGAACATTGATATTTATTAAAGATGATCACAAAAAAATCCCAAAAATGATATATAAATTATCATTATCGTGTTTTTAAATAAAAATAAAAGATGAGTTTTTTTTTATTAAAATCAATGTAAATGATAACTTTATTTTATGTTTTTTCATAAATAAATATACGTTTTCTTCAAGCAAATTTAATATATATATATATATATATATATATATATATATATATATATATATATATATATATATATATATATATATATATATATATATATATATATAACAAGAAAAGTCTTTAAACTTTAATTTTATTAATGAAAAAGTCATCCATGATCTTTTTTTTTTTGGCAATTTGACCCTTAAAACAAACACTAACCGGGTACAAGTATTGTTTTGCAAGTGTTTATCGGTTTTAATGATTAAATTGCATCAAATGAATCATGAGTGAATTTTTTATCAATAGAACCAAAAGTATAGGGACTTCTTTTTTCCATATTTGCCTAAACTAGTTGGAACAAATGTACCATAGATTATGATTATTAAAAACAAATTTTATTTTGTCTAAGAATTTTTTGCATATCTTTAGAAAATTTGAAAAATAAATGTTTTAACTTTTTTACTTTTGAAAATTTTAGAAGAGCTTGATAAAATTAAACTTTTTCCTTGTTAGGTGTTTTGTGATTTTTTTTATCAATTGTTTTGCTTGGCTTAATGAATCACTTATGTAGTTGAGCCAAAATAGAAATACATTATGTTTTTTTTAGGGATTGTGTTTTTTGAAAACTTATTGGTGTAACGTAGGATGTGAAGAACATAACAAGCTTCGGTTAGACTTACAATGTGATTTATTTGTATGTTATGGTTTCTTACACAAATATTTATCATGCAAAATGTGGTTTATATATAGTTTTAGTTATTTATTGATTCAAGTATGTTTTATGATAAATATAGTTACATGCAAATGTTATTTGGACTTGTTTTATATACTATGTGACTTATTGGGATGACACTTTAAGTGCAATCATGTGAGTTTAATGGGTGTGAACATGACAGATGTGTGTAATCGTTCACTTATGTGTAACACGAACTCCCTAGACTCAAAGCTTACCCAATTAGAACTTTAAATATACACAACCTAGTAAATTATTTAACAAGTGGAAGTAGAAATGAAAAAGAGAAGACTTAACCGGCAAGACGATAGACGAGTTTCGTGAAGACATAATACATGAAGCTCTTCAATTGACAACCCTTTATTGCTTCGATTATAGTTTAGACAATAATAAGAGTAAGAATTAATCATAAAAAATGTTAAAATAATTATTATTTTTCTATTTACTATCTTTGTAAATTTGGATGTTACAAGTTGGTATAAAATGTTGATGATTTTGGTGTCACCATGTTATTTTAAGTAATTGAAACTAACATGTGAGCTAAAGGGCTTCATAATTTGTACTCATATATATATATATATATATATATATATATATATATATATATATATATATATATATATATATATATATATATATACGGGGTTGTGCAGAGTGCACACATGTATAAGATCGAATTAGAAGTCGGTTCGATGACTATTCGGGGATCCAGGGGCAGCGCCCTTAACGGGGTCCAAGGGGCAGAGCCCCTGGATGGGGTGAGTATGGTAAGACTAACGAAACTCGTTAGTTTTGGTAACCATAAATCCTCATTAAATCCATATTACCATGACTTGCTTCCAAAGCAACTAATAATAGCCTAACCCTAATGAAACCCTAATCTTTTTTAATATATAAACAGTTCTTCCTCTTTAGAAGAGGGTTACAATCTTAAGCTCTCGTTTTTCATCATACTTTCACAGAATCCTCCAGCATATTGGCTTACGATTTCTGTACCTTGAATCGTAAGTGTCCACTTGGATTATCCTAGACTGAATTTCTTGTAACCCAGGCATAAGGTAGAAATATCAATTTGGAAAGTGATATCACGATCCAAGTTGGTATCCAGATCTCCACCACAAACCCTAAATTTTCCCTACATCAAACTTGTGTTTAAGCAGATTAGGAGTTTTTGTGAACACTTAAACTTATACCAAAGTAATGAGGGGTAATCCAATGACTAATTTGGAACACAACTCTCTTGTAGTTATCACATTTTCACAAATATTTGGGACAAAGTCACCTCGAAGAAGCAGACAACCTAATTGGAATTAATGTCACTACACTATGAAGAGTACCAGAGACTCCTCTAAATCCTATTATGGGTGTGACCACGAAAGAAGAGAATGGCGAGGAATAGGAAAAGGAAGAAGAGTTGTAGCAATTAGTGAAGGTTCAATGGAAGTATAGTAAATGATCAAATGTGATTATGAAAACTAGGGGTGTTCATCGGTTTAAATCCAATGGATTTCGATGGAACCGATACAATCCAATCATCCATTGGATTTTGGATTTTGGATTTTGTCAACTAATCCAATCCGTATTTGTATAAAAATATAAACTAAACTGACCCACTTAGATGTTGGATTGGATTACTTTTATCCACTAGATATTTTTGATTTGTTTAATAAAGTGCTTATCTATTATGCAACTAATTTTAATATTTTTGTATTGAATAACCAAATATAACTATGATAACTAAATATAAAATCGTTATTGGTTGGATTTGCTTCTGTGTAAGTATAAGAAAAATAAGATTGTGGAATCGATATTGGATACTACTTTTTGGATCATTTGAAGTTTTAGAAATATGATAAGGTGTTTGGAAGAAATAAGTTCAAGAAAGAGTTGATTCTTGACTCTGTTAAGGAGTTTTCGTTCATTTGGTTCAAAAGTAGAAACCAAAAAATTATAATTTCTTGGTTTTCTTGGTTAAAAATCCAGTCAATGCCATTACTTTGTAAATTTTGGTATTCTCTAGATTCTTGCTAGAGCTTTTTGATGCATTAAGTTATTCTAAAAAAACTAGAAATAAACCCACACATAATTACTCTAAATAAGACTAACAAAGTAACATCAACTTCAAGTTTTCAACTTAATTATTTATTGAATATACAATAATAGTAACTGGATTTGGATAATAATACTGGATTTTTATTGGATTAAATTGGATGTATAATTGGATCGCATCGTTTCGTTTATCCATTGGATTTTCAGGATGATCCAATAACTGATCTGTAACGTCCCAAATTCCAGAATAAAATTTTTCATTTTTAAAAGAAAATAAACACCCTCTTGATGAAGTTAGTTTCAAGCCAAACCATTTGCTCATAAATCATAATTCAAAATCAGAGTTATAAGGAAAACATTGTGGAATCTCGAATCATTAAGTGGCTGATGTGCTTGTATACAGTCCCGCCTTCGCCGTCCGATAAGCACCTTGAGCTCTTGAGTGGTTTATGGACCTAGGGTTTGGTTTTGTTCCCTTTTGATCCATGAAAATACATAAAGCGTATGACTTTATCATTTAAGACGTCCTTTAGGTTTCAGATATGAGAGTTGGACATTTGTTCTTAAGGTATTAAGGTCTTAATATGAAAGTTGACAAGCAACATGATTACATAGGGCATAATCCTTGCTATGCAGCTTGTAACCTAGTTTTTCCCCATTTTTTCCATCGGAAAGATCTACATGGTGCGTAGAGAAAGAGTACGCATGGCGTATCTCTAGAAGACCAGCTTTTGGTCAAGGTGGATGTTAGGTCAAGAGGGTAGGTCCTAAGTCCTAACCATAGAAGGGTAAAATGGTCTTTTAACCATGTAATTCAATCATAAACCAAGACTTTTATTGCTTGTTACCTAATTCTAATTAGGGTTTTATGATGTGTTTTTCAGTGTGGGGAGTTTAAGTCTAGGCGGAACGGGTGTGTGATTTAGTTATCTGACTTCAGATTGAGGTAAGTCTTCCCACTATACTTATGGGTCGAAGGTACCAATATCAGCCCACTGGATTATGTTATGTAGAATGCTATCTGTCTTTGTGATTCTTGCATGTATGACTGAGTTGAAATACACCCCAAGGCTAGGCATATTATTGTATGTTTGGGTTGAGATATACCCCATGGTTGGGCCTATTGTTGCATGTTTGGGTTGAAATACACCTCAGGGATAGGCCATGATTGTTTGTTAGGTTGGAACATACCCTAAGGATGGGCCCAATGATTGTATGACATGTGGTATCTTAGGGAATTCACTAAGTTTTGTGCTTATGTTTCATTTTTATGTTTCAGGTACTTCTAGTTCGAAAAGGAAGTGCCCGACATGATCCTACAACATCCCATTTTTTATTCCGCACTGACTTTTGATTTCACTATGATATGTGGGATACTTTGTATTAAGTTATTTTGGAACAAATAATTGATATTTTGGGTGTTTAACAAATATAAAATAAAATTCCACTGTGTTTGGGATGTTACAAGTTGGTATCGGAGCCTTGGTTTGAGGGATTCAAGTATAATTTTGGGAGTGCCGGAACTCAAACTGAGGAATTGGTAATCTTTTCAAAAAGGAAAAATGAAATTTTCTAAAAAGTTTTACAAAGAAAAAAGGGTATGATGCATGCAATTAACTGAGCTCAAGTAAGTGATTCCTAAAATACTCAAACCAATGTATTATGACTAGTATGTCTGATATGTAAGCTGCATGCTGGAGTAGGGATAAGGATACCTTCAAGAATCGTATGTTAGAATTTCTTGATTTGTGTAATGCCTTATAGCTGAACAGGAATATGTATTATTCGGATTAATAGCGACTCGGTAAATTGTTAAGTGTGTGCTTTAAATCTTGTATAGAATTAGGATTATATAGCCCTAGAATCATTGGTTTAGCCATATTTCATGTTCCTTGTTAAGTTATGGGCTTAGGGAAGAATCATTATTCGAAATTCTATGTGGTCTCATCTTGTGTACAATTTGTATACATAAGGCAACCAACGATGTTGGTTGAGGTTCCTAGTATTGTACAGACTGGCGAGTTGGGAATTCTTAGGAGATCCTAGGAAATGCCATAATGGGATTTGTATGTTACTTTAGCATAGGATTTTTATGTTTACGGATTTATTAGGTTGACTTATATGATTCAGGATGGTTCTTGAGGAAATTATGGATAGGTATGGAATGTAGTATTGGTCTTGTACTAGTTAAAGCATAGGATATGTACTCAACTCAAGGATGGTTTCGGAGATTCTAAGGATCCTGCAGCTTGGGAGTTCCCTTAAGTATATTTAATAATCTGTATGTTTTTTTCCAGTATGGTGACCACTTGAGGAAGAGCTCATGGTTACGGTTCTGGCTCTGGTGCAAAACAAATTGGTGAGCGACTGCGCGAGCTTATCAGATTATACATTACTTATAGTATTATGGAGGCCACACCCTTGATTTTTGATAGCATCAAGGAGGGATTATGGAGCTTTTGGATGAGTGACTCGGGGCCTCTCGGGTTGAGACCGCAACAGGAAACTTAAGAGCACGAGATCCTTCTTTTCGGTAGTTCAAGTCATGTGAAGCTTCGGAGTTTTTTGGGGCTAAGGACCCCATTGCTAGTCACCGATGGATCGCTGACATGTAGAATTCTCATCTAATGAGCTTCTTCATTGAGAGATCGAATGTAGGGTTTTCATCCTGCCTTCTAAGGGACCTAGCCCGTGATTTGTGGGAGGAGGTTTGTCGTGGTTTATGGATCTGCGACTATGATGGCATGACTTGTGAGGACTTAGTGACTACGTTTCATGAGGAGTTTCCACACGCGATTGAGGTGCAACAGCTGGTGAAGGAGTTTTAGGACCATTGCCTAACTACTGAGATTGTGGCGGTGATCACCACCAAGTTCCAAGAGAGGGCTTTGTTGGTTCCTCAGTATGGTATGGGTGAGAAGATGAAGAAGATGAGATATCATGATATGTTGGGAGATGATATTAGAGAGTTTGTGAGATTGTCGTAGTACAAAACCCTTAATGACATGATTTCGAGAGCCTGGGAACAGGAGATTGAGTTAAAGCTTCAGGGAAAGCGCAATCTGGAGCAGGTACAAATAGCAGTGTTCTAGGAGAAAGGCCCAAGATTACTGATTATCATCCTATGGGCCAACAGAGACAGAGTCTTTGTGGCAAGTGCCACAATCCGCATGGCGGGCTTCTTGAGCTGCAGACGTGGGTTGTTTCAGATACGACCATATTGAACATTTGAGTAGGGATTGCCCTCAGGTGTAACATCCCAAACGCCATTATAATACTTTTTTCATTTTTTAAAAACCATTTTAAAAAACCATACTTCATACAAGACATTGTTTCCGAATCATAGTCATAAAACCAGAGTATAATGACATCTCTCAAATCATAAAAATCCATAGGATGATGTGTACGATTAATCCTATGCCTTCCCTCGATCTTCCAAAGTACCCGAAACATTGTAATCCACAAATGTAAGTCCAAGCTTACTGAGTTCCCCCAAAATACTCCACACAATAATACAATAACAGTTACATTACATGCATATAGGGTTTGTTAGCATGTGGCCTCAACCAACCATCTAGGATTTGTTGGCATATTACCTGAACTCAACCATCCTGGATATGTTGGCTTATAGCCTCAACACCACCATCCTGGTTTTGTTGGTCTACCATTCGAAGCAATACCACCTCAACCCACCGTCCAGGGTTTGTTGTCTTGCCACCTCAACCAAACCACCAATATGTCGACATATGCAACATATAAACAACAATTAGAAGGTACGGGTAATCATACATATCGACCAATCTAACAGATCTCTACAGCATAGCAACATACTACATATATATTAGGATATATAACACAACTTGGTGGGCCAGATTTGGTGCCTTTGACCCACGAGTATAGTGAGGAAAACTCACCTCAAAGTCCAGAAGATAGGTGAACTAATCATTGATCCAAATACCGGCTCTACAAGTTACCTAATCATCAAACAAGGACCAAGTCTCAATATACTACTCCAATTACCCTATATGACCTAAAGTCAAACTTGGTCGAAGCTAACGGTTAATGGTCAAAATGTGAAAAGTATATATTCAGCCCGAGCATGCCCAACATACCAGCTCTACGCCCAACATAGAGTCTAAGATGGAAATTATGGGGAAATATGGCTCTAATCCTTGCGTAAGGAAAGTTACACCTTGGATACTCCCAGAAATTTCAACTTAATCATTAAGTCATAAATTCAGACCAATATCCATTCCAACTTCCTGGTCTTTCTTCTCCCAAACGTCCTAATGGATAAAGTCTAAGACTTTATCCATTTTAATGCATACCAAAGTTAGAATATCATAATCTTAGTTCAAAAGTCACCCAAATCTCCATAACTCCTACATGGATGAATGAGAGTGACCAACCTCTCATTTTATAACTTATCAAGCCTAAAAACTTCTTGAAAGGATACTCCAATGGTCTGGAGTAGCTTATACTCATATACACCATGGTTATGGAGACATACAACATGAAAACCTCAACGAAGCTAGATCTAGAAAAGAAACACATTAAGATAGGAAATTTATGCCACTTGGAGATGTATGAGGGAATGGACCTTTTGGATCCAATGTTGATTTGAGCTTCTAAGCAACCCCACCACCTTCTTCTTTCTTAAAAAGCACACAAACACAATCTTAAACTCACAAATACACCAAAAGGGAACTAGGGTTTCAAAGGGAAAGTTTAGAGGAATGGAGGCAGTGAATGGAAGGGAATAAAGAGAGTTAAATCCCTTAATAAGGATCAAAACCCCGAAGTTAAGGTTTGGACTCTGAGAAAGTATGCATTGTATACTAAGATCTATACCCAACATAGATCATTTAAACTCCACTCCAAGTTTCTCCTTCTACGCAGTGCATAGAAGACTATATATTCCCTATGAAGATCAAAATATAACATTACATTTTAAAAGATAAGGAAAGGAATTTACATGCAAGGATCGGCTGTTATAATTTTCTCCACTTGAATCAGACTTCTTCCTCAAAGTATGATGCTACGAATAAATCTGGGTAATGTTCACATGTCTCCGCCTCGGGTTCCCAAGTCCACTCAGAACCCACCCTTTCGATGTCGCCACTGGAACTTGACCAAAGGTACCACCTTATTACGTAAGGCATTCACCTTTATGCCTGGAATCATAATTGGTCTCTCTGTATAATTCAGGTTCTCATCGACCTGAATGTCATCTAAAATGAACCAACACTGAATCATCAACAACACACTTTTGAAGCCGAGAAACATTAAAGATGTTGTGAATCTGATTAAGCTCCTCAGGTAGATCCACTTGATAGGACACCTTGCCTACTTTGGACACTACTCGGAACGGTCTGAAAAATCGGGGAACCAACTTGGATCTCTTTCTAAATCCATATCCCCCACTTGAAACTCTACCTAGGATCGTTGTTTTTCGGCATAGTTCTTCTGTCGACTCTAGGTCCTCTGTAATTTCTGTCTGATCTGTTGGATGAGCTCCATCATCTGAAGAACCACCTTAGTCCTTCCCATGATCATATAGCGACCTGTACCGAAAAAACTGGTGTAAGAAACTTCCTCCCATAGAGAATCCCGTATGGTGGTGCACTAATACTAGACTGATAGTTTTTGTTGTAAGGAAACTTTGTTAGGGGAAGGTAGGAGTCCCAACTCCCACCGATATCGACGAAACAAGCCCTCAACATATCGTCGATTGGCCAAATGGTCTGCTCAGTATGACCATCAGTCTGAGGGTGATAAGAAGTGTTGGAATGCAACCTCATACTCAGCTCCTCATGAAACTTCTACAAAAATCGAGAAGTAAACTGAATATCAATGTCAGATACAATAGAGACCGGTACACTGTGGCGAACAAAAATATCGCGCACACACATGTCGACCAATTTCTTGGCTGCATAACTCTCCCGAATGGCAAGAAAATGGGCACTCTTGGTCAAACAGTCAACGATAACCCAAATTACATAAAATCCCTTAGTCGTCCTCGACAACTTGTTGATTAAATCAATAGTGACAGGCTCTCACTTCCACGTGAGCACCTCCAAATACTAAAGCTTTCCCTGCAGCCTCTTGTGCTCTCCCTTAAACATTAGGCAATTTAAGCATCTCTCCACAAACCATGCTCTCTCCCGCTTCATGTCGGGCCATCAATAACTAAGCCTCAAGTCCAGATACATCTTTGTGGCTCTAGTATGGATCCATAACCTAGACTTGTGTACCTCCTCCATCATTGTCTATCAGACCCCTCCGGAAAATGGGACCCAAACCCAACCACATTGGCTTAGAAGTCCATGACCATCAGTAGAATATTTATCAATCTTACCTTTGATCCTTTCCTTCTTCCAATTTTACTTCTTGACTCCCTCAACTTGAGCCTCCCTGATCAAATCCAGAAGTGGGAGCCAATGGACATCCTCAAATAGTGCTCACATATAGAATTACTAGTTGCCTTGCGGCTCAAGACATCGGCGAGCACATTATCCTTCTCTGGATGATAAAGAATCTTTGAATCATAATCATTGATTACATCAAGTGTAACTCCCGCATCTTTGGGATAGACAAAATAAATAATAATCAAAATTCAAATCCTCGATTAGGATTATCATTAGTTGTGTGCATTCCAGATTATGTATTATCAAGCCATTTTAGTAAATTATTGATAAATGACGAAATGGAAATCTTGATAGAATATTATTTAGGACAAATAATCTTGACGGAAAATATAAGGTTTGTGATATGAATCTCATACATATAAAGCATACTTAAATCCAATTTTTTACGCAGAAGTTATAGACTTTTGAAGTTTCATGACCAATCAACATATCGTAAATAATTAATCGGAGATAGGTTGCTTATTAGCATAAGTAACCTAAACGAAAGACATAGCAATCATCAAACCGAGAGCATGCATATAGAGAAGACTCAAATCTGACTTCATAATAGGAAGCTATGATTTTTCTAAATTCCAGTATAGCAGTGTGCAACACTAATATCAACTTTTAGATGGTTCATTGTTAGCCAAAACAATCTAAACAAGAACCAAAGGTTTTGTTAATAGGAACTCGAAAATATAAAGACAATCAAGAACGAGCATCAAAAGAAAGAGTTATGAATTTTTAACGGACTTTACCAATTTAATCATGTTAAAATTATAATTTTAAAAATAAATTCAAAATTAGTCGACGAAGTCTCAACATTAGTTGTAGATCTCATCGATAGCTACGTATGGATAGCAAGCCCATCAAAAACAGAGCTCGTATGAGAAAGTTATAAATTCTTTAAGAAAAACAACAAATTCCACGTGCAGGTGCACATACAGACAGCATGTGTGGCACACACTGACACACCACCCAGAATGCGACACATGGCACCATGAAAAAGACGACACGTCACCTTCTTCTGACCAAATGCACGGCGTGCACCTTATCTATGCACAATGTGCACTCCAATTTAGGTTATACAAACCTCCAAAAATCAGTTCATTCATCACACCATTCTCCCAGATTCTCTTTGGTTCACCTTATAGATTTTAGCCCCTTTTACTCCCAAGTTCCTTACCCCTTCGGTGCAGCCTTTCCATGTCAGATAGTCGGTGAATAGAAGCTCCTAGGTATGAGTTTTGCACACATAATTCCTGGTTTTCATTAGATTACTCTGTAAGTTAAGTTATGCTTATTTTATGTTAAGTGTAACTTTTAATTATAGTCATAAGTAGTTATTATGAACCTATAATTAAGATTTATCATTGATTTCAAGTCATTATGTTGTTTGATCTACTTTCAGGAGTGATGTCTAGGTTGGATTTCCTGAGGTGTTTAAAGTGGGATTTCCAAACAGTTACCATGTATACCGAATGGACCCTACCCGATATGATCCTACCTGGTTATTCCTTCCTTCATAGATCTTGATGTAGACATTAGGATTAATAAGGAACTTATACTATAATTATTATAGTCGCCATGATTATGAAACTAGACTAAGGCTTAGTGCTTTATATGTCTAGGTCTCTTTGGAAGTGTGAAGTGAAATGCTGCTGAAATTGTCGGTCACACATTTTATCAAGTGAGTGCATAGCCTCTTTCATGAACATTATTTAATAGAAGTATTAATTAAAATTATTAAATAATTATTAGAAGTCATATGTGAATAATATTCTTATTGCCTAGATTATATGTTAAGATATATATATATATATATATATATATATATATATATATATATATATATATATATATATATATATATATATATATATATATAACATGCTATGTGCAAACTAGATACAGTTCTATTTTATGTTAGCATAAGTAGATAATACTATATAATAAGATTAGAAGTAGCATTGTTGAGAAGATAAAAGAATAATAATACCTAACTACTTTGTAGGGAATATATATATATATACACACACACACACACACACTAAAGTTAGGTTAGTGTCACCTAAGAATAGAGTTGGTATTTGGAATTGTTTACGGGCATTGTAATCTAGACTAGGGACAAACCTAGACTTATGGAAGATATCTAGTTCAATTAAGTTTGATCTTGGGTAGAATCATTAGGAGAATGTGCGTAATATAGGAACGGAGAGTAAAGTTATGTTCTATGACACTTTTTGGTGTCGATGTATGGTAGCTCCATACCGGAGTACATATCAGTATTCCATCATGGGATGAACAGAAATGATGGGTCCCAATCAGACAACTATTAATGGTATGTCTCATCATCTCCCAGAGGAGGATGACAACACCTGACCATTCTAGAGGGTCTAGTGAATTATGTTGCTAATGTTGGATCATAAACTACAAAGATAGATGAAAGGTAAAATCATATTCATAAAAATAATCAAATGGCTCATGTGCCTTTATGACTTACACTGACCAAAGAAGCCCCTGGATGTGAAGTCAAACCCTTTAAACGATTAATCGTGTAAGATAAAACTTCTTGATAATCATGGACTAGGATCTACGAGGATCGATTATGACAGGTAGAAGGTTCTAAAGATAATTAAACCTTATTTATACTATTTGATAACCGTTGGTTTTGCAGGTATAATAATTAAGGAATATTATCATTAAAATATTATGGGATTGAAATCCATCTATATCTCACCAGGTTTCCCAACCTGACCCACTCAGTTTATATGCATCACATGTTTCATACTTAAGCTACTGAAACTTGATTAGGATGCTGAGTGGTTAAGAGATAACATGTAATAGAGTTCAGGACCATCAAGTCTTTAAGTTGTAACTTATGTATATGTATTGATTATTACATCCTTAGGGTTTTAACATTTTAGAAACAAACATTTGTAATCAAAATGATCTTTTGTACTGGGATTTCTGCAAATATAGATAAGTGATTTTTAAAGCGTAAATAAAGTTTTATTTGGTTCTGAAAATCAGAGAATGTCACAGTTAGTATCGGAGCATTAGTTTAAGCGACTAGGAATAAGGATTTATATCTCAACTTAAACTTATAATGCTAAGCGGTGATGGTGAGATACGTGTCCAGAACAACTTAGGTTGTATACCTAAATAGACACATGCACTAGCATAATTTAGGGCAAATGGCATAAATAACATTATATGCTAAATAGGAAATATTTATATAGCATAACTTAGTTTGAATACCTTACTTGCTATAATATGTACTAGCATACTTTAGGAATAGATGCCTTATATGTTAACTGGTATGTAATAGAGCATACCTTAGGTGCTTACCCAGATTGCTATTATGATAAAAGTTAAGGTCTGTTGGTGAACCAGGAAACTTATGTGTTCAGTATTCTAAATGTATCATATTGTATTAGAACTGGCATGTGACATTTCAAAGTGATAAAGAGGACATATGTATCTAAAACATAAATAAAACCTTCTTCAATATAATTAACTCACCTCTTAGTACACTAAACACCTGCTTGGGTGTATAGAACATCCTGGTGAGAACACATACCAGATTGGGAACAATAATGGAAACCACCATATTGAGCATCGTGTGAGCGAGAAGTAACAAGAATTTGTGCCAGTAGCTGAACACGTCACAATGGCAGGAGTTCAAGTTATGATTTAGGCAATGTTTTCTGAACATACGGAAGAGATTAGACAACTAATATGATAGAATAGGAAAGAACCTACTACATTGGTTGTAGAACCAGTTTTGAATAAAGAAATGTCCAAGGAAAGAGGCCATAGCAGGAATGTAGAACCCTAGAGGGTTAGAAAGAACAACACCCAAAAAGAGGTGAATAGAGGTGGATGCAAGTATGAATACTTCATGGAATCCTAACCACCAAGCCTTTCTGGTGAACCAATGCTAGTAGCAGTCATGGATTGGATCTATGAAATGGAAATGGTGTTTAAAAGTTATGACTGTAGTGACTAACAGAAAACAATCTTAGCGATTAGACATCTAAAGACTGGAGTCATGAGCTGGTGGAAATGGTTAGTTGGCGCTAGGACAAAGGAGAAAACAAGGAAAGAATACTGATCAGAGAGAGACCTTTTGGAAATAGCTAATGAATTCCAGAACATAAAGAAATGAGAGATGAGCGTCAGAGAGTACACTGCAGCCTTCATTGAAAAGATGGAATTAATCCCATATCTAGTTCATTCTAGAATCTCCAATGTAGAAAAGTTTTCTAATGGATTACCAATGGACTTTAGTCCTTTGGTGAAAAACGCTAACACCTTGGAATCAGTCGTCCAAGTGGCCAGATCCTTGGAATTCATAATCGAGGGGAGAATCGCCACCAAGGAGGAAGTTAGAGAAAAGAGGAAGGGTAAAGAAAATTTGGAACCCAATAAGAAGGGTAGAATTCTAAAATATAACCCTAATGAAAAGAATCTCAGAGGTCGCAATGAAGCAATATGGTGTGATAAATGCGGAGGGAAGCATTTTGGATAATGCATGGAACAGGTGTGTCAAAAATGGTCACTATGCTAACCAATGTGCAGCCACTCATAAGGCATGTTTTAAGTTTGGAGTTAATGGGCATATTTCACAGGATTACCCAAGAAAGAAATATATTGCACCAGTTCTGCGGATGACTCTCATCACGGTAAAGGAGGAATCAGAAATCACTTCAGAGAGTCAATAGAAGGAAGCTGCTTATTCAGAAAATTAGAAACATAGAGTGGTTGTTCCACCTAGAAATAGTGTAATATGTGACCTGGTATAAGAGGCGTGGAGTTTAATAAGCTTTGAATACAATTATAATCATTTCAGAAGATATAAAAATCTCCAATTCTGATATACTAATTAATGTATTAAGTTGCTATGTGATTTCGTTCTTGTATGGTGACTTAGAAAACTGCAAGAAAATTTTCGGAAGAGTATGAGTAGGTGTGAAAGGTAGTAGAGGCCTATATCACCAGAAGCATAGGACTTGCACTTGGATTAGGACGAGTAGCAAGGTTACTAAGAAACTAGTATTCACGTCAAGTTTGTTCATTGATATCATTATCGTTGTTTCGGTAATGACTACGGAGACCACTTTCATTTAGACCATGACGGTCATAAAGAGCTGAGTCCAAACAATATAAATCTGTGAAATTAGTCAATTGGTTCTAAGAACCATGTCTTCTACAGTAACTAACCTTAGTCGACAAAACTGAGAAGGTGAACAAGGAAATCGACATAAAGATTGCATCTCTCAAAGAAAGTAACTGGTAGCTAGAAGTGCTACTTGCAATAATGTGGTTGTGCCACATTAGAACATGATGGTAGGCGAACAACCGATGGTTTTCCAAACACTATCGATGAACCAGATGGTGAGAAATCAAACAATGGCTTTCCAAACACCGCCACTGGACCAGATGGTGAGAGATCAAACAATGGCTTTCCAAAACCTCTGTTTGTGACAAACATACCCTTCAACACCACAATCCCATGTTATCAGCCACTTTCTTCAAATAATATCCCTTCTTACCCACCCAAACACTAACCTTCCTATTTGCACAACAAGCATTTTACAGCCCAAATCCTGGCCACTCCTCAGCATACAACAACATGCTCATGCAACCTTACATCACCACTCAGTTATGTAACCTACAGGTGCCAATTTATAGGGGTTGGGCCCAATTTAGAAAATTAGGCCATTAGTGAGCCACTAGTGGGCTTAGGAAGTCTACCTAGTATTGGGCCTTCCATGTTATGGTTTTGGGCTTTAGTTTTGGACCAAAATTAGATCACGGGTAAAATGGGCATTTTACCCTAAGGAGGGTTTTTGGTTTCTGGACTAAGTGTTATTTTGGTAATGTTAGCTTGGGGAGTCGAGAGATCAGCAGTTCGGGGATCTACTAGCTAGTAGCCAGAGGATTATCCATGAGATTCTGCTTTGCGAAGTGAGTTTCCTCCTGTTTGAGTGGGTCGAAGGAACCAATGTCGGCCTGTATTTAGTTATGTGTTTCCATATTACGATCTGATGTCAAGTTGTGCCCGAGGAATGTCTGTATGCTTTCCAGATTACGGTCTGAATCTAGGTGAACTTTGGTTTGATGTCAGGTGGGACCCGATGAAGCAATGCATGTTTAGTTATAGTTGTTGTCTTTGTGATTCTTGTATGTGCCTGTTAGGGAGGTGAGCGTGAGCAGGGTCCTGTATCTCATCACTAGCTGAGTGTGGACGGGGTTCTATATCTCATCATTAGTAGAGTAAGGGCGGGGCCCATGATAGGTGAGGCCTTAGGACTGGAATATATATAGTACTGTGAATGATTCTTTATGTGCTAGCATTATTATATGCTACTGTTTGTATGTGTAACACTCGTGTTTCTAGCCTAGGCATTTATATTGAGGTGATAGTCTAGTTTAACCTTTGTAACTCATTTTAAAGAAATGAAGAAGAATTATGTAAATATTATGTGAATTATGTGTTTTATGATTAATTATTAGGGTTTAATTAATTAAGAATAAAAATGAGCATCAAAAATAAATATTAGATAAAGATGATATCTTTACATAAAGTTGTAGTGGTCGAAACAAGGATTTTGGGAATATAAAGAATACCAAAATCCGAGTTATAACAAAGAAGTTATGATCTGTCGAAGTTTTGCGACAAAACCGACACGGTGGTGAATGTCGTAAAAAGTCAGTTTTTGATAAACTACTTTTTAGCCTTAGTGATCTAAACTAAAGTCGTAGTATTCGTTAAACCGAGAAGTTCAATAAATAGAACGCCCAAATCTGACTTCGTATGAGGAAGTTATGATTTTTCGAAGTTTCAGCTTAGTAGTAGACAACTAAAAACTCGATTTTAGATCGAGTGATTTTTAGCCGACACAACCTAAATGAGAATCGAAGGTCTCGTTATTAGTAGCACAACGGTAAAAAGTCTGACGAAAACGGAGGTCGGATGAAGAAGTTATGAATTTTTAATGGAATTCCTGTCCCGGTATGTTAAAAATAATAATAATAAACTAATGCTCTGATACCAACTGTGATATCCCCACAATCTCGGCCAGAAAAGACCAATTTTCATTTATGCTTTTAAAATAATTTTAGAGTAAATCCTTTTGATTTGAAAGAGTTGCGGAATTTGTTCCCAAAAACAAAACGTGATAAAATAATATTTACCAAAGCATTTCAAAAAAGAAATGTATTTTCATTATATATTCAAAACTCAGGATGTCATATTCCGATACAGACCATAAAGCATAAACGATAACATTACAAGTCATTCAAAAAATATATACATATACAGACTTGTAAACAAAATAACTTGATGATTCATCCATCTTATGTCATTGCGCCACTTCCTGTAATACAAATAAACTGAGTGGGTCAGACTTGGGAGTCTAGTGAGTATATAGGTTTTTTAACCCACAATAAATAATTATATTTAATTCCACCAACCACAATAACCCAATTACCCATTCCCGTTATTCTCACTTTACGTCCTTAAAACAACTAACACAAGGGACCTAGTCTTAGAATATTTCATCGCGACGACAACACATGCATTCGGGGGTTTCCCGACAATATATGTCAAATAAGGCAACCATGAGGGGGATGGAGTACAACGAATGAACACCCAAGTTCATTAACACCTACAGGTGGCGAACCTGCTAGCGTTCCATAGGACTGTCTACAAAAGTCTGTGGTCGTCATCTAAACTCCACTAGATGACTGAATCATAAACAACAACGAGACCTCTCATCTGTTTATCACACAACTATCTACCCATGTTCTACCCGACATATTAGTAGATAAAACCATATATTTTTATATATAGTTTAAAACCTGTATAGCATTCTCATTCAATACATATTCCAAACAACAAATGAGACACATACACATAACACGTGTTTCATAGAGAATAAATCATATCTATGAGATAGAAGAAAGTGAATATACATTCACGCATATAACAACAAAATATACACATAACACGTATTTTATATAAAATACTTCATAATTATGCGTTAGAAGAAAATAAATACATACTCACTTGATCAGAAGATGATCGGACAACACTACGGCTTATAGAAGTAGTATTATTCTGTAGATCTGGAAGATCTTTACAAAAAAAACCGGAATCCTCGAGGGCAGAGCTTCGGCTCAGAAATTGTACTTCTCGGATCTTCGGGGCTTCGGGACTTGCTTCGGGGCTCGCGAATGATACCGGGGCTTTGGGATAATTATTGCACGAAAAACGATGCAAAAACACGAGAAAAAGGGAAGAAATGAGTAAAGAACTCGGTTGCCCTCGACATCCTTTTATAGGGGCTGGAACTTCGAATTACGCTGGGTGTAATGAGGATCAGCTCGTTGACTCCCCCCCTTGGATAATATCGGATAATTTATATTTAAATTAAATTTCGAAAATATTTAATAAACTTCAAAAGTTCATATCTTCCTCATACGAACTCCGTTTTCGACATTCTTTATATCCACGCGTTGATGAGACTACGCTCTACAACTTTCGTTTAGACTCCGTCGGCTAATTTTGAATTTATTTTTATTATTTATTTTTAGTAGGCCGGGACAGGAAAACTCCGTTATAAATTCATAACTTCTTCATCCGACGTCCGTTTACGCCTATCTTTTTATCGTTTTACTACTATTAACGAGACCTTTGATTCTCATTTAGATTGTTTCGGCTAAAAACCGCTCGATCTCAAATCGAGTATTCGGGCTGCATACTGCTAGGTCGAAACTTCGAAAAATCATAACTTCCTCATACGAAGTCAGATTTTGGCGTTTTTTTATGCACACTCTTGGTTTAATGAACTCTACGAATTTCGTTTAGATCACTAAGGCTAAATACCGCTCTAACGTAAATTTCACTTTTTACGTCATTCAGCGTTGCCGGTTATGTCGTGAAACTTCGACATGTCATAACTTCTTCGTTATAACTCGGATTTCGACATTCTTTATATCTTCGAAATCCTTGTTTCGACCACTACATCTTTATGCAAAGATATCGGGCTTATCTCATACTTTAATTTTGATGCTTATTTTATTCTTAATTCATTAAATTATAATAATTAAGAAAATAAACACATAATTCACATAATACTCAAATATTTCATCATTAATACTTCAAAAAGAGTTACAAGGGTTAACCTAGACTATTACATCAATGATAATGCCTAGCCTGGAAACGCGGGCGTTACAATTCTCTCCCCCTTAGGATGATTCCGTCCCCAGAATCACACATCAACAAACAAATGCGGATAGCGACTCAACATGTCATTCTCCGTTTCCCAGGTGAGATTTGACCCATTCGTATGTTTCCAACGGACAAGCACTAATTCGACCATCGTGCATCGAAGCTTCTTAGTCTTTCGGTCAACAACGGCCTCAGGTTCTTCAATTAACCTCCTGTTTTCATCAATTCTCAATTCAGAAATTGGAATTATATCGGGAACTTCTCCCGTGAACTTCCTCAAATAACACACATGAAAAGTGTTGTGAATTCCATCCAGTTCTTCGGGTAATTCGAGCTTGTAAGCTTGGTTCCCAATTCTCTGAAGAACTTTAAATGGTCCAATAAACCTTGGACTCAACTTTCCCTTTTTACCAAATCTTATAAGTCCCTTCCACGGCTAGAATATAAGCAAAACCAAATCTCCAACCTCAAAAGTTATCGGTCTTCGCTTCTTGTCAGCATAGCTCTTTTTTACGATCCTGAGCTGCTAAAATTCTTTCCCCGATCACTTTCAACTTCTCAGCAGTTTGATGAACCATCTCGGGACCCATAAACTGCTTTTCCCCAAACTCAAGCCAACAAGACGGCATACGACACTTTTGTCCGTACAAAGCTTGATAAGGTGCCATCTTTATGCTTGAGTGGAAACTATTATTGTAGGAAAGTTCTACCAAAGGTAAATGTTCGTCCCAATTACCTAGGAATTCCAGGGTACATGCTCTTAGCATATCTTCAAGGGTTTGTATTGTTCTTTCACTCTGACCATCAGTCTGCGGATGGTAAGCTGTACTTAAACACAACTTGGTACCCAATTCCTCTTGTAGACTTTTCCAAAACCTTGAGGTGAAACGACTATCACGATCCGATACAATCATTAACGGAACACCGTGAAGCCTCACAATTTCCTTCACATAAGAATTCACAAGCTTTTCCATAGACCATTTCTCATTGGCTGCTATGAAATGCGCACTCTTAGTGAATCGATCAACGACCACCCAAATCATGTCGTGACCACTTTTTGTTCTGGGCAGTTTAGTGACAAAATCCATCGCACTGTCTTCCCATTTACACATAGGCACAGGTAAAGGTTCTAAATTCCCGTATGGTTTCTGATGTTGTGTCTTGACTCTCGCACAAGTCACACACTCGGCCACGTACTTTGCAACGTCAAGCTTCATCGTTGGCCTCCAGTAGTAGGGTTTCAGGTCCTTATACATATTAGTGCTACCAAGATGAATCGAGTACATGGTTTTGTGAGCTTCTTCCATCAGAAGATCTCTAATTCCTCTTGACTTAGGTACCCAAATACGATCTTGGAATACCTTCAGTCCATGAATGTTTGTACTAAACACCAACGTTTTGCCCAAATGTTCCTCCTTTCGGTCATTCTTCTCAGAAGCTTCCTCTTGAGCTTTCTTTATACTCTCCACAATTGTCAAGACAACTTCAATTGTCAAGGTTCTTGGCCTCCTTCTTTTAATATTGACTTTCCAACTGAGAGCATCAGCAACAACATTAGTTTTACCGGGGTGGTAAAGTATCTCACAGTTGTAGTCCTTGAGTAACTCTAGCCAGCGTTGTTGCCTCATATTTAACTCTTTCTGATTAAAGAGATATTGGAGACTCTTATGATCAGTGAAAAGTTTGCATTTCGCGCCATAGAGGTAATGCCTCCATATTTTTAGAGTGAAAACTACGCTGCCAACTCCAAATCATGAGTCAGGTAATTCTTTTCATGCTCCTTCAGCTGTCGAGACACATATGCTATCACCTTTACTCTTTGGGTCAAAACACAACCCAATCCAACCCCAGATGCATCGCTATAGACAGTGAAGTCTTCAACTCCATCAGGTAGAGAAAGTATCGGTGCCTCGCATAGCTTCTTCTTTAGCTTCTCGAATGCTTCTTTATGCTTATCACTCCAACCATAAGTAGCTCCTTTGTGGGTCAAAGATGTTAATGGAGTAGCAATCGAAGAAAAGCCTTGGATAAACCTTTGGTAATATTCGGATAATCCTAAAAAGCTTCGGATCTCCGTGGGAATTTTCGGTTGTTCCCACTTCACTACAGCTTCAATCTTTGCTGGATCAACCATTATCCCTTCTTGGTTGACCACATGACCCAAGAATTGGACTTCTTGAATCCAAAAATCACATTTGGAGAACTTTGCATATAGCTTCTCCTTCTTCAAGACTTCTAACACTTCTCGCAAGTGTCTGCCATGCTCCCCTTGGCTTTTCGTGTAAATCAGAATGTCATCTATGAACACTATCACAGATTTATCAAGGAACGGATTATAAACCCCGTTCATTAAATCCACGAATGTTGCGGGAGCATTGGTTAGTCCAAACGACATAACCAAGAACTCGTAGTGTCCATATCTAGTTCTAAATGCAGTCTTCTCAATATCTTGTTCTCTTACCTTCAGCTGATGATACCCTGACCTTAGATCGATCTTTGAGAAATAGCTCGAACCTTGCAATTGATCAAACAGATCATCAATCCTCGGCAACGGATATCTATTCTTTATTGTTGCCTTGTTCAACTCTCTGTAATCGATGCACATTCTGATACTTCCATCTTTCTTCTTCACGAATAACACCGGAGCTCCCCAGGGTGATGAACTAGGTCTAATGAAACCTTTGTCCAATAACTCCTGAAGTTGCATCATTAGCTCCTTCATCTCCGTCTGTGCGAATCGATAAGGTGCTTTTGCTATTGGCGTAGTTGCTGGTAACAAATCAATTCTGAACGCCACTTGTCTATCAGGTGGTAATCCAGGAAGATCTTTGGGAAATACTTCCGGATAATCACACATCACTTGAATACTTTGTATCACCTTCTCTTCTTTCTTAGCATCGATCACGAATGCTAAATATGAGGTACATCCCTTGGTCAAACACTTTCTGGCTTTCATTAGGGAAATGATTCCAGAATTTACTCAACGTTTATCCCCATACACCATAAACGAATCTTGCCCAGGTAGGTTTACTTTAACTATCTTCTTCTTGCATAAAATTTCAGCATCATTGGCGCTAAGCCAATCCATTCCCAACATGACATCGATACCATTAAGTTCAATAGGCAATAATTCCTCGTGAAACTTATTCCCACTCAAGTCGATTAAGATGTTTTTAATACGATGTCTAACATGTACAAACTTGCCACTAGAAAGTTCGACTAATAAAGCATTATCTAGTCTATCAATAGGCAAAGCTAGTTTTCTACCAAACTCATGCGAAATAAAGGAGTAGTTGGCTCCAGAATCAAACAAAATTTGAGCAGGTAATTCGTTTACGAGAAAGGTACCTGAAGCGACATCAGCTTCATCTTTAGCAACCTCAAGTGTCATCTGGAAGGCTCTCACCTTCGGCTTTGGTGGAATGTTGGGCTTAGTTGCCTCCTTCTTCTTCGGACAGTCTCTCAAAATGTGCCCCTCTTCATTACAACCAAAACATATCCTTTTGTTGGACGGACACTCATTGGAAAAATGCCTAATTTTTCCACACTTGTAGCAGGTTACATCCTCACTACATTTCCCAAAGTGCTTTTTCTTGCACTTCTCACACCATTTCGCTTCGCCTCCTTTTACTCCAAACTTTTTCGAATCATACTTCGAAAATTTGCTTTTCTTATTGGAACCTGAAGTTCCTTCAAACTTTCTCTTCTCGCCAACTTCAACCTTGCTGGCGGATCTTCCCTTGATCATGTCCTCAACAGACTTGGCAGCCCAAATAGCCGCCTCTAGAGTAGGTGCATGACGAACTGGCACTGCGTACTCCTATGAGAGTCCATTTGGTACCGGTCAACCTTTGTCAGCTCATCTGGAATGATGCGCAAGGCAAACTCCATCTTGTCTGTAAAGTTATTAGTGTATTCATCAACTAACATGCTGCCTTTCGTCAATGTCAGAAACTTATTCTCGAATTCCAACAGATTTTGAGCAGAACAGAACTTGCGCTTAAACTGCACCAAGAATTCTACCCATGTCAATTGCAGTGGCTCATTAGGGCTTAAAGTCTTCCCTAGAGTGTTCCACCAACGAACAGCTCCACCTCGAAACTGACGCACTGCATAGGTAGTCTGCAACTTGCCTCTGCAGCCACAAGTCATGAAGGCTAACTCTATTTCGGAGATCCAATCCATCACTCCGATCGGGTCCTCCTTTCCAGTGAAGGTCGATGGTTTGCAAGTCAGAAAATCCTTGTACTTGCAGTCCATTCCATCATTCCTTCCGTCATGGTTGTTTTGCCTAACTATCGGTGGGTTGGCTTGACCAACAGACCCACTGAAGTTTCCAAATTCCGAGTGCCCTTCATTTAATTCGGGCTCTTCCACATGAATTGACAGTTCTTCACGATTCTGTTGAAGCAACCGCCTAGTTTCCTGCATTTGACGATCTAACATTGTTTGAATCATCATTTGTACACCAGCCATTGTTATTGGCTCCGGTGTTGCATCTACAACAGGTAATTGTTCAATCACTGGTGGTTGATTCCTATTTTCATCAGCATTTCCAACTCCACTTATTGTTCTCACCATTTTTGATCTATACACCAAATAAGGTGAAATTAGATCCTTATTCACGATAGATATTCAAATCATCCTTATCACTCTGAAACGTTTACATGCTAGTTCTAATATCGTAGACGTACGCTTAGAATCCTACACACATAAGGTTTCTAGATCCGGTCGGCAACAGACCATAGATCCGAACAAATAATATCATATATGGCAACATATAACATTTAGCACATAAAAGCATTTTAGGCAATTTTCCTAAAATAAACTAGTGCTCGTGTCTAAAATATAACAGACACACATCTCACAATGTCACTTAGCATTTTAAGTTTAAGTCTAGAAATCCTACAAATTCCTAGTTCGCTTAAACTAATGCTCTGATACCAACTGTGACATCCCTAAAATCTCGGCCAGAAAAGACCAATTTTCATTTATGCTTTTAAAATAATTTCAGAGTAAATCCTTTTGATTTGAAAGAGTTGCGGAATTTGTTCCCAAAAGCAAAACGTAATAAAATAATATTTGCCAAAGAATTTCATAAAAGAAAATGTATTTTCATTATATATTCAAAACTCGGGATGTCATGTTCCGATACAGACCATAAAGCATAAACGATAACATTACAAGTCATTCAAAAAATATACACATATACAGACTTGTAAATAAAACAACTTGATGATTCATCCATATTATGCCCTTGCACCACTTCCTGTAATACAAATAAACTGAGTGGGTAAGGCTTGGGAGCCTGGTGAGCATATAGTGTTTTCAACCCACAATAAATAATTATATTTAATTCCACCAACCACAATAACCTAATTACTCATTCCCGTTATTCTCACTTTACGTCCCTAAAACAACTAACACAAGGGACCTAGTCTTAGAATATTTCATTGGGGCGACAACACATACATTCGGGGATTTCCCGACAATATATGTCAAATAAGGCAACCATGAGGGGGATGGAGTACATCGAATGAACACCCAAGTTCATTAACACCTACAGGTAGCGAATCTACTAGCGTTCCACAAGATTGTCTAGAAAAGTTTGTGGTCGTCATCTAAACTCCGCTAGATGACTGAATCAAAAACAACATCGAGGCTTCTCATCTGTTTATCACACAACTATCTACCCATGTTCTACCTGACATATTATTAGATAAAAATATATATTTTTATACATAGGTTAAAACCTGTATAGCATTCTCATTCAATACATATTCCAAGCAACAGATGAGACACATACACATAACACGTATTTCATAGAGAATAAATCATATCTATGAGATAGAAGAAAGTGAATATACATTCACGCATATAAAAACAAAATATACACATAACACGTATTTTATATAAAATACTTCATAATTATGCGTTAGAAGAAAGTAACCACACACTCACTTGATCAGAAGATGATCGGATAGCACTACGTCTTATAGAAGTAGTATTCTTCGGTATATCTGGAAGATCTTCACAAAAAAACCGAACTCCTCGAGGGCAGAGCTTTGGCTCGGAAATAGCACTTCTCGGGATCTTCGGGGTTCGGGAATTATACCGGGGCTTCGGGATAATTCTTGCACGAAAAACGATGCAAAAACGCGAGAAAAATGGAAGAAATGAGCAAAGAACTTGGTTGCCCTTGACATCCTTTTATAGGGGCTGGAACTTCGAATTACGCTGGGCGTAATGAGGATCAGCTCGCTGACTCCCCCCCTTGGATAATATCGGATAATTTATATTTAAATTAAATGTCGAAAATATTTAATAAACTTGAAAATTTCATATCTTGCTCATACGAACTCCGTTTTCGACGTTCTTTATATCCACGTGTTGATGAGACTACGCTCTACAACTTTCGTTTAGACTCCGTCGGCTAATTTTGAATTTATTTTTAGTAGGCCGGGACAGGAAAACTCCGTTATAAATTCATAACTTCTTCATCCGACGTCCGTTTACGCCTATCTTTTTATCGTTTTACTACTATTAACGAGACCTTTGATTCTCATTTAGATTGTTTCGGCTAAAAACCGCTCGATCTCAAATCGAGTATTCGGGCTGCATACTGCTAAGTCGAAACTTCGAAAAATCATAACTTCCTTATACGAAGTTAGATTTTGGCGTTCTTTTTATGCACGCTCTCGGTTTAATAAACTCTACAAATTTCGTTTAGATCACTAAGGCTAAATAGCGCTCTAACGTAAATTTCACTTTTTACGTCATTCAGCGTTGCCGATTATGTCGCGAAACTTCAACAGGTCTTCTTCGTTATAACTCGGATTTCGGCATTCTTTATATCTTCGGAATCCTTGTTTCGACCACTACATCTTTATGCAAAGATATCGGGCTTATCTCATACTTTAATTTTGACACTTATTTTATTCTTAACTCATTAAATTATAATAATTAAGAAAATAAACACATAATTCACATAATACTCAAATATTTCATCATTAATACTTCAAAAAGAGTGACAAGGGTTAACCTAGACTATTACATCAATGATAATGCCTAGCCTGGAAACGCGAGCGTTACATGTTCCGTCCCACGCTCATCGCTAATTCTAGACATATCTCACGTAAGTAGATCAATCAGTATTATAATTGGAATTACTGATAAAACTTATTTATAAGTGTAACACCGTAAAAATTCAACCAATTTTTCACATTTTTATAACACATTTTCCAAAGACATTCATTAATAAAATCTCATTGTATCGTATCTTTGTTCATAAAACATTTCCCAAGATCAAATCATAATAAACTCCGCGGGTGTGTGTACAGATCATGTCGGCGCCTTCCCGCGATCATCATTGGTACCTGAAACACATAACACATAACGCTGTAAGCATAAAGCTTCGTGAGTTCCCCAAAATACCACACATAACACATACTAGCCACTCGAGGCTATAACTCTGTGGGCCCTAACTCTATGGACCCTCTGGTCCTAGCTCTGTGAACCTTCCGATTCTAACTCTAATATATACTCTGATATACACACGACATAAATCACATAGAAATAATGCAATGCAACACATCACATATATAACATACATTAACTCTGTCACATAACTCTAATTACCACTCAAGGTAAAGTATAGTGAGAAGACTCACCTCAGATGTCTCGGTAAATCCCTGACTCGGTAGCAGTATAGTCTAGCCTCCACCTAACCAAATAAAGTAAAATACGCTCATAAATATAACTCTCGTGACTAGACCTAACCCTCTCTTAGCATCCTCAGATGGGTAAAAGACCATTTTACCCCTCTCTGGACTCAAAGACCCCATTGTTGACCAATCCCTAAAGGTCAACAAAGTCAACTGTCAAACTTTGACCTGACTCGTCAAGTGCACTTGGGCGACTCGGCGAGTCTACACGTGTCCACTATCTGTCTAGCCTCTCATGACACGTCGAGCCTTCCCCCTGCTTGACGAGTTACACCTGGCATGAATCGCGGGGCCACCCCGACTCAACTCGTTGAGTTCAATTATGAACTCGTCGAGTTCCACTTGTAATCCTCTACCCCCTTCTGACTCACCGAGTCATTTCCCCCAACTCGACAAGTTACTCACTGAGTGACTTACGGGAAACCCTAGCCCTACTCGCCAAGTCTGTTCTTGGGACTCGGCGAGTTCATACCATGCTTGTACAAAAATGACTATGACATCCCCAAAATCACAGCCAGAACAGACCGGTTTTGTTTATACTTTATTTCAAAATCAGAGTTATCTTTTAATAAAAGGGTTGCGGAATTTGTCCCAAAACAATAATATGATAAAGATTTATCAAAAGCATTTCCATATAAATGTATTTCATTAAAAGACTCGGGATGTCATGTTCGTACAGATCAAAAGTATAAACAGTACAATATAAGCCTTACTACATTATTTCATATCTACAAGCCTATATCCATAATCCCTCATCCAAAACATCACACTTATGCTCATGTGCCACTACCTGTAATACATAAAACTGAGTGGGTCAGGCTTGGGAGCCTGGTGAGCACATAGGGTTTTCAACCCACAATAAATAATTCAATCAATAATAACCCGATTACCCATTCCCGTTATCCTCACATTACGTCCCTAAACACCTATTATAAGGGACCTAGCCTAAGGATCATCATCGGGACTGTCACTACTGCTAAGGGGATTCCTCAGCAATAAATATCCTAATAGGCAACCATGTGGGGGATTGAGTACACCTGGTGAGCACACAGTTCAAATAAACACACAGTTCAAATAAACACCTACATGTTGCGAGCCTGCTAGTGTTCCACTGGACTGTCTAGAATAGTCCGTGGTCGTCATCTATACTCCGCTAGATGACTGGATCATCAATAATATCTATAACGAGGCCTCTCATTATTTTATTTTGTCACACAACAACTATTACCTCTACCCATGTTTTACCCAACACATTTTGTAGATATAAAATACATATACAATTTAAATCTTTGAAAACATGTATAAAACGTTCATCCAGCATAGATAGCAAGTATTCAGATAATATGCACACATAGCACGTAATTTATAATAAATACTTCATATCTATGTGTAAGTTGAAAGTAACTATGCACTCACCTGATTAGGTGGTGACTCAGCACTCAGACAGCGCTTCGATACTCTCAAAATGATATTCCTTCGATAAAACCTAGTATTGATACTACTAGGGTTTAGTCTCGGGGCTTCCTTCGGGTGCTAGGGGGTTTACCTAGGCTTTTAGGGGGGTTAGGGAGCTTAGAGAGAGAGTTTAGAGAGAGAAAGAAGAGGGGTGAGGGGTGAGGAAATGAGGGAACCCGACACCTCTATTTATAGGGGAGGAATATGATGGACTCGTCGAGTCTGAGTCATGACTCGTCGAGTTAGTCCATGTGGTGGCCTTCTGGTGGTGCCACGTGTCCAATTCTGGTGGTGCCACGTCACCCCCTATCGCGTATCAGCCTTCAAACTTAGAAAAATCATAACATTCGCATACGAGCTCCGTTTTCGACGTTCTTTATATCCACGCGTAGGTAAAATTACGATCTACAACTTTTGTTTAGACTCCGTCGGCTAATTCTCGACCGATCTCAAATTTAACAGTAGGAGGCGTTTAGACTGCTAAATGATCGCGAAGAGTTCATAACTCCTTCATACGGACTCCGTTTCGTCTGTCTTTTTACCGTTGAGTTCCTATTAATGAGATCTTCAACTCTCATTTAGGTCGTGTAAGCCAAAAACCGCTCGAACTAAAATTCGAGTTTCGGGTCGTGCACTGTTAAGCCGAATCTTAGAAAAATCATAACTTCTTCATACGAAGTCAGATTTGGGCGTTCTTTTTATCGATGTTCTTAGTTTAACATATTCTATGACTTTTGTTTAGATTGCTAAGGCTAAAAAGTCCTCTATCGTAAATTCACTATTTACGTCTCCCGATACCGTGCTGGTTTTGCCGTAAAACGTCGGCAGGCCATAACTTCTTCGTTATAGCTCGAATTTCGGCATTCTTTATATGTACGGAAACCTTGAGACATATTCTACAACTTTATGTAGAGATATCGGGATTATCTCACAATTTAATTTTGACGCTCATTTTTATTCTTTATTAATTATACATTTATAATTAAATAATAAACACACAAACACACATAATTCACATAATACTCAAATATTTCATATTTATTACTTCAAAAAGAGTTATGATAGTTGACCTAGACTATTACATTGACAAAAATGCTTAGCCCTGAAACCCGGGCGTTACAATTCTGTCCCCCTTAGGATGATTCCGTCCCGGAATCATGCATCAGCAAACAGATGTGGATAGCGACTCATCATGTCATCCTCCGTTTCCCAAGTGAGATTCGGCCCATTCAAATGTTTCCATCGGACTAGCACTAAGTCGACCATCTTGCGTCGTAACTTCTTAGTCTTACGGTTAACAATTGCCTCGGGCTCTTCGACCAGCCTTTTATTCTCATCAATCCTTAACTCTAAGATTGGAATTATGTCGGGAACATCTCCCATGAATTTCCTCAAATAACACACATGGAAGGTGTTATGAATACCATTGAGTTCTTCGGGCAATTCCAGCTTGTAAGCTTGGTTCCCAATCTTCTGAAGAACTTTGAACGGTCCAATAAACCTTGGACTCAACTTTCCTCGTTTCCCAAATCGTATAAGTCCCATCCACGGTGAGACTTTAAGTAAAACGGAATCCCCAACTTCGAAGGTTATCGGTTGTCTTTTCTTGTCAGCATAGCTCTTCTGACGATCCTGAGCTGCTAACATTCTTTCCCTAATCACCTTCAATTTCTTAGCAGTCTCATGGACCATCTCGGGGCCCATAAACTGCTTCTCTCTGGCTTCTAGCCAACAAGACGGCGTACGACACTTCTGTCCATACAAGGCTTGATAAGGTGCCATCTTGATGCTCGAGTGAAAACTATTGTTGTAGGAAAATTCTACTAGAGGTAAGTGCTCGTCCCAATTCCCTTGGAATTCGAGGGTACATGCTCTCAGCATATCTTCCAACGTCTGAATCGTTCTTTCGCTCTGACCATCAGTTTGCGGATGGTAAGCAGTACTCAAACACAACTTTGTACCCAACTCCTCTTGTAGACTCCTCCAAAACCTCGACGTGAAACGACTATCACGATCTGACACAATCGTAAGAGGGACACCGTGAAGTCTTACAATTTCCTTCACGTAAGCGTTTGCGAGCTTATCCATAGACCACTTCTCGTTGGCGGCTATGAAGTGTGCACTCTTGGTGAAACGATCCACGACTACCCAAATCATGTCGTGTCCGTTCTTCGTTCTGGGCAGTTTAGTCACAAAATCCATGGTGATGTCTTCCCATTTACCCATGGGTACAGGTAAGGGTTCTAAACTCCCATACGGTTTTTGATGTTGTGCCTTCACCCTCGCACATGTTACGCACTCGGCCACGTACTTCGCAACATCGAGCTTCATCGTCGGCCACCAGTAGTAGGGTTTTAGGTCCCTATACATTTTAGTGCTACCGGGATGAATCGAGTACATGGTCTTGTGTGCTTCTTCCATTAGAAGATCCCTTATTCCTCCCGTCTTAGGTACCCAGATTCGATCTTGGAATACCTTCAGTCCTCGACTGTTTGTACTGAACACTAGCATTTTTCCCAAACGTTCTTCCTTTCGGTCATTCTTCTCTAAGGCTTCTTCTTGAGCTTTCCTGATACTTTCCACAATCGTCGAGACGACTTCAATTCTTAACGCTCTTGGCCTTTTCCTTTCAAGATTGACTTTCCGACTGAGAGCATCAGCAACAATATTTGCTTTACCTGGGTGGTAAAGTATCTCACAGTCGTAGTCCTTGAGAAGTTCTAGCCAGCGTCGTTGCCTCATGTTCAACTCCTTCTGATTAAAGAGATACTGGAGACTCTTATGATCAGTGAAGAGCTTGCACTTCGTGCAGTAGAGGTAATGCCTCCATATCTTTAAGGCAAATACTACCGCTGCCAACTCCAGATCATGAGTGGGGTAGTTCTTTTCGTGCTCTTTCAATTGTCGAGATGCGTATGCTATCACCTTTTCTCTTTGGGTCAGAACACAACCCAACCCGACTCCAGATGCATCACTATAAACCGCGAAATCTTCGACTCCATCGGGTAGAGAAAGTATCGGTGCTTCACATAACTTCTTCTTTAGTTTCTCGAATGCCTCATCGTGCTTCTCACTCCACGTATACGTAGCTCCTTTATGAGTCAAAGCTGTTAATGGAGCAGCTATCGAAGAAAAACCTTGGATAAACCATCGATAATATCCGGCTAATCCTAGAAAGCTTCGAATCTCCGTGGGACTCTTCGGACGTTCCCACTTCATTACAGCCTCGATCTTGGCGGGGTCAACCATTATTCCCTCTTAGTTAACAACATGACCCAAGAATTGGACTTCCCGTATCCAAAAGTCGCATTTGGAAAACTTTGCAAAAAGCTTCTCTTTCTTTAACACCTCCAACACTTCTCGTAGATGCTTGCCATGCTCCTCCTGGCTTTTCGAGTAGATGAGAATGTCGTCGATGAACACTATCACAGATTTATCGAGGAATGGTTTACAAACCCTATTCATCAAATCCATGAATGCTGCGGGAGCATTGGTTAGTCCGAATGACATAACCAAGAACTCGTAGTGTCCATATCTTGTTCTAAATGCAGTCTTCTCAATATCCTGCTCTCTCGCCTTCAGCTGATAATATCCTGACCTAAGATCTATCTTTGAGAAGTAGCTCGAACCTTGCAGTTGATCGAATAGGTCATCAATCCTTGGCAATGGATACTTGTTCTTCACCGTTGCCTTATTCAGCTCTCGGTAGTCTATGCACATCCTCATGCTTCCATCCTTCTTCTTCATGAATAACACCGGAGCTCCCCAAGGTGATGAACTAGGTCGAATGAAACCGCTGTCCAACAGCTCCTGAAGTTGCATCATGAGCTCCTTCATCTCCGTCGGTGCTAATCGGTAAGGTGCCTTTTCTATCGGTGTTGTTCCTGGTAATAAGTCTATACGAAACTCCACTTGCCTATCAGGTGGTAATCCGGGAAGATCTTCGGGAAAGACTTCCGGATAATCGCACACAACCGGTATATTCTGCACCTCTTTCCTTTCTTTCTTAGCATCGATTACGAATACCAAGTATGATGCACATCCTTTGGACAAACATTTCCTGGCTTTCACCAGGGATATGATTCCAGAATTTACTCTGCGTTTGTCCCCGTACACCATAAATGATTCCTTTCCGGGTGGGTTATCCTAACTATCTTCTTTCAGCATAAAATCTCGGCATCGTTGGTGCTAAGCCAATCCATACCCAAAACGATGTCGAAACCGTTTAACTCTATGGGTAATAGTTCCTCATGGAATTCGTTTCCGTTTAGGTCAATGATGATGTTCCTAATACGATTACTAACAGGTACGAATTTGCCACTGGCAACTTCTACAATCAGGGCATTATCTAGTTTTTCTACAGGCAATGTTAATCTTCCACCAAATTTATGTGACACAAAGGAGTAATTGGCTCCGGAATCAAATAGTATATTTGCAGGCAAACCATTTACAAGAAAGGTACCTGAAGCGACGTCTGCTGCCTCCTTCGCAGCCTCGAGCGTCATCTAAAAGGCTCTCGCCTTTGGCTTTGGTGGTATGTTGGGCCTTCCCGCATCTTTCTTCTTTGGGCAATCCTTAGCAATATTCCCTTCTTCACGACACTCGTAGCACACCTTCTTGTTGGTGGTGCACTCATTGGCATAGTGCCCCGTTTTCCCACACTTGTAGCAGGTTACTTCATCGCCACATTTTCCCGAGTGCTTCTTCTTGCATTTCTCGCACCATTTAAATTCATTTCCTCCCCCGAATTTTTTTGAACCGAACTTGCTCTTCTTTTTGTTGGGTTTAGCAGACCCTTCAAATTTCCTTTTCTCGCCAACCTCGATTTTGCTGGCAGCTCTTCCCTTAATCATGTCCTCCACAGACTTGGCAACCCATATAGCTGCCTCCAAAGTAGGTGCCTGACGTACTGGCACCGCGTACTCCCATGGAAGTCCCTTTGCGTACTTATCAATTTTCGTCAGCTCATCCGGAACAAGACGCAAGGCAAACTCCATCTTTTCTGTGAAGTTGTTCTTGTATTCATCGATTGACATGCTTCCTTTCTTTAGGGTTAGAAACTGGTTCTCTAACTCTAGCAGGTTTTGAGCTGAGCAGTACTTTCGTTTGAATTGCACCAGAAATTCTGCCCATGTCAGTTGCAGGGGCTTGTTGGGGCTTAAAGTCTTCCCCAAGGTATTCCACCAACGTACAACGCCTCCTCGAAACCGACGCACTGCAAATGTGGTCTGTAGCTTTCCTCTGCAACCGCACGTCATGAAAGCTAACTCCATCTCCGAGATCGAATCCATGACCCCGATTGGATCTTCCTTTCCCGTGAAATTCGATGTCTTGCAAGTCAGAAAATCCTTGTACTTGCATCCATTCCTCTCGACTTCATCATCTTGGTTGTTTTGTTGAACTATTGGTGGGCTGGCTTGACCAACGGTTCCACTGTAGTCTCCTTCCTCAGTCTGCCCTTCGTTCAACTCGGGCTGTTCGATGTGAATAGTCGCTTCCTCTCGATTTTGCTGGAGCAAACACTTGGTTTCCTCCATTTGACGATCCAACATTACATGGATCATCGCTTGCACTCCGGCCATCGTTATTGGTCCGGCAGCGGCTTCCACAACTGGTATTTGCTCGATCACGGGGGGTTGGTGTCTGTTCCCATTTGCGTTTACGTTTCCGCTACGGGTCCTTGCCATCTTGATCTATACACCGAATAAGGTGAATTTAGATCTTTATTTAGGAGAGACGTTTTAAATCGTCCTTATCACTCCGAAACGTTTACATGCTAGTTCTAATATCGTAGTCGTACGTTTAGAATCCTAAACACATAAGGTTTCCAGATCCGGTCGGCAACAGACCATAGATCCGAACAAAATAACATCATATCATGCATAAAGCATTTAGCACATAAAAGCATTTTAGGCATAATTCCTAAAATAAGCTAGTGCTCACACCTCACAATCATCGCTTAGCATTCTAAGTTTAAGTCTAGAAATCCTACAAATTCCTAGTTCGCTTAAACTAATGCTCTGATACCAACTGTGACATCCCCAAAATCACGGCCAGAAAAGACCGGTTTTGTTTATACTTTATTTCAAAATCAGAGTTATCTTTTAATAAAAGGGTTGCGGAATTTGTCCCAAAACAATAATATGATAAAGATTTATCAAAAGCATTTTCATAGAAATGTATTTCATTAAAAGACTCGGGATGTCATGTTCGTACAGATCAAAAGTATAAACAGTACAATATAAGCCTTACTACATTATTTCATATCTACAGGCCTATATCCGTAATCCCTCGTCCAAAACATCACACCTATGCTCATGCACCACTACCTGTAATACATAAAACTGAGTGGGTCAGGCTTGGGAGCCTGGTGAGCACATAGGGTTTTCAACCCACAATAAATAAGTCAATCAACAATAACCCGATTACTCATTCCCGTTATCCTCACATTACGTCCCTAAACACTTATTATAAGGGACCTAGCCTAAGGATCATCATCGGGACGGACACTACTGCTAAGGGGATTCCTCAGCAATACATATCCTAATAGGCAACCATGTGGGGGATGGAGTCCACCTAGTGAGCACATAGTTCAAATAAACACACAGTTCAAATAAACACCTATAGGTTGCGAGCCTGCTAGTGTTCCACTGGACTGTCTAGAATAGTCCGTGGTCGTCATCTATACTCCGCTAGATGACTGGATCATCAATAACATCTATAACGAGGCCTCTCATTATTTTATTTTGTCACACAGCAACTATTACCTCTACCCATGTTTTACCCAACACATTTTGTAGATATAAAATACATATACAGTTTAAATCTTTGAAAACATGTATAAAACGTTCATCCAGCATAGATAGCAAGTATTCAGATAATATGCACACATAGCACGTAATTTATATTAAATACTTCATATCTATGTGTAATTTGAAAGTAACTATGCACTCACCTGATTAGGTGGTGACTCAGCACTCAGACAGCGCTTCGATACTCTCAAAATGATATTCCTTCGATAAAACCTAGTATTGATACTACTAGGGTTTAGTCTAATGATAACCGCGACAAATTAATTATCTGACTATTATTATTATTATATAAGCGTTAATAACACTCAATATAACTCATAATAATAGCCCAAATAATTATTTTAAGGACCTAATAACATTCCTATATTAAAACATAAGCTAAACTAAAGATAGGATAGGTACAACTCACTTACAGCGGGTTTTTCTTGAAAAGCGGGCTTCGCTGGAGCAGCGTTCCCGAGCCGAAAGGCTCTTTTCTCGGGACTCCAGGAGCCTCGGGGCTTCCTTCAGGTGCTAGGGGGTTTACCTAGGCTTTTAGGGGGGTTAGGGAGCTTAGAGCGAGAAAGAAGAGGGGTGAGGGGTGAGGAAATGAGGGAACCCGACACCTCTATTTATAGGGGAGGAATATGATGGACTCGTCGAGTCTGAGTCATGACTCATCGAGTTGGTCCATGTGGTGGCCTTCTGGTGGTGCCACGTGTCCAATTCTGGTGGTGCCACGTCACCCCCTATCGCGTATCAGCCTTCAAACTTAGAAAAATCATAACTTTCGCATACGAGCTCCGTTTTCGACGTTCTTTATATCCATGCGTAGGTAAAATCAAGATATACAACTTTTGTTTAGACTCCGTTGGCTAATTCTCGACCGATCTCAAATTTAACAGTAGGAGGCGTTTAGACTGTTAAATAACCGCGAAGAGTTCATAACTCCTTCATACGGACTCCGTTTTCGTCTGTCTTTTTACCGTTGAGTTCCTATTAATGAGATCTTCAACTCTCATTTAGGTCGCGTAAGCCAAAAACTGCTCGAACTAAAATTCGAGTTTCGGGTCGTGCACTGCTAAGCCGAATCTTAGAAAAATCATAACTTCTTCAAACGAAGTCAGATTTGGGCGTTCTTTTTATCGATGTTCTTAGTTTAACATATTCTATGAATTTTGTTTAGATTGCTAAGGCTAAAAAGTCCTCTATCGTAAATTCACTATTTACGTCTCCCGGTGCCGTGCCGGTTTTGCCGTAAAACGTCGGCGGGCCATAACTTCTTCGTTATAGCTCGAATTTCGGCATTCTTTATATGTACGGAAACCTTGAGACATATTCTACAACTTTATGTAGAGATATCGGGATTATCTCACACTTTAATTTTGATGCTCATTTTTATTCTTTATTAATTATACATTTATAATTAAATAATAAACACACAAACACACATAATTCACATAATACACAAATATTTCATATTTATTACTTCAAAAAGAGTTACGATAGTTGACCTAGACTATTACATTGACAAAAATGCTTAGCCCTGAAACCTGGGCGTTACAATGACCTCCTGAGGTCAGATCTGTTCCTCTAACCCATAGATCTGCCCTCCTTGATCATTATAAACACGTAAAGTATGGATCTTGATGCCCATGCAAAGACCCTATGACTCTATTTGATGAAATGGCCTCAACATGCCATCCAAAACTCATATCTCTCCAAGGCACTCAATAAAGATCAAGGATTTAAGGTCTCTAGACCCATTTGGATCCAGATTCGAAGCCTCAACACAAGAAGGGACCATTGGCTTCACAATTCATACTCTAAAAGGGGGCTAGGAACCCTAACTCTCACAATTTACACCAAAATTGAAAGAGGATCGAACATTTACCTCAAGATGAAGTCCCTAAGCTTTGAAATCCATAGATTAGCACCCTCTTCAGTTTCCTCTTTCCTTGGCCACCTTCTTCTTGCAAAAACACCCACACAAGGATCAAAAATGGCTTCCTCTCTCTCTCTCTCTCTCTCTCTCAAAACGTTCACAAACTTTGGGGATTCTCTCTATCAACTGGTAGCCGCAAATGAAGGCCATAAGGGCCTTTAAATAGGTCTCAATCCCCGAAAAGTAGGGTTTCATTAAATTACGCAGACTCGCCGAGTCCACTAGTCGACTCACCGAGTCCGGTCATTAACCCGGATGGAAATTCGCGACTCTACTCGGCGAGTCTAAGCATCAACTCGCCGAGTCTCTCTCAAAATCTCCAAAATAATAAATAAATAATGTACCTGGAAATCCGGATGTTACAATAAGTCCATAATAACGAATATGACAATAAATATAAGTTAGACTTGAATTAAGATAAGTGAAGCTTAACTTATAGAGATTTTAGAGAAAAGTGTGAAATAGCACAGGCATAATTCCTACCTGAGAGCTGATGGGTTTTGGTCATAAGACATCCTATGTGCTCATACAAACCCTAACGCTCGGATTTAGGTTTCTCTATTGTACATGCTTTGAATCCAAGACTACAAACCCTAATTCTAGCATATGGGAATCGACATTAACATATAATTAGGTTTAAGAACATACCTTGATTGTTATATAGCAATAACAATCACAACTCCACCTTGGATTGACTTTGGAAGGCTTAGAGTCACAAGTGTCACTCCTCTAATGGCTCACAAACACCATAAGCAAATGGAGAAGGTATAAAGAGAGAGGTGAGAGGTTAGAATTCGTATCTAGGACCTCTTGGGAAGGGATACACGAATTCATGACCCTAGGGGTGTTTATATAGGTGTAGAGATAGGGTTTCAGTCATTATCCTTATCTAGTTGATTATCCATTAAGCAACCAATAAGATAATCCTTGAATCCTTATCATACTCGAATTCTAAGGCTTTCCAACCTTAAATTCATCCACCATATAAATAAGATAATCCTTACCTTATTTTGTAACTATCACATAATTACAAATCAGCCCCTCTAGTTTAATTAATTACATTTGATCACAAAACTAATTCTTAATTAATTATTGACCAATATTAATTAAACAAATATGATTTCTCCTTTAATATATTATTCTTATAACATATTAATAAATCATATTATCCTCTCTCTCTTTATTCATTTCTCCAATCAAGTTGCTTTGGTAAAGGCAACCCAAAAGGACCATGCACCATCGGGTCAAGTACATACCAAAATAGTTATGGACTTAGACACTAATCCAACAGTCTCCCACTTGGATAAGTCTAACAACTATTCTGCGTATGACTTCAGATCCTGATCTGCAATCGTAGCTTTCCAAAGCCGCTGTCAACTCTGATCATATCAGATACGCGTGTCCTTAGATAAGGGATCATATATTCATCCATTCTAGATATCGTATGAGATATGATTTCAAATCATTCTCTTTGTACTATATCTCGATTTCCGATTTATGACGACAGACTAACTGAACAAATCAAATTAGCCCTAGCCCGGCCGAGCATTTACGTATGTCATCACTAAACCATCGAGGGGCCCAAAGATATTGCTTTTATCCTACTTTGGATAAAAGGAACAGATAAACTTTGATACAATGCTCGCTTGCACTCACTCACCGAATTACACACAACAATATGTTTTATAACACCAAGTTACTGGTGCGTTTACATATTATCAATGTGCAACCGATTAGCAAGATACAACTCACACATCTCGGTTTCAAGAATATAAGATGTTATCGTCTCACTAATCACTCGAGATAGTGATCCAAGTGAGCATGGGTTTAATCCAATACTCAAATCATATTCATAAGCACTCATGAACGTTGCAGCAAACATTTGCTTATGTCTAATACTTTTCTAGACAATCCACACACCAATTCATGACAGTCTTCATTCATATCTACTTCCAACATATGAACGACTGTGGCCCGTTTGAATAATTCGATTATTCTTAATAAACTCAATTATTCTGGAAGTCAAAACATGCAAGGTGAAACACAAGAATAATACTAATCCCATACGGCCTCAAACCTTTGAGTATAAACAAAACACGTTTTATATATCACCATATCGATTACTCATTATTTGTCGTTTCGGGTAATCAACTTCTTACTTGAATTATTACACTTGTCCCATGCTCCTAGCATGCACACAATGTTTACCTATGGTTCTTACTTTTGTGAAATAGACAAATTGAACACATTTCCAATCATTCTCATTTTACAACTCCAAATCCATTTTCTTAAGTGCAATAATATCAAATTCTCGCTACTTATAGAATATGCTAGATTCTAACACTTTATGCAACGATCCTTTCGTAATGTCACTGCACCAAAGTCACAAAGACTATTGCCAATGATATTACAAAGTCCTCTATCGAAGATTGTTACAAGACAATTCCTTAGATACGATGTCTCTCACTCAAAGCACATTCCTTTGAACATCCTTTTGCATAAAGGTTTCTAATCTAGTCATAGATTTTCAATATTTACTTCCCAATATGGACACGCTTCCATGTTTTCCTTTGACAACTAATTTCTTAATAGAATCTTATCTATTCGTAATGATGTCGATATTGTCCATCCAATATGGAAACATTTCCATAATTTCCAATACTATACTTCCAACTAATCACAAGCGACCAATCCTCGTCGAACTTTGGATTGTCCTTTGATTGTTGTTTAATTATTTTAGTCAAAACCGATTCAAGTCCCTTTTCCCTCTCAATGCGCTAGACATTTGGAAAATTTTAGAATGGTCATAACATTAAAGCATTTGCAATCGATCCTATACCGGAAGCGTATGGGACACGACGCATAATGTTTTATTTACTATGTTCTCAAAATTCAAATCGTGAAGAGGAATGCCGTAATCATAATCGAAATTTTAAGAACACACTATGTACCCTTGACTAAGTTTATTAAAATTTCTCAACCTAATCCTTTAGATTTGAAATGAAGCATAATATTCTCTCCCTTAATTATAGCAAAACAACCTTTCAACTCTTACAACTTTGCAAAGTATGACTCTTGTTTTCTATAATTAATATTGCCAACTATGCAATACTTGCCTTAATAATCATACAATCATAACATTTATGCTCCCACTATCATGATGATTATTATAAAACATAACACTTATGCTCCCACTAGCTTCGACATGTATTCATAAACATCTTAACTTTCAGAAAAAACAATACTTATTGAATTTCTTAAGTTCATGTTTCTAATACTTAGTGCTTTGATAATCTTTTATCAAGACTTCTTGAACTTATACACTTTTGCCTTAGATAGTTCATATGTGTGTCTTAACAATTAAGACTAATTGTCGTAACCATGATTGAATTCGAGAATGCAATTTTACAATCACTATCTTTTAAAATCTTTCTTAGTGAAAGCATTTTCTCACAATCATTTTCATGAAGGAGGAAATCTTACGACACTTAGATTTAAACGGTGTATGTGTTCCTATCCATGTGAATTTGTTAAAAACCAAAGTTTACGACAAATTCAAACTCATATGGATCGAACTTTCTTAATCTTGATTTCTTTCCTTATGGTAGCACAGCTGCCCACCACGTCTTCCAAGTAGTGAAGTAGCTCACCTTTTCCTATCAATGTACTTTCCATTGATCAAGGTCCTTGCCTTTTATGCATTCAAATGAGAACTCATAGGACTCATATGCATAATTAACTCGATTGGATTGGCATAGAAACAAAATAATGTCTTCACGATAGGTTGTAAACCTCAACTCGTGTGCTAGTGATGATCGATAACGTTTATTTGATTTGTTCTTGAAACTTTTCAAGACTATTAAGACTCCCACTGACTCCTTGACATATACTATTCTCTTATCAAAACATTTCTTGACAAACAAATATTCAAGAGTTAGTGTAGCTTATATCAAAACAAAACACTTCATAATTTTGGTCTTAGTTGGTCTTTGTCTTATCCAAGACATCACAACTTTCCACAATTGATGAATGTTATAAACCTTCTTAATACTATTCACTCAATGTCACAATCTTGACTTTAAGACTTGTTTTGGAACGAAGTATGATTGACTTCTTGATTTGACCATTTCTTCAATCTTTGATTCCTCTTCTTGGACATACAATTGTACCAAGACTCACTTAGAGGATCAATTGAGATATGGTTCTTAATCATTAAGACCTATCATAACGCATAAAAGCTACTCTCCCTTCTTCTTAGAATGGAGAAACTCTTATCTTTCTGCCTACTTGATTCTTCTTATTCGTTTTGCTATTGATCTAAACCCTTTAATCAATTCAAAATTACACTTAATCTTGTAAGTGTAATCATATTTACTAAGCCTTTAGTAAATCATGACGAATATCTTTGTTACTCTTATGGTGAACTTGATCAACACACAACTTTGTGTACTCGATCTCCTAGTCCTTCACTTGACACTTTGTCAATGAGTTAGTCTAATTTCCAAATAGGTAATTTCTCATTCATCGTGCATCCACGTTGCATGATTCCAAGTTTCTGTCCAATTGAAACTTGGGCGATGAGAAACTCTCCCTATTTGGTAAATTCTCGACATTTCCATAAATAACATAACTAAGAATCATATCCATTCGTTGTAGAAATATGCAAACATCAATTTTCACATAACGATTTCATTGCAAGGAAGTAAACAAATAAATAAATAAGTCAAACAAAATTTATTTTATTTATAAAAGCAGCGGAAAAACATTTGTCCTTACAATGCAAAATCTATTGAAAACTATGTAACAAAGAAAATTTCTAACAACTCTATCATAACTATCTAAGCTCAAAATCCAATCTTTAAGTCCATGAGATGGAGATCCATCTCTTGTGATTAGATTCATCTTGCTCTCTTATCAAGCTTCCTTTCTTTTCACCGATCCTTCAAAACATTCAAATGCAATCTTATCACATCATGTATTAAGAGTCAATGAATAGGAACTTAATGGAGTTAGATAGTGGATTCTTACCCAAAGCGTAGTCATACTTTTGACTCTCCCATCTCTTAGATCTCTTAGGTAAATATGGAAACTTCGTCTCCAATACCCCTTCTCTTGGCAATAAAAGCAAATTGACTCCTTTGGAACAACACATGGAACTACTTCAGACATTGCCTTTCTCTTATGATCAAACTTTTCGATCATTGCATGTCTTTCATTGCCATTATCTATATCCATAGAGGTCTTGAAGGCAGATTCACCAATCAACTTTGCTTTTCTATTGCGCCAAACCATTGTTGATTCAGCAGCAATAAGCATGTAGGTGAGATCTATAAGTGTCACGTCGTGGTTCATCATATAGTACTCTCTTACGAACTCACTATACGAGTTAGGAAGTGACTGAAGAACCCAATCAACAGCCATCGCTTTACCGACAACGGATCCCATCATTCTTAATCTATCAATGTGTGACTTCATCCCTAAGACGTGTGCACACACCGACTTGCCCTCTTTATGTTCACTTGCCAAAAGGGCTTGAGTGATATTGAACCTTTCAATTTTACAATCTTGTGGGTTAGGGAGAATAATTGGAGGAGGAGGAGGAAGTGAAGCATGATTTCTTGTTCCTCGATCGAATCGTGGAATATCATCTTCATGTGGAATGCTTGTTCCACGGGACTTGAGAAGACCATAGTTGTCGAATTTTGACATCGGGAGAAAAACGAATTCAAGTTAGTTGATTGATTGAGTCCTTGGTAAATCACCCAAATGAAATTCCAAGGCTAGGACCCAACACAATATCCTACAACTTGGGAGAGGGATGCCGTAACCCAAATTGCAGAACATTTGAAGGTAAGTGAATGACGATTCACTAGTTTCCACCATGAAGAACGAAAAAGAAATTTAAGTTTTAAATCTATGAAAACTCCTAGATCCTTTGAGATTCATTGAACATTTCAATGGCATGTTTAAATCTCGATATGCCCCTCTAGTTTGTGACTGGGATGCCGAGGATCACAAAGCGGGTGTGAATAACCATGCAAACTACATGGTGCCCTCACATGTTACAATCACCTATTCGATGTGCCGGTAAACCACACACGCTCCACCGAACTATGACAAACATTGAGTCACCCTTTGCTACCTTTGCTTAGAACCATTTAGTGTGCCGGTAAACCACACACGCTCCATTAACGTCTTCGCAAGGGCACAAAGTGTAATTTCATGGAATTGCATCAATTCACTTTTGCCTAAGTAACTAAGATTGGGAATTTGAAAAACATTTAGTTACTTTGTATTTCATTATACTTATAATGGAAGGTTTCGTCCTATCCTACCCGTTCGGCTAACGACCCTCCACTAGTCAAGAGTGTGGTGGGTAAGAGTGGATACCCATTCAATCGCCATTTTATAGGCAATTTCCTTAAACACCCCTTATAGACCAGCTTCGTGAATGAGGCCTACTAACGGTAAGACTGACTTTTGCTCATACATATATATAATGTTAGACCCTTAATGTTATATATATAGTATAGGGTGTATTTCACACTTTTAAAATACTATATGGTTAACTTTAACAATTACACTTTTAATTCAATTAAATGGTTAACCTAAACTTTTATGGATTTATTAAACCTCTTTTAATTATACTCCTTAATTAATTAATAAAACCATAAGGGTGTGATTTGAACTTTTCAAAACATTACTAGGGTTTTAGAATTTAACATTTCTAATTTAACCTTTAATCAACTTTTAAATTCCAAAACTTGAGGGCAAGTTTTGAAACCTTTTTCAAAACATTAGGGTTTTAACTATTTAAATTTCAAAACTCCAAAACTTTTGGGTTCAAATTTAAACTATAAAACCTAAAGGAGAAAATATGAAACCTTTCATAACAACAAGGATCAAATAACAAATAATTTTAACTTAACATTTAATCACATAATTATCCATATTTGATTTATTTAATGATTTCTTGCAAAACAATTTATCAATTTACTCAAAATAATTAATCAATTATCTTATAAGGAAACAATTATCTTGTTAATTGATAATTATCTTTATTTAGATCACAAATATAGTCAAATATATCATATAATCGGATTAATAATGATCTAACATGATAAGGAAACTATCCATAAGCAAATACAGCAAGAAAATCCGAGAAAACCTCCATCTGACGATTCGACTCGTCGAGTCAGGCATTGGACTCGTCGAGTCTGCATGGACTCGGCGAGTTCAGCCATGGACTCGGCGAGTCCATCCTCCCAAACTTCAAAAAATCTAATTTTTCAGATATACAAGCATCAATACAATTGAAACCAAGCTAGTCTCTGATACCACTGATGGGTTTTGGTCATAAGACATCCTATGTGCTCATACAAACCCTAACGCTCGGATCTAGGTTTATCTATTGTACATGCTTTGAATCCAAGACTACAAACCCTAATTCTAGCATATGGGAATCGACATTAACATATAATTAGGTTTAAGAACATACCTTGATTGTTATATAGCAATAACAATCACAACTCCACCTTGGATTGACTTTGGAAGGCTTAGAGTCACAAGTGTCACTCCTCTAATGGCTCACAAACACCATAAGCAAATGTAGAAGGTATAAAGAGAGAGGTGAGAGGTTAGAATTCGTATCTAGGACCTCTTGGGAAGGGATACACGAATTCATGACCCTAGGGGTGTTTATATAGGTGTAGAGATAGGGTTTCAGTCATTATCCTTATCTAGTTGATTATCCATTAAGCAACCAATAAGATAATCCTTGAATCCTTATCATACTCGAATTCTAAGGCTTTCAACCTTAAATTCGTCCACCATATAAATAAGATAATCCTTACCTTATTTTGTAACTATCACATAATTACAAATCAGCCCCTCTAGTTTAATTAATTACATTTGATCACAAAACTAATTCTTAATTAATTATTGACCAATATTAATTAAACAAATATGATTTCTCCTTTAATATATTATTCTTATAACATATTAATAAATCATATTATCCTCTCTTTCTTTATTCATTTCTCCAATCAAGTTGCTTTGGTGAAGGCAACCCAAAAGGACCATGCACCATCGGGTCAAGTACATACCAAAATAGTTATGGACTTAGACACTAATCCAACAAGAGCTTCTACTAGTCGATCCTAGATGTCCAAAGCTTTGCTAAACTAAAATACTCTTAAATCCTGAATACAAAACCTATTTTCGTGCCTAAGAACTAGAGAGAGTGTTTGGAATTGGTGTCGAAATGAATGGGCTTGAAGTTGGCTTTTATAGGCAATTTTCCGAGGATGCGCGTCGCGCACTTGGGTAGTGCCTGGGGTGCCATGTGTCATTTTCTGGTGGGCCATGCGTCGTTTTCTAGAAGGTTATAGGTCGTGCAGCGCACGCGTAGGCATAGGCATGCGTTTTTCTGATTTTTGTAAATTTTGTAACTTTGTTTTCGACATTCTTTATATCTACGTGTAGCAATCGACAAGATCTACAACTTTCTTTTAGACTTCGTCAGCTAATTCTCACTTTATTTTTAATTTATTATTTTAGAAGGCTTAGGCTGCTAAACTCCGTTTAAAATTTACATCTCTTTCGTACGACATTTGTTCTCGACTGTCTAAAATTGATGGAATTGTATCCACGAGATATTCAACTCTCTTTTAGATTGTTTTGGCTAACAATCGACTGATCGCGATTTCGGTTTCTGTGTCGTGTACTGCTATACCGAAACTTCTAAAAATCATAACTACCTAATGCGAAGGTAGATTTGGATAGTCTTCGCTCACAGTTTTATGGCTACTATGACTTTTGTTTAGATTGTTTAGGTTAATAAGAAACTTATCAAAAAATTTACTTTTTTTATGATACACAAAGTCGTGACGATTTAATCACGAAACTTTGAAGAAGCATGACTTCTTCATACAAAGTCGGATTTAAGTATTCTCTATCTTTGGAAATCATATTGTTGTCTTTTATATGTTTATGACGATTACTTGGGCTAAATAGTGTTATATCTTTACTTAGAATTTTATAAACAATGGTTTATATTGAATCCTACTGAAAAGTGAAAATGGGGTGTTACACACAGAAGACTGCTCTCTCGAGCCTACATTATAACTGGACCGCTCCTTTAGGCCTACAGTCTGACTGGATCACCTCATAAGGCCTATAGTACAACTGGACCGCCCAAGGTATCTTGGCTTACATCACAAAGCATGACCACCTCAACCCAACCATAATATGTCAACATATGCAAACAAATAAAAAAAATAACTAGCAAACATAGGTAATCATATAGATTTACCAATCTAATAGATCACTACAACATACCAACGTCTTACACACAATGATTCATACTACAGTACAAAATATAATGAGATAACTCATGTCGCTATCAAATAGGAATCACCAGAGCTCATAGAAAGATAAGGCTGACTCAACAACCGCCTAATCATAAATAAAAGGTCAAACCTCAGTCTATAACCCTAAACCCTAAAGTTTAACCTAAATCCATATTAGTCAAACAGTCAACAAAAGTCAAAACCTAGTTAAAAAGTGCACTACGTTTTCTAAGAGCGCCCAACAATCAATATGGGACGAAACAGTCAATTAAATGCACTTAACAAGCTCAGATCATAAAACCTTAAAAGGCGCTCCATGCACCGAAGAGGTACACCTTGCTCAGGCTTAATCCAAAGGTAAAATGACTTAATTCACTAAGTCACTCCCCTAAATTGCAGATCTGAACTCCTATAAGGTCTAAATGGAAAAAATTTCCAACTTTATTCATTAAGCCTTTCCAAAACAAACAAGATCTAAACTTTAAGTCCAAAAATTCCAAGAATGCTCTTTTAAAAACTTAATCTATTAAGTCCAAGCTTGCAACTTTCAGATTTGAAATAAAATGATGTCAAGATGGATAAAGTTTCCAACTTTATCCATAACAATGCCACAAACTTACAAGATCTAGACTTTAATGCACCAAAAGGCAACATACTTTGCATACCCATGAGAACAAGCTCCAAGATGCCAACTTTCTATATTTAAATGGTCCAAAACATTCTTATATCAACTTAGAAGGATATGGATTCACCTCAACTCTAAGTTCATGAACAAAATGGGACCCAAAGCATAAGATATTGGAACAAAAGCTAGATCTAACAAACTTGAAGTAAATGTGGAAGCGTTTTATTCACATTTGTCCATAAATGAGTTGACTTTGCTAGATCTAGCTCGAACCTTTAACCAAAGCACTTTGAAACAACC